>NC_090440.1:152189106-152510148 GCF_031143425.1 Pleurodeles waltl
CATACAAAGCCACTCCCTGCCCCTTCAGCTCACTCTTGCAGCTTTCTACTTCCTCCCTTTGTGACGCTTTTTCGTTTTTCCCTTCCTCTGTCTTTCACATATGTGTCGTTTACTCGCAGCAAATGCTTGAGGTAGAAGAATAAGCCCCGGCCCTCAAAAATAAGTGCCGGTGTTCAGCACCGGAAACAACAAGCACAAATTAAGCATTGCCCCCAACTACCCTCCCCCTAAACAAAGTTAAGGTAACCACAAATAGGATGGTCTCAACCCTAGAATCTATCAATAAGCAAGATAAATATGAATACAACGTTTTATAAACTTTTACACACTAAATAAATGTTGCAATTCTTTCCAGTTGCAAAAGTGTCAAAAACACCTGGCATATGGGGGAAAACCCTGAATCCTAAAGAAAGCCCTTGACTGAAAAAGAACACGCACACACAATCTATAAAATAGTGTATTATTTTAAATCACATTTTTATTTGTAAAACTTTGCCAAAAAAATTGCCTCCTACCTGGAAAATATTTTCCTAAATCCGGTGTTTGTGGGGATGTGTAGATTAAAGGAGGGAACGCCTCCGGCGGAGCTGTGCTACCCTCGCAGGCCTGCAACGATTACTGTCTCCGAGCATGAGAGGACAACAAAGGCCATGCTGCCGGCGCAGACCCGGTGCCTCCGGCAATCAAGGAAGGCCTCGGGCCAACAATTACGTTAAACAAGCTTCATACCCAGAGCAATTTCTCACCAGTGCAATTTCAGAAATTCAATGCACAATTACTAAAAGTAACTGCAGATTCCTGGACATTTAAACATGTACTGATAATAAATTGTGCCTGTATCTTTTCGAAGAGGAAAGGCAATATTGAATTCACAAATAAGGCTGTGGTAATCCACGGAATACAATCGACACTTCTCCAAAAACGTGACGAGCCATTTTAGAAAAACACAATAAACGATCGAGGAGTGCAAGGGTTTTGCAAACAGATCAAAGTGACCAGAACTGACGCTCTTGCTAGGGATAAAACAAGTACTGAAGCGGATGCCTGCTTGTGCCCCGGGGAGATGGTAGAGTGCACACGATGACGAATGCACTCAAGTGGGTCCCTGCTTGTGCCCTGGGGGCACTAAGTAGTGCGTGCTTCACCCGGAGCGCAGAGAAGAAATAAAAGGCACATCAGAGGATCTCCACTGGGAGCCCATGGCACTCAGGCAGTGCTATAACTTCAAAGCAAGGGTGTAGCTTTTGTTAGGTTTTAGTTTGTTTTGCCGAGCATTGCTTGGGACGTTAAAAAAAGTTCCACCAAAGCAGATGAACACAGTACTTTGCCTATGGGAAACTGATGAGAGAAACCCACATAGAACAGGAAATAAAATGCCTGCAACCAATAGAAACAATGAAAAGTAAAGTGACAGACCAATAAGAAGTGAATGTGGGATGTAAGTCCCTTTTAAGATATATTTAATACAACAGATTTCACAAGCACAGCGCAAGCTCTGTGCAGCCGAAACCTAAAAAGGGGACAGTAGATCAGGGGAAACATGGGAAAAAGAAATGTATCAGGAAAAAAACAAAAAGTTTCTTAGATTACACACGAGGGTGAAAACACACCTCTTCTGTGCTGGCTATCGGCCTGCCAAAGACTAAATTCCCATTTGGTATGGTCTTCCCTTCCTCGTGTTGAATTAACCAGACATTTTCCAATCCATGGTTAGACGCCTACAATTGGTTTGTCTTTCTTTCAGTGCACAACCCGGTGATGATTATTGCTGGATTGCATATTCCGTTCTCTCCTTGTCTTTACCAATAAATTTTTTCGGACATTGCTAGAATCGGAATAATTATTCTTTTGACTAAAAATTTTAGCTCTCAGCTTCCACCTCCTGCAGACGGTCCCTTCCTAACCTTTCCACAATCTTTTTTTTCTATAGCACTTCAAGGCAACTCGAAAGAGGCATTAAGCACTTTATAAAAAAATCTAAATACATTTCTATACATTTTCTATCTTATTTATTACGTTTGTTCTGCATTCATGATACACTTCGGAGTGATCACAAACATAATTCAAGTGTCTAATTTCTTAATCTATCAAAAATAATTGTCTTAATATAATTTCTTTGATCAACTAGATGAGTTTGAAAATGATAACTGCCCATGGGTGAACAGCTTTCACTGCACCCATACATGGATCAGACGCAGCCAATGTTGAAGTGCTAGTAGTGAAGTAATCGTTCAAAAGATAAACAACAGGGAAATGTGCACCTAGTAATCCCCAAACAAGCAAATGTAGTCCAGGTCACGTCAAACATGGAACAATGCCCCCCCCCAACCAAATGTGGAAACATGCCCTGTGGACCCCATCAGTGTGGAACTTAAAAAACTGAAATGCAGCTCATAATTCAGCTATCCAGGATCAGAGCATATTGTCTCACTTCCTGACAGGAAGGGAGTGCATAGCAGGCATCTGGGGGAAGTCTCTTTTTATTGGCTGTTTCTCTCATTAAAGTAAAGGTTACCTCTAATTTCCTCCACCTACATCGTTGTTGCGGTTGATGTTGCTGTCTCTAGATATACCACTTCCAGTGGAGCTCATTGGAATGGGCACCTCTTCTTTGCCTGCTGAATCAGTCGCTCATTCCATGGCTGAAGATGTCTAATTCTAAGGGGTCATGGTTGATCAAAACCAATGACATGACCAGGAAACCTGCCTGACTACCCCGGGCCAAAGCTTGGCATGGAGTTTACTGAAAATCACTGGAAGCAAAGTGGACTTTCTGCTACTGGACACCAAGTATACCACCACCTTCCAACCAACTCAAGCCCCAGCATTCAACCGTGGCCAATCGCCCTTCTGACCCAAACCAAGGTGAACAATTAGAAGTCATTTCTGACTCCACACTATTTCTGCCTTCTCCGACACCTTATTTCCCAAAGCTGCTTCAGGGGAGCAGTTCACCTCCCTACTAAGTGAACTCTTTTTACATTGGGCTATCCAGACAACCAACTACTCAACTCTAAGTGATATAAAACACAGCAACAGACCCATTAGCGGGGAAGCAATACCAGGACACCATCTCTCCAACAATAAACTTTATGCTGTTGCTCCCTATTAGCTACTGAGCCACCTCAAACATACCCCAAAAACAAGTTACAGCACCATTAACCTGGATATGCCATATGCTCATCTGAGGAAAGCCTTCGTCTG
Organism: Pleurodeles waltl; assembly: GCF_031143425.1. Classification (NCBI taxonomy): domain Eukaryota; kingdom Metazoa; phylum Chordata; class Amphibia; order Caudata; family Salamandridae; genus Pleurodeles; species Pleurodeles waltl. The sequence goes on from NC_090440.1 coordinate 152,192,311, forward strand.
ATCCCATGAACCCACAGCACGAGACAGATACTTTGCAGGTTAGTAATATATGGAAAACACTCCAAATTAACATCTTCAACAATAGCACTGTAAAGTTGCCCGCCTCACAAAGCTATTCATCTTGCACCAATTTTGACTGCCGTGCAACCAAGCAAACCACATTGTTACCCATTAATTCCAGACCCTAACTACAATGCTAAAAATCATGCAACAAGGCCAGTGACCTAACAGCAACATAAGCTATCTCGCAACAATTGCATGCATCACACAGCAAAGCCACTCACCATGCAGCAAAGATAACCACCATGCCTAAATGTTCACAGCTTCTCCCCATTGCCAAGCACTTCATCCTTGCATAAAAGCTCAAAAATTATTTTCTGATCCATCTTTTTCAATCACAGCTCACGGAATGTGAGGTGGAGCAATTCACACAGTCAGGCTATAGCAGTATTTTCATTCATTCAGCTACTGCCTATTCCTCCTCGAGGTAACTTCCTCTGCACAACAATTGTTGTACCCATGTTCCCAGCTATCACACTTCACCAGCACTCCAGTGACAGATATTAAAAGAGAAGGGAAAGTACAGAAAAAGTTCGAATTTCTAAATTCAAGGCTGAATTAAAAGGGTGATTGGTCCAACTTAATATTATATACATTGTTTAGGTGTAAATACATTTTATTGGCGTTTAAGTCATTACATTAAATTAAGTCATTAAGTCAAACAGCTAGACTGGAACAACCTGGAAATAGAAGTACTGCAGTCCCCTATGGCCCAGAAACTGTGAAGCTCTGCCTCCCCTAACTAAACACCCTCCTGTCCCAATCGCTAACTTTCCTACCATTGTAGTCTATGGTGGGTTCAGTGACATTACACTGGGTCTGAAGATCATGTTCCAATGAATAATGAGCGTTTTTATCTTTACATATTTTTTTTAACTATCTAGTTTGGAGTTGTGCAGAATCTTGACTATCCTGAGTCTCTTGAGGCAGTGCAAATCCCTGAGGTCTTCAAAGATTCCTAACAGCAGACCCTATAGTTTGTAAAGTGTTTTTCTCTGCCTTGGGCTCTCTTCAATAGTTTTTCTATCCCCAGAAATCCATCACTGGCATTCAATCTATGTGTTTTCTGTGTCGGCTGCCTGTTGACCAGAAAGGGATAAGACGGTTTGTTTTGCTGCCAATAGCAGATGGGAAATGATCTGACATTTATGGTCAAGAAGTGGGTAACTTTCTTTAGCTGGACAAAGCAACAGCACCACCTTCGGACATCGAACCTGTTCTGAGCCTATTATTTTCCGCAATTGTGGCATTCACTGAGTCCCTAAAATGCTGTATCAGAGGGCAGGACCAAAGGATGAGTGTCAAAGTCCCATCTTCTTGACATCCTCTCCAGCTCCCATTGCCTTCCTGTGATCACCTTGCTGCAGCGTAATGCCATCTATAAAGTATTTTTACCAAGGTTTCCCTAATCCTTATGTGACTGGCACAAAGTTGCTTGTACGGATGTGAATATCATTCCATTTCTTCTCATATAGGAATAGTTGCAGTTCTCTGCACCAAAAGTTTTAGAACTGCAGCTTTGTCCCTCTCTTCTAGAGTTCAGCATATCGCATATTCGATAAGTAGTAAGCTGATCTCATGAAAAAGGCAGTAGGTAGCTCTCAAATGGGATCAGATTTCTGCTTGCCCCCTGGGTCATGGAGACAGTGGGTTAGTTGCATATATCTGAAGCGTTCCAATTCTGGAAAGTCAAACTCGACCTTCAAGTGTTAGAGGAGTTTAACATCTCCATGGTCAAATGTATCTCTTAATATTCTACAGCCACCACCTAGCCATTTTTGGGGTAAACTCAGGATTTCCCCAAAGTGGTTTAAAGGCTGAGAAGACGGTCAGCCCCCCTCTGACAGCCAGGTGGTCTAACAGATAGGAGGTATCTTTTTTGAACTGGTGAAACATATATGGTGTGAGTTCTTTGTGTTTTTAATTGTCAGGCCCCCTGCCAGGGTGGCCCTCCTGTGAGAACATGATCTATCCTGCACCAGCCCTTTTGTTATGTCTTCTGGTCCAGTGAATCCAGAACCACAGGTGAGCTGCAGCACAGTAATTAAAAAGGTCGGGGAAACCCAATCAAGAGAACACTGACCTCTATCTATCATCTCCCTCCTATCCTGCCAGACAAATGAGGAGCAGAGTGACTTTAAATTACATCTAAAGGGCAGCAATTCTTCACAGGAGCGAGTGTCTTATGTTTCCAGCTACCCAGTTCAGATTTCACTATCCTTTATAATTGTTGAAGGTTTACATCTTTAATTTGCCTGGAGCGTTCACAAAAGCTAAACCCATGTATAAAATTGTTGGGTCTGCCCATTTAACCGGGAACAATCGCTGGAGTCTCCAACGAATCTATTAGGGGCTGATACATTAGGATTAGAATTTTTGATTTGTAGATATTAATTTTTAACCCGGATACCTAATGATAGGTCTTAAGCTCAGTCATAGCATGTAGGAGAGAGATTAGTGGGTCAGTCATCGAGAGCAGAATGTAATCTGCAAACATGGCAAGTTTATATCTTGAGTGCCAAACTTGATCTCTTTGATTTGTGGTATAGATCTAGTACACTGGGCCCAGAGGTTTGAAGGTCAGGGCAAAAGGGGAGGTGACAGGGGGATTCCAGCTCTTTGGTTATGATAGCCAGAATGTAACCAATCTCTGAAGCCCAATCATATCTCCATTGCCAATAATGTGTCAGTCATGCAGTCCCAGTCGACCCTGTCAAGTGCATTTTTAGTGTCCAGGATTACCTGGACATAGTGTTTGCTACCCTTGCTGTTGATTTCGAGCAAGTGGATTTCTTTTTTGGATTTGCCACTGGTTTGACGCTTGTGACTGAAACTCAACTGGTTGGGATGAACTAACGCCCTCATCATATCCTGCAGCCACAGAGAGGCAATCTTAATGAAGATTTTTTAGATCTGGAGATTGGTCGGTAAGAACCGCATTCGTATAGTTTCTTGATCAGTTTCAGAATGAGAGATGTTGGTGACCCGGCCTTGGTAGAGGCCACCCTTCCCTTTTGGGTTATTTTCTGATATACTTTATATAGCAGGAACAGTACTGAAGTGTCAAAGCATTTGTAAAAGGCAGCTATGAACACGTCAGGTCCCGAGTCCTTTAAAGGGCATTGTTTAGCTATTAGCTGTGCAGATGTATTCCTTCATAAGGAGTTTGTCGAGTTTGTCTCTATCACTGGGACTCATTGTGGGCACGTTAGCTTCTGCAAGGTATTTTTCTCTTGTCTGGGAGCCAGTCCCTGCTTTGGTGTAGAGGTGTTTGTAAAATTTCGAAAGCACTCTGCTTTATCTTCCTCGTGTGTGTAGAAGACCATCAGGGCTGTTCACCTCTAAGATACTATTCCTAGATTGTCACAATCTCAGTAGATATGCAAGTAATTTGGCCAATTTATTACCTAGTTGATAGTATTTATTATCGAGTTTGGCCAATAGGTAAGCCACTCTGTTGAGTTCTAATGTTTGTGTGCGTTTGTGGGCAACTTCTAGAACTTTCAGATCTCCACTCAGTTGAGTTAGTAAGGCCTCTTTCATTCTTTCTTCTTCCTATGAAGGGATGCCTATCTTTATCTAGTGTTGTTTTCTTTTAGAAAGGAGGTAATTGGCCTGAAGGCTCACCTCTTGACTAAAGTGACTGGCAATAAGTCTTTAAAAATTTGGATCTCAACGCCATTGAAGTGAATAGGACCTCCTTTTATTTCCACTGACAGAAGGGCCTCTTTACATTCAAAATGGTAAAAGCATACCAGAGTGTCCAGAGTTGGAGTTGCCTCCAACTCCGTGTTTGCTGATGGCTAAGTGGCAGTAACAACTCTTTGTGCTTGTGGTAGTGATTTTTGTGGAGAGTAGGCCTTGTCTTGTCGCTGCCTCACTTGTCTGTTTACCCGTACCCTGTCCTTTATTCTTCACTGCACCAGCCGAAAAACAAAGGCTGAAACAAGGCTAAGGTGTTTTGAAGTAATCCCAAGCATGCCATCAAATTCACAGGGCAAGCTGTGTGAAGAGTGCTAGAACCGACTGGGGAAATTTCAGCCAATGAAAGGTGGGCTCACTCAGTGTGGCCTCAGAACAGTGCGGCGACTGTATGGTTTATACAACCACATAGATTGGAAATGTAAAACAGTTACTCCAGGATCCTATAAATTGGGTGTAGAAGCCCAGCAGAAAGGAGATGGTGTCACAGAGGGCACAGTCATGAAAAGCGGAATCTAAGAGTCAACATATGCATTAAAAAAAAAATTGGGCCACAATGAAACTGGTAACAAGGACAATTGTGACAGTAAATCTGTTCTGGCTTACTTAGTCGCAAACAGACTGTATTTTAAAATATCTTATAAGGTTAAAACACCTGCTACACAGTTCTTTGTGTTCCCAGAAGTATTCACTGGATAATAGCAATAGTAAGTTTACTATGGTGGTTAGTGCACATTCTGGAGAGCTGTGTTTTGTCTAGTCACAGTTTTGACTCATCACCAAGTAACATACAGCATTAATGTACCAGCTGCAAAGCACAACGGGTAACATGCGGATCACAGATTTGTATTTAACGAGAATAGCTCAGTGGTTTACTGCTTTTGTCACAGAAATCCTTTTGTTGCTTGTGGTTCATAGGCTCCAGATCTTCTAATATTGCACAGCCATTCATGAGCCAGCATCAAGGAATGCTTGCACACTGCAAGGCATAGGTTTAGAAGGTTTATTCTAAGGATGTAGTGAAAAAAAGGGTTTGTTTGGGTACTAATAAAATCTCATTTGTACAGACAACCACAACCACTGTATTATGTTTTAAATCTCGACTTTGAGTTTCTCCAGACCAAGCACTCTTAATATATAATACCTGCAATTAAGGATATGTGACTACTACACCTCGTAGCCCTTATTGTCTTATGTAACATTTCCTGTACACTGATTTACACACATGTATGACACGTTATGTCTGTATGTGTGTAAAGTAAAACATTCTGCTATTATACAGTGGGATGAATAGAGCCATCAAAGAAATTAAATTAAAATATAAATTAGTAAGTGGCATTTAAATTATAACTAGTACTTATTACTTCTACAGTCAGAGACAACCCACATTCTCAGTGCATGCGTATCTCTACATATAGACGTTGATCAAAGTCAAAAACCTGCCTCCAGATCAGAGTCTCCTACACCAAGCTATGTACCTTTGTTTTCCTTCAAGACATCTAGATGTGAGTGTCCTCTGCTGATCTCCTCTTTTCTTCCACTCTTTCAACATATAATCATTACACTCATGCATTTGTAATTTGTATGTACATGCTGGGAAGGGACGAGAGGAGGTACATCATCTGCCCATTTGGGTCACCACTCACCTTCTTTGAGTTCTGTGCAGACATGTTTCTCCTCTCTTTCACTGGACCAACCAGGAACAAGATCAGTCTCTGAACTGCACTTGAGGTAGAGAGTATTACGGGTCATCGGGTTACTCCAGGCATACACAGAACTCCCTGCACCACAACACTGCTTTGCAGCTAAACACTTCCGCAAGTCCTAAGTCACATGCGTAGACCTCATGACACTAACCATTTACGCATGCGTACGCAGACTTAATGCCCGTGGAAGGCTTAGACAGCTTAGTGCGCATGCGTAGTCAGCATTCGCCTCCCTGGGGGTAGGCTGATGAGACCTAACGAAGGACGATGTGCAGCTTGAGATGAGGATAGCTATCCTTGTTGTCATGAACGTACTGAATTAAAATTAATTTAGGACTAACTTTCAACATTTTCACAACCTCAAAAATGTCGCTAAAGTAGCTTTTGGATGGCGGCAACTGTACGGATAGCTGGAGTAAGAATGGTGTTCACAGCTGGTGAAGGGCTCTGTCAGTGACCAATAGAACCGCCTCTTCCTGTCGGTGTCACGAGCACTTCCGTATATCAACATCAAATCTGTGCTCTGTTCGGTGTTTGCAGTGAACCTTTGCTTCTTTTGTGTCCTGCCCGTCGCTCCCTCTCGGCAATGACGCTCTCCGTGTTCTTCGGCTGCGCCTTCATCGCCTTCGGACCGGCATTCTCTCTGTACATCCTGACCATCGCCACAGACCCCCTCCGCATCATCTTCCTGATAGCCGGGTGAGAGGGCGACCCTGTGTGAGGTCTTGTGTTGAGGTGGGGCGACCGGCTGGAGAGTGAGCGAGGGATGCAAGAGAGGAGTTTGTGTGTAAAGGACAGAGTGGGAGACGAAAAATGATTGAGTTGGTAGGGTGAGAGTATATTGGGTAATCATCTAGGTCATTACCTCTCCATTCTTCTTTCTCGTCCCAGTCTTCACTTATTGAGTATGTGCTTCCTGCTTGCAGAAGTTTATACCTAAAATCAACACAAAAGTTCCTAGCTGTAAGAATATGGAGTGTTACTGGGGGTGGGCTACTTTCAACTTTAAGGAATAATGGTGTAAGGAAATGCCTCCTTGGCATGGTTACCCCCTGACTTTTTGCCTTTGCTGATGCTAAGTTATGACTTGAAAGTGTGCTGGGACCCTGCTAACTAGGCCCCAGCACCAGTGTTCTTTCTATAAACTGTACCTTTGTCTTTACAATTGGCACAACCCTAGCACTCAGGTAAGCCCCTGGTACCAAGGGCCCTGAAGCCAGGGAAGGTCTCCAAGGGCTGCAGCAAGGTTTATGCCACCCGGGGACCCCTCACTCAGCACATGCACACTGCTTCACAGCTTGTGTGTGCTGGTGGGGAGAAAATGACTAAGTCGACATGGCACTCCCCTCAGAGTGCCATGCCAACCTCACACTGCCTGTGGCATAGGTAAGTCACCCCTCTAGCAGGCCTTACAGCCCTAAGGCAGGGCACACTATACCACAGGTGAGGGCATAGGTGCATGAGCACTATGCCCCTACAGTGTCTAAGCAAAACCTTAGACTTTGTAAGTGCAGGGTAGCCATAAGAGTATGTGGTCTGGGAGTTTGTCAAACACTAATTCCACAGTACCATAATGGCTACACTGAAAACTGGGAAGTTTGGTATCAAACTTCTCAGCACAATAAATGCACACTGATGCCAGAGTGCAATTTATTGTAAAATACACCCAGAGGGCATCTTAGAGATGCCCCCTGAAAACATACCCAACTTCCAGTGTAGGCTGACTAGTTTCTGCCAGCCTGCCACACACCAGACATGTTGCTGGCCACATGGGGAGGATGCCTTTGTCACTCTGTGGCTAGGAACAAAGCCTGTACTGGGTGGAGGTGCTTCTCACCTCCCCCTGCAGGAACTGTAACACCTGGCGGTGATCCTCAAAGGCTCACCCCTTTTGTTACAGCTCCACAGGGCATCCCAGCTAATGGAGATGCCCACCCCTCCGGCCACCGCCCCCACTTTTGGCGGCAAGGCTGGAGGAGATAATGAGAAAAACAAAGAGGAGTCACCCACCAGTCAGGACAGCCCCTAAGGTGTCCTGAGCTGAGGCGACCCTTACTTTTAGAAATACTCCATCTTGTGGATGGAGGATTCTCCCAATAGGATTAAGGATGTGCCCCCTCCCCACAGGGAGGAGGCACAAAGAGGGTGCAGCCACCCTCAAGGACAGTAGTCCCAGACCTAAAAACACACCCCTAAATTCAGTATTTAGGGGCTCCCCAGAACCTAGGAAACTAGATTACTGCAACCTTAACAAGAAGAAGGACTGCTGACCTGAAGCCCTGCAGTGAAGACGGAGACGACAACTGCTTTGGCCCCAGCCCTACCGGCCTGTCTCCCTACTTCGAAGTCAACTGCAACAGCGACACATCCAACAGGGACCAGCGACCTCTGAAGCCTTAGAGAACTGCCCTGCAACCAAGGACCAAGAAACTCCCGTGAACAGCGGCCCTGTTCTACAACCTGCAACTTTCTTGCAACAAAGAAACAACTTTAAAGACTTCACTCTGCACCCTACGCCCCCGGCTCGACCTGCGGAAAACCAACACTTCAGGGAGGACTCCCCGGCGACTGCGAGCCTGTGAGTAGCCAGAGACGACCCCCCTGAGTCCCCACCGCGACACCTGAAGAGGAAATCCAGAGGCTTTCCCTGACCGCGACTGCCTGTAACAAGGGACCCGATGGCTGGAACCAACACTGCACCCGCAGCCCCTAGGACCTGAAGGAACCGAACTCCAGTGCAGGAGCGACCCCCAGGCGACCCTCTGCCTAGCCCAGGTGGTGGCTACCCCGAGGAGCCCCCCCTGTGCCCGCCAGCATCATTGAAGAGACCCCTGGGTCTCCCCATTACTTCCTATCTAAAACCTGACGCCTGTTTGCACTCTGCACCCGGCAGCCCCTGTGCCGCTGAGGGTGTACTTTCCGTGCCTGCTTGTTTTCCCCCCCCCCCCCCCACCCCCCTGAGGACGCGGGTACTTACTTGCTGGGACCGGGGCACCCCTGTTCTCCATTGAAGCCCATGTGTTTTGGGCACCTCTTTGACCTCTGCACCTGATCGGCCCTGAGCTGCTGGTGTGGTAACTTTGGGGTTGCCTTGAACCCCCAACAGTGGTCCCAACTTTGAGACTTGTAAGTGTTTTACTTACCTGCAAACCTAACCTTTACTTACCTCCCCCAGGAACTGTTGATTTTTGCACTGTGTCCACATTTAAAATAGCTTATTGCCATTTTTACAAAAACTGTACATGCTATTGTGATTATTCAAAGTTCCTAGAGTATCCAAGTGAAATACCTTTTATTTGAAGTATTACTTGTAAATCTTGAACCTGTGGTTCTTAAAATAAACTAAGAAAATATATTTTTCTATATAAAAACCTATTGGCCTGGAGTAAGTCTTTTAGTGTGCGTTCCTCATTTATTGCCTGTGTGTGTACAACAAATGCTTAACACTACCATCTGATAAGCCTACTGTTCGACCACACTATCACAAAATAGAGCATTAGAATTATCTCTTTTTGCCACTATCTTACCTCTAAGGGGAACCCTTGGACTCTGTGCACACTATTTCTTACTATGAAATAGTATATACTTAGCCAACTTCCTACAAATGGCTACTCTTTTCACAGTGAACCCTCAAAGTCCCGAAATTAACCCGACCCCCACTCCCTGCTAGCTATGGCACACACCAGACAGGCTTACCTTAAGGCAATGTGTGAAATATTTATGCAGTACCAAAACAGTAATAAAGTAAAAATTAAAAGTGACAAAAATCCAATAAGAAAATTCAAAGTGAAAAACATCCAATAAGGGGAATCAGAGAAATTATTTGTTAAGTTTTAAGTAGCAATAGTGCTGAAAAGCTCTCAGTACCAATAATAGCTTTTGGTTGCAGTAGACCTGGACCTAGGTGCAATTTCAAGCTAATTACGATGGACTCGGTTGGATACGCCAGCCAGGTTTGTCCCAGGATCTCAGGGGAGGTACCTAAAGACCCACAGGTGTTAGAAGGAGGCCACCAGTAAGGTCCAGTCCAGGTCCACTTGCCACTGGTCATCTGAGTACTTATAGGAAAAAGGTCTCTTGCAGCTTGCTGTGTACGTGTAACCTCCCAGGAGGCCAGCCAATGGACCCTTGGAGTCCATGTCTTTTTCCTTGATACAAGAGGGAGGAGGTCCAGTCATTCAGGACACCTGTCAGGTTACAATAAGCAGGTATTCTCTTTTGCATTTAAAGCTAATAAAAAAAGGCCCTTCATCTCCCAAGTGTCCTAGAGCAGAGTCGCTTGATCTAGATCAGGATTTAGAAGAAGTAGTCAAGGGCAGATTTGTGCAAGGGAATGAGCAGGAGAAATTTTACATTCCGGAAGGCTTTTAGTCCATCATTTCAATTGAGACTTGGGATTCGGACCTTTTGGGTAAGCTAGTAAGGCTGGGGAGTCTGTTCAGCAGAGAAGGCACGGGCCCGATCTGTGGGAGTGTCCAGCTCTGCTCTGCCTGACCCTGAAGGCATGACTATGCAGAGCAACAGCATCTTATACTGGCGACAGGACGAAGAATGACTTTTTTTCTAGAGACGTGGAGATCCTCAGTAACAGACCAGTGGGTGCTGGAGATCATTCATCAAGGTTATTGCATAGAATTCCAGGATCTTCCAGGAGACTGTTTCACCACAACCCGTCTTCACAGGGACCGTCAGAAGTGCTAGGAAGGAGTACAAAAACTGGTACTCCAGAGTGACACTTCCGTGTTGACTTACCACAGAGGAAAAGGTTTCTATTCAATTTTATTTCTGCTACAGAAGGTGTTCGGTAAGTATAGGCTAGTGTTGGACCTAAAAGAAGTCAACGCTTGGGTAAAAGTATTTGTCGTATTTTCAGTTCATAGCAACTGCATTTAAAACAATACACACAACTAAGTGTGAAATAAGGTGTAAAATAAATGTGCATTAAATTAATTGATGGGAAATGCACTTGTTAACATTATGAAACTTGGCTAACGTCATCGCTGCAGATGTCTGTACGCGAGACCAGAGAGTCGCAGACCTGAATCCAGGTTGGAGCAGTGCATAATAGTGCTTTGTGTTTTTATAATTCTATAAGGTCCCAGCATGTAACAGAAAGCAAAGTGACTATGCAAAGCATTATTCTAAAATTGTATTACACATTGTATAAGATAAGCTGCCACACAATGATTTTGCATATGTGATCAGGGCCACTGGACACGGAAGCACCAAATTATGTGGCATGGTTTACTAAATTATGTGGCAAGAAAAGGCAAATAATGCGATAAAGTGGCATGCTTTTTGCTAGTATTACTTAATTATTTTGACTTTTTCACATGGTAATACTGTCTTGGCAAAGATTTCACCTCATTAGTACCAATTGATCAACCAAATACAGAAATAAGCAACTGAAAGATTCCCAGTTACATTTTGCGAAGGACTGCCACTGCATGCAAACACTTCACCACATTTTTAGTAACTTTTGATCCATTTGAGCTAGAAACTAAATTATTTTGTTAAAATCTGCAGATTATGCTGCAGGTGGTGGATTGTTTGGCAAATGTGGCAAATCCATAATTATGTGAAAAATGCTGCGGCTGCAGAATTTCATAATTCTAGTGACCCTGTATAAGATAAAACAAGTGCTTTCAAAGAATGCATATTATTAATATATAACCAGACTGTACCTAGTGCAGGTATTTTTCACAAGTCCATTAGAAGGACAGTTTCCAAAACTCAGTATCCTTTCATTAACGCTAAAAAATAAATAATGTTTGTCATCATGATGCTTCAGCTTCAAGAGGCACCATAAATTAAATCACTTTAGAACCACCACCCACCTTTATTCTCACACAGAGGTACCACCAGGTCCCCATTAACAAATCTGGGATGATTGTTTTTAACAAAAATTATAGGAATAGTTTTTGTAAAAATTAAAGACATGGGCACCTTAGTCCTTCTACACCCTGCCAACTTTGTCCTCTGTTTACATGCAGATGTCCTTTTATGTGAGTCAAAACGGTTGAAGTGAGGCTAAAAGGGTCATATTCAGAGGCCTGATTGTCCTGGAGTAAAAATTAAGGAGTGAAATCTATGTTTAATGTCAAAGAGATGGCCCAGAAGAGGTGGCACTAGGTGTAATTTATTATTATTATTATCATTATTTTTTTTAATAAATGAGACCACCCTCCCCCCTCTCATTGGAGAGATACCCTGAAGAAAGTATTGAGACACGCAGGCTCTTTTTTTATTTTATTTTAATTTTATTTTTTTAAAGGCCTTCTCTACCATTAATGCAGCAGCGGGACACACGCAGGCTTTTTTTTTTTAAAGGCCTTTAATGCCATTAATGCAGCAGCTGGACAATGGTGTGAGGGGCCACTGCTCCCCAATAATAGGTATGGTACTAGCACAAAGGGGTGGCATTGGGGCCCAGATTACAGAAAAGAGGGGTTATGGATATTTTCCCCCCTATTTCTTTAAGAAAGGGTCAAACAGTGTTCTCGGGGTCTCGGGCCTAGAAATAGTGGCCAGTGGAATGAGCAGAGGAGTAGGTCTAATTGGTGCTGCAGGTACAGTGGCACCAGGACCCAGGGGTGTGGGGGCCCAACTCAATCCATAATATGGCTACTTTACTCATTCCTTTCTTGTATTAGGGCTTAGTGCATCCTTGCTGTGCCAATGTTGCTTTCGGCATTAGATCAATGGCCCAAGAGAAGGGATAATTGAAGCCGAGGAGACATCTTAGCATTAGGCTTCAGGGAGATGGTTAAAAGGGAAGATCGGAGGAGCCGACTGCTTCACATTTAAGACTGCCTTACTTTACAATTAGACATGGGGAGAGCATTAGGGATGACGTGGGCCATACGTGGGAGCTCATTTTTACTGAAAGGGACAGACAATCTGTTTCAAGACGAGAGTGATGGCCAGATGTTGTGGGGAAGTGGTGAAAGAGGTAGAAGGGATAGGTTACTATTCAGGGCCGCAGGTATGATTAGTGCAGAAGGCGCAGTTGCATTGGGACCCAAGATGAGGACTTCAATTAATGGGACTAGTGTTTTTTTTTGTGCCTACTTCAGTTTTTTTTTTTTTGTCTCACATTTAGTGTGGAGTTCGAGCTATTGAAAGTGCCCCGATATTATTTCATAAGCCTCACTCCCTGCGCTCAGCCATACCCCTCTAGCGCCCCAAAGAGATTCCATAAAGTCTTGGAGGGGGATCCTACTTGAAAATATTTTGGGTAGGGGGCTCAGATTAAACACGTTTTAAGACCTCTGCTATATACTAATGATTTTTGATGAGCCACTTAATGCCCCACTCATTGTATTTCTTTTTCTCTCATTGTACACATCAAAACTTCAATAAAGACTATGGAAAAAACTAATTAGCTGCCAGTGATTAATTTGTAGAGATGGAGTCCAGTTTGGAACTGGAACCGATAAGCACTACCTTTTGTACTTCGTGTAAAGCAGTGTTATTTAGTTCATTTGCGGACCTTTAGAATGGCAGTCAGCCTGTGGGCATCTTTGTCATATTGTTGTGCATCATCTGGGATACTGGTGTCCATCTTGGGCATATTGTTGGAATTCAAAACAACAAGCTTTTGTTCGGTGCCATGCAAAAAAGTGTTTTTCTTTTAGGAGAAGACACATTTTTGTTTAGAGAAACTGACAATCACATAACAAACACAATGGTTTGATATTCTAATTCGTATGTGCTGTCAAATTCCAATTATGTCCCTTTTTTTATTTCAGAGCATTTTTCTGGCTGGTCTCCTTGCTCTTCTCCTCTCTAGTGTGGTTCATTGTGGTGCGGGTCAGCAATAATAAAGATGCATCTCTGCAGAGAGACTTGCTCATCTTTGGTGTGGTGTTTTCGGTCCTCCTCCAGGAAATCTTTCGATTTGCCTATTACAGACTTTTGAAGTAAGTTGTTCACCTGAATTAATTCCCTGTTGACATTAAAATGGTATGGGCAGTGAGTTGGGTATTAGGGAATACACTATGAAATGGCAAGTTATAGGAAATTGTGAAAAACTACAAATGGAGGCAGGCAACCTATACTTCAAATTAAAAATCGAAAGAAAGAATGGGTTATGTCCTGTTTAAAAGCAAGAAGAGAATGTGTATTGATTATGAAGAGCGATGTTAGTAGAATTGTGGTAACATTACCCATGTATTGATATTGTGTATATCCACAGTGTTATTTGAACAAAGTTGCCAGTGCTCTTTTCCGTAATGTTCAAAAACAGTAGTACACAAGTCAAAAAGTCGAAAATTCTGCAATAAATGCAATCTGAAGAGCCTACACTTGTTAACTAGACGATTCCTGTGTCCCTATTGATCAAATTTGCGCATCTTCGTTTCCCACACCTAAGGCCGCAGTGGGCAATCAAGCATTGACCCTTTGCCTCTACCTGTAAACGTTGGTCTGGTTAGAATGTGCTTAGCTGCAAGATCCACACTAAGGATCAAATTGTGTTTGTTAATCAGCCTATTCAGTTTATCACCACAGGGAGTATGGGAGAAATGTGAGAGGTTACACGGATCTATACCGAAGTCCTCCCGTCCACAAACACGTTCATCAGCAATTGCGCATAATCTTATAATAAAATACCCCCGCAAAAAATAACAATATCCTCGTTGAGACTTGACAACAGGGTGTCCAATGTTTGGCCCAGAGACTCGATAATTTAAACATTTCAGCTAAAAAAAATATTATGATAAAAGTTAACTAATACCACATAAGGGGACTTCCAATGTGATGTCCAGATGGAGGCAACTGCAGGTGTAAAGACCGAATAGAAACCACTAATATGCATGTTGTTCTAGGGCCATGTCTCCTGTAGACAAACAGTCTGATAATTGGTGATCATGGCCTTCCAGGTTTTGTCATTCATTTTTCCACTCACGTCAACAGTGTTCCAGAAAAGGAAACTAATATCTGGGGCCGCCGGTGGAGCCGGCAGTCTAGGGGGGGGGGGGGGGGGGGTTGCATGAACTAGTTGAGGCAACATAATGTAGACTGGCAAGGTCAGGCTCGGTGTTATTAGGCACGTCCACTTGTATAGTTACATTTGGGTATTGTGTCCTCTGTACTGGTGGAAACAAAAGGTTTTTATGACGACAGGGTTTGTTAGTATCACTGTAATACACAGCCAACTTGGTCAAAAAAATACCAGGTCCCAGGACACTCGGCTCTGGGCTCTTGGAAAGTATCTCACTGCAGTTGTAGGCCCATCTCGCATCATGAAGTCACTCTACCTCTTTGAGAACACTGAATGGATTAGAGGTTGTAACGCATGGATTCCTGCAGTAACCAGGATAATTGTTGGTGACTCGTTGAAGATAAGCATCATTGGGCCTGAGGAAAAAAAACAACAAAAAAAAACAGTGGAACCGGCATAATGCCCTGTGGAAATCCTTAAGCACGAGTTAGCCTATTTGGAATAAATCCCACCAAATTTGCATCGCAAATTTTTTTATGATGCAATCGCCTGTATCCCTTTTCAGCGACCTGCCAATCCATTGTACTCTTGTTATATTGGTTGAGATGCGGTCCCCACCCACGCATTTCATTGTTGAGCGTAGCCAGTGAATCACTTTATTCGTCAGTTGGTCATCTGTTTCAGTCTGGGTTGGTCGCAGAGCGGGACTATTTTTTAGTTTCACAATATATGAGGTGCAGGCCGGCAGTAAACGTAATTACTGATGAGACTGGCTACTACCTGCTTGTGGCCCATGAGCAGGACCAGACGTCATATTCCTCCCACTAGTGCGCCACCCCATGTGTTCTAGGCTCCTCTGGGACGTAGAATCATGCGATTTCTTTATTAGTTGGTTTCGTCCCTCACTTTCCACCTGAGACACCATGGAGCTTACTAGGCAGGTTGGTAAACAAGGGGTTAGGTCCAATTGCTGAACAAGTGGCCCAGTAAAAGGGAGGAAGTTCTTGTGCACCAGGTCAAGTAGTTCCTTCAGGGAGTTGTCGATGCTTTTTACCACAGTTAAAAGGGGGGCCAGTAGTTTGGCAAGGGCTCCTCCCATCAGTCTAACAATATTAGGAGTGATCCCATATTCCTTTGGGTTGGGTGATATATGTTGGACTTGTTTGCGGGCGGACCCATCCCTATCCACCACTTGCTCCAGGGTGACGATTGTATTTCCAGGTCGCTTTATCTTAAGCCCAGAGCTGCCCTTTTTTCCTCTTGCTCGGTAGGGGCTCTACTATCTGTCATTGGGAGCTTACCAGTGTGTGGGGGGGGGTGCATGTAATTCACTAGTTCAATATCCCCTACATCCACACAGAGTTGTTTATACTTTGACTGCATGTCCCTAAACCTCCAACTGCCATACTAGTTCTCCCTTAATTTCCTTCAGTTTCATCATCTTTATGGCTGGACTCGGGGCTGGGATTGAGCGATAGTGACCCCTTGGTTTGTGAATCTCTGTTCCACGCATTCCATTTCAGAGTTTATAGCAGTCATAACTGATTTAAGATAGTAGGTGATGGTCCCAACCCCACAACAGTCGTTCATGGAAGCAGTCAGGGTACTCGCTTTCTGCTTACCCATTATAAAAAAAAAAAAAAACCCTATTAGATCAATCAATCTTTGTAAAGCGCGGCTACTCACCTGTGAGGGTCTCAAGGCGCTGGGGGTGGGGGGGCTCATCCAAAGAGCCACGTCTTGAGGTTCTTCCTGAAGATGGTGAGCAACGGGCTTTGTCTGAGTGGCACGGGGTGGTATTAGACAAATACCTTCTTGTGTATCTCAGTCGAAGTGGGAGATAAACACGCCAAGAGGGATGGCCCAGCCTCCTCCGGGCACGAACGGGCTCGCCCTTGGTCCAGGCTTTGCCTGGGCGTGGCTTGCACAGCGGGTGTTTGACACACACTATGTAGCGCTAACAAGGTGCAGCAGGTGTGGGTGTCAGGGGCCTCCTCCTTGCCCCCTAAGACTCTGGGACAGGTAGTCCCACCAAAGTCCATGCAGCCTTCTCTCCCGTGCAGCGGGGTGTGTGGTGCTATGTAGCTCTAACAGGGTCCAGCAGGTGCGGGTGCCAGGGGCCTCTCCTTCCCCCTAGGACTCTGGGACAGGTAGTCCCACCAGAGTCCGTGCAGCCTTCTCTCCCCTCCCCCTCTGGATCCAGGTATCGTGACCCCATAGGACACATAGAGGTTATTTGGTATAATTCCGCTCAGTAGTTTTAGAGGAATTAAAGGAAATCCAAATTTGTATATATAGGGGCGCAAAGGATTTGGGACCCCTTCTGATCTCGTGCTGAGATCAGCTGCCAAACTTCAACAAGGAAGTGGTGGCCATGTTGGGACTCAGCAAAAAAGAAAAGTAAAAAAAAAAGGGGGCTATGGTACAGACACCCTGACCCCTTCGCTCTGGTGCTGGGATCCCAAAGAGACCCTCCCAGGGCTAAAAGGCTTTTTACATTTTTTTTTTTATTTACGTCCTGATTCACTGCGGAGCCACGGATCTAATAATGATTTTTTTTTAAACCGAAGCATGGGCTTTGTTATTGAGAAAACCGCAGATGGGCCAAGTCCTGGGGGCATTTATAATTTAATGCAGGAGGGGCCGCCAGGACCCCCCCACCAGCCCGGAGACCACCACCTCCCTTGGGCTATAAAATAAAAGAATGAAGGGAGTCCGTTACAGAGCCCCGGGGATCACCACCACCAACTCCCCAGGGCTATTTATGTTGGACGGGGGCCATGCAGCCCCCTCCCATGGAGCCACTGGTGGCCCTGGAGACCGCCAACCCCCAGGGACGGCTCCTGCTATGTCAGGGCATAGCTGTTTGCTGTGTCAAACAGCTCTCCCTCACTGCGAGCAGAGGTTTCCTCTATCTCCCTGCCTGCAAAGGTGCAGGCAGGGAGACAGAGGAAACAATTTGCTCTAGAAGCTCCCTCTCTTTGACAGCAGTGCTGGCACCCGCAGGAGGCAGGGAGCTAGCTGGGACTGTGGGGGCCTTCAGGACCATGGTTCCCAACATTGTGACTCTGTGCCTTGGGGGGTACCCAGGTCACATGGTCGGGCACAAGGGTTGTGGGTCTCCGGGGCAGAGATCGGCCCTGGAGAGAGGGGTCATGCGGCCCCCTCTCCAAAAAGAAAAAATTAGGCCGGGGTCCCTGGGGCTGAGATCGGCCTGGGGAAAGGGGGGTGGCACCTCACCCCCCCCCCCCCCCCCCCAAAAAAATCTATATTTACACTGGGCAACAGGTAATGGGGCCCTGAGGGTCGATATCTGCTTGAGTAGGGGGGACCATGCAGGGTTGGGTTATTATAGTGGTTGGATGCAGGGGCTGACCACAGGCCAGGCCCTCGGGCCAACCCCTGCGATGTATGGTCAAAGGCTGTAAGGGTAAGGGTAAGGTGGTTATATGGCTTGGCCGCAGGGCCGCGCTGGTGTGGTTGGATTAACATATAGTAATGAAAATTACTATACATTAACAAAAATTTGAAATTTGCTGAAGAAACAAAGGTTACAGTTGTAGTTAGGAAATAGAATAAAAAAAAAACCATAGAAAATAACTTTAAAAAAACAAAGATTACAGGGACATTCTAGTTAGGCTCACATTTAAACGTACCAAATCATAGAAATTCACCAGTTATAGTTAGTTATCTCAAGTAACTGTAACTCGCGCCCTCACCATGCATTGCTGATTACCCCACATAATATATCACTCATGACATCTTTGATAATATCAATGTAACATTTGCAGTAAAATTATTTAGCAGAAAACTGTGAATGGTCGGAGCGTGAGGTATAGTTACTTAGGGCACGAGTTATAGTTACTTGAGGTAACTCTATAACTGATAAATTTCTATGGTATGGTACATTTAAAATGTTAGCCTAACTATAGCTGTAACCTTTGTTTTTTTTTTAAGTAAAGCTACAGATTTGTATATATGTGTGTGTATAAATGTATATGTATGTGTGTGTATGTATGTATATGAGTATGAATATATATATTTATTATTATAGTGTGTGTGTTAGGCACGACTCGGGTTAACAAAAACCTGATATGTGACATTCTGGTGTTTATTTTCACTTTTACCAGCAGGATGGCATCCATATTAGACAGACATATGCTGTTTTTTTCTGTAAACCGAAATTCCACAAAGGGCCTTTTCTTTATTTCTGGGATACCTTTAGAGTTGGCGAGCACATTGACAAAAATGGACACAACCAGTCTCTTTAAGTTCTTTTATTCTCTATGGGAGTTACTGTGGGGTTGTGTTCAGAATGATGAGGTTTGGAGTTGGCCGGGGAGGGGAGGGCTTTTGCTCAGAGTTTCCCCCTTTAAGAAGCTGTAGGAGGCTGGCCTGGCTTATAGTGGGTACCCTGTGGTACTTACACCCTGTGCCAGGTCCAGTTATCCCTTATTAGTAGAATAGAGGTGTTTCTAGCAGCTTAGGCTGATAGAAGGTAGCTATGGCAAAGCAGCTTAGGCTGAACTAGGAGACATGCAAAGCTCCTACTATACCACTTATATCATATGCACAATATCATAAGAAAACACAATACACAGAGTTACTAAAAATAAAGGTACTTTAATTTTTATGATAATATGCCACAAGTATCTCAGTGAGTACCCTCAGTAAGAAGCTAAGTAATATACACAAGTTGTATGTACACAAACCCAAAACAGGTACGTAAGAGTCAGAAAAGTAACGCAAACAGTGTAGAATTACAGTAGATTCCAATAGGCAGACATGGGTCTAGGGGCAACACAAACCATCTACTCCAAAAGTGGAATGCGAATCACGAATGGACCCCAGACCTATGGGTGCTTGTAGAGGGTCGCTGGGACTGTAAGAAAACAGTCAGGGTGTCCAAGATACCCCACCCCAAGACCCTGAAAAGTAGGAGTAAAGTACACCTACTACCCCAAAAGAGCACAATAGTCATGATAGGGGTATTCTGCAAGAACAACAAACACCAGCAAGGCACTGAAGGTGGATTCCTGGACCTGAGGACCTGCAAAGCAAGGGGACCAAGTCCAATAGTCGCGACAGTGCCCGGGGGGGCAGGAGCCCAGAAAACCCTGGATGAAGGTGCAAGGAAGCTGCCTCTGGGTGGAAGAAGCTTGGAGTTCTGCAACAACGAAGAGGACTAGGAACTTCTCCTTTGGATGGAAGATGTCCCACGTCGAGATGAAGGTTGTAGAAGTGTTCCCATGCAGAAATACCGCAAACAAGCCTTGCTAGATGCAAGGGTCGCGGTAGCGGTTTTTGGGTGCTGCTGGGGACCAGGAAGGACCAGGATGTCGCCCTTTGGAGGAGGAGACAGAGGGGGGCTCAGCAACTCAGAGAGCCCCCCACAGAAGCAGGCAGCACCCGCAGAAGTACCCGAACAGGCACTTGGAAGATTTGTGAACCGGAGTCCACGCAGAGTTACAAAGGAGGGTCCCACGACGTTGGAGGCCAACTCAGAAGGTTGAGCACTGCAGGACGGAGTGCTGGGGACCAAGGCTAGGCTGTGCACAAAGGAAATCCTGGAAGAGTTCACAGGAGCCGGAGCAGCTGCAAATCACGCAGTACACAGGTTTGCAGTCTAGCGTAGGGAGGCAAGGACTTACCTCCACCAAACTTGGGCTGAAGGATCACTGGACTGTGGGGTCCAGGCAGTCATGGCCCAGGAAGGCAGAACAAAGGATTTCCTCTGAGAGCGGGTGTTACACCCTCTCCCTTTGGAAATAGGTGTGAAGGACTGGGGAGGACTAGCCTCCCCAGCCTCTGGAAATGCTTTGATGGGCACAGATGGTGCCCATCTCTGCATAAGCCAGTCTACACCGGTTCAGGGATCCCCCAGCCCTGCTCTGGCGCGAAACTGAATGGTATTGGGGTGACAATTCCATGATCTTAGACATGGACATGGACATGGCCATGTTCAGGGTTACCATTGTGACGCTATACATAGGTAGTGACCTATGTATAGTGCACACGTGTAATGGTGTCCCCCGCACTCACAAAGTCCGGGAAATTTGCCCTGAACGATGTGGGGGCACCTTGGCTAGTGCCAGGGTGCCCACACACTAAGTAACTTTGCACCCAACCTTCACCAGGTGAAGGTTAGACATATAGGTGACTTATAAGTTACTTATGTGCAGTGAAAAATGGCTGTGAAATAACATGGACGTTATTTCACTCAGGCTGCAGTGGCAGGCCTGTGTAAGAATTGTCTGAGCTCCATATGGGTGGCAAACGAAATGCTGCAGCCCATAGGGATCTCCTGGAACCTCAATACCCTGGGTACCTAAGTACCATATACAAGGGAATTATATGGGTGTACCAGTGTGCCAATGAGAATTGGTAAATTTAGTCACTAGCATGCAGTGACAAATTTAGAAAGCAAAGAGAGCATAAACACTGAGGTTCTGGTTAGCAGAGCCTCAGTGATACAGTTAGGCACCACACAGGGAACACATATAGGCCACAAACTTATGAGAACTGGGGTCCTGGCTAGCAGGATCCCAGTGACACATAACAAACACACTGACAACATAGGGTTTTCACTATGAGCACTGGGCCCTGGCTAGCAGGATCCCAGTGAGACAGTGAAAACACCCTGACATATACTCACAAACAGGCCAAAAGTGGGGGTAACAAGGCTAGAAAAAGGCTACCTTCCTAGTTAAGGAATTTAGGTTCCTGGCATAGGTCTGCAAGAATGAGTTCAACAGAAGGGCGTTTTTGTGAGTAGTATGTTTGTCCCGCATATCACTTGTATTACCAGACAAAGGATCACTGTTTTGGAAAGATGCCCACTGGCATCTGGTCGCTGTATGATTGAGGACCTTCTTTTGAAACTGTCTTTCATTGAACTTGATGAACCACCTTCTCTTCCAGAAGCATTTAATAAGCCTATCCTTTAGAGCTGAGAAGTATTTATTATTTTGTTTATTTGAGGTAGTTCTGTAGAATGGAACTAGCCAAATGGATAGCTACCTAGAGTGTAGGATGTGGATCTGTTTGTGAAGTGGAGGCAGAGAATCGCTGGTATAGATTAAGACTTCTGTTTCTGTAGGTTTAGCAAAGAAAAGTGGGTTCATCCAATTGTTAAGTTTTGAGGAAGAATTTTGGCTTCCTGTCTTGGCTGGATTTGAAACTCTTATTTATAGGCAAGTATATTCCTTGAATTAATATTTTGATATAACCTCGTACTGTTTTATTGTCACCACAGATTCTATCAATATATTGAAAAGGGACTGTGATGAAGTAGTACTCAGTAGTTCACTAGAAGAATAGCTTATTTAAATAAGTCCAGTTTCACAAATTGTGATCTTGAGGAGAGGAATGATTTGATCCAATGCAAAACAGTTGCATCTAATCCCATTCTAGAGGAGAGTTTCCGTAATAGAGAGTTGTGAACTAAAAAAGAAGACTGGCACCAGCCTGTGGAAACATCTGGATGCATTTCATTCCATCTTCATACAACACAAGACTACCAGCTGTCTCACCATAATTACATTAGCATTGTTTCATACTGTTATCTTTTTAATGTACTTAGCACTAGGCTGCTCATTAAGCATGTTATTTTTTTTTCTATGATGTCATAAGGTATGAGAAACTTGGAAACTGCTTTGCTTGGGTCCTTAAGGGCCATTTTAGTGTGGCTGTATAGTACCAGATGAAATTAACACAAACTGCCCATAGGGACTTAGAGACATGTCACTTATGTATTTCACAGGTCCAGGTCATCAAATCTTTCAAGTTACCAAAGTTCTGAATTACTCTAGTATTCGCTCTTAAATGAACACTATGCTTGTGGCCTGGCATGGGCTTCCTGTAGTTCGCAGTCAGCACTTTACTCACGTTAACAAGTTTTTATGGGCATTATTTGGGTAGTTTGCATTATCATTAAGCAGAGCAGCTGCTAAGGTTCTCGATCCTAGCCTCTCTCTACTTCCCTTCAGCCTATCTACTTCCTTCACATTAACAGGGAAAAATATGAAAGGATATTTTACCTGGGTCATTTTCTGGAACAAAGACAAACTCGTACCAGTAAGTGATTTAGTATGAAGAAGTTGTCTGTTAATGTCATCACTAACCCTTTGAGATGGTTCAGGAATAATGGTGGTCATTATGACAATGGTGGTGACTGTTAAAGTGGAGGTAACACCGCCAACAGGCTGGTGGCAATTACTGCCAAATTATGACCGTGGCAGTGATATCTCCCATAGACAGCTAATGTACCACCACCGTTAACACCACTGACCAAGGCGGCAGCCATCAACAGTCAGACGGAAGACAAGATACCGCCCACTATATTATGACATACCAAACCGCCATGATTTACGGGGCGGTACCAATGCCATCAAAAGCCTGGCGGAAACCGAACAAAGAAGACTAAAGACTCACCATCAGAGACACAGAGAAGATCAACGTCGTCATGAAACCGGAACTTCAAGTCTTCCTGATGCTCCTCTATGCCATTCTCCACCTGAATACCATCGCCAACTAAGATAACGGTGAGTACAGCTGCCTAGCACACGAGGGAGGGAGGAAAAGGAGAGTAACACACACATGCACAACACACACCATACATACACAATCAGTTGCAGAGGAAAACCAATCTCACAAGACACACGTCATAATAATGCAAGAACAATATTTAGCCAGAACTGATAGTGTAATTTCATGCCAACAGCCACCATATTGTCTATGTGATAAGAGAAATTTTAGTAAATATTCAGAAAGGGCCAGTGGCCAGTCCAAAGTACAAAAGACCGACATGGCCACAAGGCACAATCCAATCTCTGGCTTGTTTCCTGACGAAATCCGCACTACACTGTGCAGGGGCATCATGTTGGAAATGGCCAGGCACCCCAGGGGGAAGGGAGGTTGGGGGCACCTTCGCTGAATTGGGGAACTTACCCACTGGTTATTAAGGGGGCTTCATGCCCATTTTCCTTTGCTGGGGAATGCAAGATCACAGTCTCTGAGGTGGGGAACTTTGCCCATTGGTTCTGGAACGGGCTCCATGGCCATTTCCCTTTGCTGGGGAGTGCAAGGTCACTGTGTGAGGTGGGGAACTTGCCCACTGGTTCTGGAGGGGGCTCCATGCCCATATCCCTTTGCTGGGGGAGTGCAAGGTCACAGTCTCTGAGGTGGGGAACTTGCCCACTGGTTCTGGAGGGGGCTCCATGCCCATTTCCCTTTGCTGGGGGAGTGCAAGGTCACAGTCTCTGAGGTGGGGAACTTGCCCACTGGTTCTGGAAGGGGCTCCTTCTACAACAGTCCATGGAGGGTGGCCTACATGCCCTCTGCTTGAGGTGAGGGCTGCTGTGTCTCAGCTGGAGGTAAGGGCTCTTTGCCCACTGTTGTTGGAGGGGAAACCCTTTCAGCCTCTGCTGGAGGTGAGGGCTCCTTGCCCACTGCTGTTGGAGGGGGCCTCTTGCCTCTCTTAGTTGGTGGAGTGGGATCCTTCCCTCTCTTGGGTGGTGGAGTGGGATCCTTCCCTTTCTTGCCTCCACGACTAGGAGGTTCCTCCACTGTCCCCGTGGACTGTTTGGCTGAGGTGCTGGGCTGGGCCTGGAACGATCTCTGTTGGGCCGCCAATACACCGTGAATGCCCTCTAAGAATGCATTGCATTGCTGCATCGGGGATGCCAGCCCCTGGATGGCATTCACAGTGGTTGACTGCCCTACAGATATGGATCTCAGGAGGTCAATAGCCTCCTCACTGAGGGCAGCAGGGCTGACTGGGGTAGGGCCTGAGGTGCCTGGGGCGAAGGAGACTCCCACCTTCCTTGGTGAGTAGGCACAGGCAACTCGGTGAGGGGCTACTAGGAGGGCGGTGCTGGTACAGGGGATGGCGGCTGTACCTGTAGCTGGGGTGGTCACAGAGGTGTCCGCCACCACCAGGGAGCTGCCATCGGAGGAGGAATCAGTCAGTGTTGTCACTTCCTGTCTCTGCCGTGGTGCTCCCCTCGCCCTCCGTCCCACTGGTTTCCTCAACGTCGGTGGACTCTGCCTCCTGGGTCCTTTGAGATGCAGCCCCCTCTGTCGCCTGTGCCCCTACTCCTCCACCAGATGATGCTTATGCGTACATGGACAGGATGAGAGAAGAAAAAAGGGGGGAGAGAGAGTAAGGGAGCACTGGGTCAATTACAGCACCAACACCACAGATAGCATACAAATTACTGTCACACACAGGGATCAGGATTGAGCACCATGCATCACACTGGCATACCATTGGCTAGGTACCACAGCAAGATGTGAGCCAGTCCCCGCCAACTGCACCCCTCCTGGGAGTTAGTAAGCCCTGTTTGACATGGAATGCAACCTAGCTAGGTTACCAGATTTTGCAATACAGCCATTACCCTTGAGCTGGATCACGCTGCAATGTCTGACCTGGCATTAAGGGGCACCCACTAACTTCCACCCATCATCAGGATCCCATGCCACCTACCAATTATAGTTGTAACGCTCACTGTAATCACCCCCTTGTGGCTGCTGTGATGCACTCAAGCACCCATCCAGCTCTGCGTAGGCCACCGCCAGTATGCGGGCCATCAGGGGGGCCAGGTTCCGACGGGCACCCCGCCGTCATTGGGAGGCTATCCCCAGCTGGGCCTCCGTGGTCTTCCGGGCCCAGCGTCTCAGGTCCTCCCACCTTTTCCTACACTGGGTGCTCCGCCTGCTGTAGACCCCCAGGGTCTACACGTCCTTGGCGAAGGCAGGCCACAATCCCTTCTTCTGATGGGCACTGACCTGCAGAGGAAACACAGACAGGAGGACACCATTACACATACAATCCAGCCTATCACACATATGGCCCACAAATACCATTTCTAGCTCCATTGGCACACACATCACCCAGTGCCCACCATGTACACTACCACCAGACGTACTACTGCACCCCCGCCCAAATGACACGATGCTTGCACACATCCCCATTCAACCTTGTCACATGCATTGTGCCCAAGGTGTACTCACCTATTGGTCTGGAGGTCCTTACAGCTGTCCATACTGGGGTAGGACCTCATCCACCAAGCGCTCCAACTCCTCCGAAGTGAAGGCAGGGGCCCTTTTCCCGGTCACACAGGCCATGGCAGGATCCAGACACAGGTCACAGCAGCACACGCAGTGTAGGTGTTGTCCTGTGAAAAGTCAGGAATCAAGAATGCACTATACAAATACAAATACAAGTGAGGATTTAGATAGAAAATGGCGGTCACTTCCGCAGCAGTGTACACTGTCTCCGCCGCTGCTGATCCCCATTGGCCACTGTACTCCATAGAGTCCCATATTAGCCAATGAGGAATTGTATGGTGGTGCAAGACTGTCATCCGCCATGACGCCCAACGTTGGTGGAGTTACTTCCCTTCCACTTATCCCTAGATACAGGACAGGGGGTCGCCATTTCATGGTGGTGGATTACATTCAGATAATCCATAACTGCATCATTGCTACAATTTGCACATACGTTGACATTCCCATTGCCCCATTACATCAATGCACAATGTACACTGAGGATGTGGTTCCATTGTTCAAATTGTGACACCCTACTCACTCTTGTATCCCTTAGATACCTACCACTGCGGAAGAATAGGAGGAGGAGACAAGACCCCGTGTACAGTCCCTTTGTGGGCTTGGCTACACTGGAGGACAGGCACATACTATTGACCTATGGACTGGACAGGGCCACAATTACAGAGCTGTGTGCTCAATTGGAGCATGAGCTGATATCAGCTATCCGTCATACCACTGGGATCCCCCCCTCTTGTGCAGGCTCTATCAGTGCTCCATTTCCTGGCAACTGGTTCTCTCCAAGTGACAGTGGGCTTGGTAACAGGAATGTCACAGCCAATGCTGGCAAGGGTTTTGTATGCCTTGGTTAAACACATGTGCAGCTACATTGCTTTCCCCCAGGTGGAAGATTTGGTCACTGTGAAGGTAGGATTCTATGTAGTGGGACATATACCCAATATTATTGGGGGTGATTGACGGTATACATGTTGCGTTTGTCCCCGCCCCTTCCCCGCCAGAATGAACAGGTGTTCAGGAATCTGAGAGTTTCCACTCACTCAATGTGCAAATGGTGTGCCTGGTGGACCAGTACATCTCCCACGTCACTGCCAAGTATCCTAGGTCGGTGCATGATGCCTTCGTCCTGAGGAATAGCAACATCCCAAATGTGATGGCACAACTACAGAGGCACAGGGTGTGGCAAATTGGTGAGCCTGACTCCCCACCCAATGTATGTCAGTGTATGCCTTCTGGCGTTAACCCCATACCATTGTGTATGGCTAATGTTTGTCCCTCAATACTTGCAGGTGACTCTGGCTACCAAAACCTATTGTGGCTCCTGACCCCTGTGGGAATGCCAGGACAGGGGCTGAGAATCGTTATAATGATGCACATGGGCGAACCAGGAGAATTATTGAAAGGACCTTCAGCCTCCTGAAGGGCAGGTTCAGATGCCTCCATCTAACAGGTGGATCCCTGTGCTACTCACCTGAGAAGGTCTGCTAGATAGTAGTGGCATATTGCATATTGCACAACCTGGCCCTCAGACTACATGTGCCTTATTTGAAGGAGGAGACTGGAAATGCCCCTGTGGCAGCAGTGGACCCTGAGGACAGTGAGAATGAGGAGGCAGACGAAGAGGATGTGGACAACAGAACATCAGTTATACATCAATACTTCCAATGACACACAGGTGAGACAGTGGAACTGACCATTCCTCTGATTATTGGTGTTTTCTGTGTGGCTGTAGCAGGATGGCATTCACTTCCTTTGCATCTCTACGTACTGTCACCTATGCCTTCTAATTTTGCAGATGTTGGTGTTATAACAACGGTGTACTGATGTGATGACTACAGACAACTACAGATCATTAATCATTAATTGTATGCTAGCACAGTGTTCAGATCATTTGCACATGATGTGCATTTATGGAAACAGTCACATTTTCATCACATAAAACACTATCACTCAAGTTGTGTTCAAGGGTGTTTATTGTAAGTGCAAATAATTGATGGAAAAGTGCAATGGAGTGGGGTGATGGTTGAGGAAAGTCAAGTCCAGGGTATTGTTCCAGTCTGTTTGTAGCACAGGTCCAGAGTCCAAGTGGCCATAGGAAGGGGAGCAAAGGCAGTTCAAAGTGGACAAGGTGACAGGGTAGGACACAAGGGGGACATTCAGGAGGTTCTCATTTCCTGGCGATGGTCTTGGTCTTGGCAAGTGTCTCTGTCTTCTGTCTGGGTCACAGGTAATGTTTGCGGGGTGGTTCACCTTCTGCAAGGGGAGGGGTGCTGGTGGCCTGTGGATCCTGTTGCAGGACCTCCTGCCCACTAGCTGCAGTGGAAGTGGTAGGCTGGTCAGTAGACTGGCTAGTGGTATGGGCCCGCTGGTGTGCTGTCCATTCCCTCATGATGTTGGCCATATCTGCCAGCACTCCTGCTATGGAGACCATGGAGGTGTTGAGGCCTACAAATCCTCCCTGATATCCTGATGGTGTTCCTCCTGCAGCCGCTTGTTCTGCTGCATGTTGGTAAGAATCTGGCCCATCTTGTCCTGGGATTGGTAGTAAGCCCCCAGACCATTGGTGAGTGCCTCCTGGAGAGTCGGTTCCCTGGACCTGTCCTCCCCCTGGGGCACCGCGGTCTTCCCAGTGTCCCTGTTCGCCTGTGTCCCCTGAATGGTGTGCCCACTGCCACTGATCCCAGGTCCCTGATTGTCTTGGGGTGAGGTGTGGACTGTGGTTCCTGTACAGGTGGGCACACTGCTGATTGGCATCTTCTGTTGGGGACTGGATAGTCGTGGGACCTCCTCGCCGCTGAAATTGCCTGGGGCACCAGTGGGGATGTAGGTGATGTATTATGCTTCATGTCTGTGACATATTGTGCATCCCTAGCTTCCCCTTTATTGTTGCTGTTGCCCTGCCACCTTTGTTTGTGTATGGTGATGTATTGTGGGATTGTTAGTTCTCCTTGCTGTGCATGCTTTGGTAATGGGTGTACATGCAGGGCTGGGAGGGCTTTCCATGCATTGGTATAGCATTCAGGGCTTGGCATTGGGGTTAGTCAGATGTGTAGGTGCAGTGTGTGGGATCGAGTGGAGTGAGGGTGAGGGGGTGTGATGGCATACAGGTATGGGGGTGATGGGTAGTACATTTTGAATCACCAGTATCCAGTCCTCCGGCTACTCCATTGAGCCCCTCAGGATGCAGTATTGCGAAGACTTGCCCCTCCCATGCTGTGAGCTGTGGGGGAGGAGGTGGGGGTCCACCGCCAGTCCTCTGGATGGCAAGCTGGTGCCATGCTGCTACGAAACTTACCTTCCCCCGTCGGTCATTACACCTCTTCCTGATGTCGTCCCTTGTTCCTCGATGCTGTCCCACAGCATTCACCCTGTCCACGATTCTCTGCCATAGCTCCATCTTCCTGGCAATGGATATGTGCTGTACCTGTGCTCCAAACAGCTGTGGCTCTACCCGGACTATTTCCTCCACCATGACCCACCACTCCTCATCAGTGAAACGGGGGTGCCTTAGTGGGGACATAGGTCTTGTGTGTTGTGTTGAGGGTGTTGAGTGATGTGGTGGAGTGTGGGATGTGGGGTGCATGACGGATGGATGGGTGTTTGTGGTGTTTGTGTGTAGTTGTCTCAGTTGTCTTCCTGTTAGTCTCGTAGCGATTATTGGTGTTCGTAAAGGGTTGTGTGTAATGTGGGTCTGTGTTTTATAGTGCGTGGGTTGGTGTGTTGTGTATATCAGTGTCAGGCGTGTGATTTTCGTTTATGCCAATGTTGTGTGGTTTTGTATTAGGGTGGCCATTCTGAGTGCACCTGGGTGTACCACCAATGGTTTGCCACGTTGAATGTCCACCATGGTGATTCGTGGGTCATAATGTGGTGGGCGTAGTATTGTTGGTATGGGTGTTCGTACTGACACTTTAGCACTGACCTTTTGGGCTGGCTTATTTGTGTATGTGGCAGTATTCTGTCAGTTTGGTGTGTGTTTGTCCTAATATGGCGAACGGATATTCGCCACCGCTGCACTATGTTGGCGGCCGTCACTGTGGCGGTAAGCGGCATTTACCGCCAATGTCATAATGAGGGCCTATATGTTCACCATGACCAGTCGAAGCTCAAGGTGAGCCCGAGTTACTTAGCAAATTGTCTGCTCAAATAATCATCTCCTATCTTTTTCAAAGGGGCCACAATCCAGGGATCTGCATACATTTTCTCTTTGTGATAATTTATCTATTCATCCCACTATACATTTCATGTTTTTGTAAATTTTATTTTGTAATAGTATGTCATCCCAATACTAAAGTGTTAGAAATGGGGTTTCTGGTTGGCTAGAGTATGCATCTCAGCCAGCCAGAAACCACCACTCTAGTCAAGTAAGATAACCTGTACTCACCCCCTGTTAGTTTCTGGAAGGTGGGAGAAGGTTCCAGCCAGATATGACCAGTTCCAGGAATTTCCCTCCCCCCCCCCCCCAACCCCCTACTCTGGCTCCAGAAATTAGTAGTGGGTAATCAAGCCCTTTGTGTTAGGGCAGGACACAGCCTATACAAGTGTAAAATGCGCCCGCCTCCCTCTCTCCCAGCCCAGTAAGATCATCAGTATGTAGATAAATGCAGATGTAACCCTGTCACTCCTAACCTTCCCTGATGGATGGCTGTCTGGAGAGTATGCACAGAATGTAGCTGTCACTTTGCCCCAGGTGTGGATTGGAGTCAGACTGCATAGCACTAGAGTTAAAAGCACTTTCTAATGTGGCATTTATAATATAGTAATGTAAAATCAACCTACACCAGTAAGCAGGATTTCTCACTATCATTCTAAACATACCAAACATGCCCACGCTACTCCTCACAGATCAGAAATTACCAGGCTGTAGCGCAGTGGTCAGAGCGACTGCCTTGTGAGCTAGAGACCCAGGTTCAATCCTTGGCATCAGCGCAACGTCCTGTGATTCTGGGCAAATCACTTAACTCTCTAAATCTACTTATAAATAAGGGAATTCTCAATGCAAACTTATGAGAGGAGCAGCACTGACAGAAATATAAAAAAGAGGTTGTTGGTCACTACTAGAAAATGTAACACATAAAAACATATTTCCTACCTTTTACATAGGAAGCACCCTGCCATAGGGCTATCTAGGGCCTACCTTAGGGGTGACTTAGGTGTAGTAAAAAGGGTTAGGCCTTGGCAAGTAGTTTTGCACTTCCAAGTCAATGTGGCAGTAAACTGCACACATAGGTGCAGCAGTGGCAGGCCTGACACAGGTTTGAAAGGCTACTTCTGTGGGTGGCTCAATCAGTGCTGCAGGCCCACTAGTAGCATGTAATTTACAGGCCCTGGGTATATGAAATACCACTTTACAAGGCCTACAGGTAAACTAAATAAGACAAACGGATGTAAGCCAACTATACCACGTTTTAAGGGAGAAAGCCGATGCACTTTAGCACTGATTAACAGTGGTAAAGTGCCCAGAGTCCTACAACCAACAAGGGTCAGAAAAATAGGAGGAGAAAGGCACAAAGCTTGGGGATAACCCTGCAGAAAGGGCCATTTCCAACATAAAGGAAAACCAATTTAGTGCCTCTCTTCTTGTGTTTCTTTACCTTCTCTTATTATCATCCCTGTTACGCTGCAGCTAGGTTTTTGATAGCATTTCAGGAATGTTTGTCCAAACATGAATGGAGAAATTACTCGGCAAGATTATGATTATTTAATGTCTTAATAGTGATGTATTGATGTATTTTATAGCTGTATAGATGTCTTTGACAGTATTATTTTTTAGAATGTTTTTAAGTTTTATGGGCTATATTATGCCGAAATAGCTCCCAGTTTCTGTTTTGTTGCTATAGTGGATGTCTTGAGACACAAGTAAGTGCATAGTATTGACTATGCTTTTGTTGTAATATGTGGCTCAGAACTCATTGGAGACCAGGCTGACAAATAAATAACCTTTGTTCTTGCTCCCTCAGTGACCTTTAGACTTGTGGTTCACCTTTGACACCCACAACACCTTTTGTCTCTTCTGTCGAATCCTTCTTGTACCTACACAATGGTGTATTAACGTAGCACATATTCCTGAACAGGGCTATAAAATACTATGCTTTTGATCTTGTTTACTGATTTATTGGTTTTCCAAGCTAGATTTATATTTTTTCATAATCTAAAGTTGAGCATTGCCTATGAGTCATGAATTCATCACCAGCAGCGCCAAAGAATCTGAGTTTGTACACTTTAGAAGGGTTGATTGAATCTTTTTATTCTGCACAAGAGTTGACAAAAATTCCTTTTTGTGAATCTCTACATGGATGCACTGCCTTCAAGCGGTCATTTATTTAATGCCACTCCACTCTGTGAAAACATACTCAAATCATGTTGTATTATGCTTATATTTATGAAGAGAAATGCTCACAACCTCATACATAATCACAAGTATATTAATTATCAATCAAATATGAATGTCGTTTTCTATTTAGTTGAGGTCAAATACTGTATTGTATAAGCTGAAAACCAACGAAGGCCTTCTTAGTAGGCCCAGGAGCCATATCTCCCATGTTGTACATTGCACATTTTTAGTAAGAGGAGCCTCGTTTCCAAATTTGCCAAAGGGACGCGGTCTTTCGTGAGTAGAATTTTGTTAGTATTATGTCAATGAAGGCTATCTTTTCTTCAAGGCTGTCCTGCACTTCCTTGGGGGTGGAAGGGAACCCTGACACCTGCACATTAGAAATGTTTTTGCAGAGAATAACAGGTTTCTGTCACATGGACGTGTACATTGACTTGTATTGAGAGAAAACTGTATATAAACTGGAATGATTGTACATCATTTTTAGTGCCTCGATCCAAATGAACATTTTCTAGGGAAATCCCTGATCAGTTGAAATGAGCTTTGCTGCCAGCTATTTTACATCAAACCCTAGTTGACTTTAGGCTTAGGTAGGTATTTTATTGTTGCCAAGTCTCATATTTGCTGCAGTCACACCTTCTACCTCAGACTTTCACATTTTGTGCTGGATGTAAATTGCTCTTTTGATACTGACCAGTAGCTTTACTTAAACTAATTAAACATTGTGGAGTGGCATGCGAGTTGCCATCAGTGAGCAGTATGTTCTCATTACCGTTTCAGGAAAGCCAACAAGGGTTTGATGACCATAAGCCAAGAAGAAACTATGCCCATCTCCATCATGCAACTGGCCTATGGTGAGTAACAATAATAAAACCATAAATTGGATTGTGGGTTTCCATGGCTAGATTCTGTACTTCCAAGGATCCTCTGCTACCCCTTGGATAGAGTGTTGGTTTTCATGGTTTGGGGGTGGGGGTGTGGGTTAGCAGTGCATGTGGGTAGGCTGCTGGTAGATGCACATGTACCAGTGGTCCCCTCCTCTTTTTTCAGGGCTGTGCTACAGGTTGTCATGCCCCTTCTTCTTCTGTTTACAGAGAAATGGAAAATTCTGCTCCTTGTTGATACCTGGAAAGTACCTCCTCACTGCGTTTAGCCTGCATGTGTCATCTGTTTTGTCCCAGAACCTGATATTTCATAGGACCTCATTTACCACCCGGTTATTTTTGTGTTCAGGTGCGGTTCACCCACACAGAAATCATCGGCCTACCTATGCAATATTACTATTATTATTATTACTACTATTGCTAATGCTATTAATATTATTATTAGAACTATTATTAGAATTATTATTAGTAGTTCATTATAGAAACAGAGCCAAGTTTTACATTGTTTTCTGAAGACTGGAAGTTTTTGATGTTCTTAAGAGATCAGGTGGTTCCACAGTTTAGCAGCAACCATAGAGAAAAGCCCTACCTACCTTTCTTTCATTCTTGTACTGAGGGACCTTGACCAAGGAGGTAATAGAGGATCTCCAGTTTGGAGCTTGAGAGTAGTATGAAAATGTACATTTCAGATAAGAACGCCAACCATATGAATAGCCCAGTGGATGAAGCATAAGGCTTTGAACTAGTGCCTTTTTGTAACTAGTAACCAATGCAGAGCTTTCAGATCAACAGGTACAGAGGCATATGTAACTAAATTAAGATTGAGTATACGAAAGGCATTTTGTACCCTTTGTAGAAGGAGTACCAAATAATCAGGAAACCCAAAATATATGGTGTTACCATAGTCCAGGTGAGAGATGAAAAGGTCATCGGCTATGGTCTCCTGGACATTCAGTAGCAGTCACAAAAGGATCTTTTGCAGCAGGCAATGCAGGTTGAATTGCATGCTGGCAACTTGAATAATCTACTTACAGAGGGAAAGATTCTGTTAAAAAATAACTCCCATATTTCTGGCATGAGACGAAGAAGAAAGAGAGGTGTCCAACTCATTTGGCCACCAAAATTATGACCAAATGCCTGTCTTTACTGACCAAGTGTATTTCTGATTTGTAGCTGCTAAGCTGGACAAGGTTGCTACTATTCTGTTGAACAGCAACCCTCAAACACAGAACTTCAGCAAAGTTGTGTCTGGACTGTCAGAGATGGACATGATGTACTGCACGTCATCATTGTAAGATACAAGGTTGAAGCCAAAGGATTGTACCAATAAATCAAGAGGGGTGATGTAAATGTTGAAGCTAGTATGACTGGGGGCAGAACCTGCGTGATCCCACACCAAAGAATTTTAGTATTTAATTTAAAGGAATTTTTTTTTTTATTGATTGGGATCTGTTATTTAAGAATGCCCCAATCCACTTAAGGTCATTGTTACAGAGCATTCTTTGTAGAACCTCCAGAGGTTGACTTATTATTTGCTACTCCAGCAATTTACATATACTTGGAGAATGTGGACTTCATCCATCTCCATCAACTCGATGGAAGTTAACCCCCAGCACTAACTTAGCCTATGGGTCAAACTGTCTTTACACAGCATCTTAACCGCTTGGGGGCCTTGGACGAGGTGATCTCGTCCTCTGCGCCGGTTCCCCGGTGCCGAGGACGAGATCACCTCGTCCTGGTATGGGCCCCCGGGGTGAGCGCTGCCCAGGGTCCCCTGGGCAAGGATGGAAGGGGAATTGATTCGCCTTCCACCCCCGCCCCACCGCGTGACCGACCCTGTGGCATCTGATGATGTCAGCGCGCTTTAACGCGTTAACCTCATCAGAGGCCTTCCCTCCGGCGCTGAAAGCTCAGCTTCCAGCGCCCGATCGGAGGAGAAATGCCTTGCATTTCTTCTCCGATCACGTGGAGGGGGCAGAGAAGCCTGAAAGGAGAG
Organism: Pleurodeles waltl; assembly: GCF_031143425.1. Lineage (NCBI taxonomy): Eukaryota > Metazoa > Chordata > Amphibia > Caudata > Salamandridae > Pleurodeles > Pleurodeles waltl. The sequence goes on from NC_090440.1 coordinate 152,227,001, forward strand.
GAAAGGCCTTTCCTCTCCTTTCAGGCTTCTCTGAGCATTTCTGCCGCCCGATCGCGATGCGATCGGGCAGCAGAAATGCCACTATACACCAGGGATTTTTTTTTTTGTTTACTCGATAAGGAGAGCGGCCCCTTGGGCAAGGGCCGCACTCCAGGGGGGCAATTTGTTTTTTGGCTGTTTCTGCCCCCCCCTGGCAGAACCCCCACCACCACCCCAGACATCAGGGATTTTTTTTTTTTTTTTAATTTGTGGGGCCCGACCCCTTAGGCAAGGGTCGCTCCCCTGGGGGCAAAATGTTTTCTAGGCCATTTCTGGCCCCCTTGGGGGTAGATAGGCCTATTTCTATTAGGCTAATCTACCCCAAGGAGGGCAGAAACCACTAGACACCAGTTTCACTTGAGGGGAGCAACCCCTTAGGCAAGGGTCGCTCTCCTGGGGGGAAGCAAATTTGTTTTAGGGCATTTCTGCTCCTCTTGGGGGCAGATCAGCCTATTGTAGATAGGCTGATCTGCCCCCGGGGAGGCAAAAATCTCTAGGCACCAGGGATTTTTTTATATATATATTTTTTTAATTTTTTTATATGTGGGGAGCGACCCCCTTAGGCAAGAGGCGCTCTCCTGGGGGCAAAATTATCTTAGAGCCATTTCTGCCCCCCTTGGGGGCAGATCAGCCTATTTTATTAGGCCAATCTGCCCCCAGAGGGGGGCAGAAACCACTAGACACCAGGGATTTTTATTTTTTGCGAAAATTTCACGCAAGGGGAGCGACTTTTTAGGCAAGGGTCGTTCCCCTGGGGGGCAAATTTATTTCTAGGCCATTTCTGCCCCCCTTGGGGGTAGAGCTGCCTATTTTTATTAGGCCGATCAGCCCCGGGGGGCAGAAACCACTTAGGCACCAGGGATTGGTGTGTGTGTTTTGTTTGGGGGGCAGCCCCTTGGGTAAGGGTCGCTATTTGCCATATCAGCTTATTTTTGGAAGGCCCATCTGCCCCCAAGGGGGGCAGAAAGCCCACCAGAGACCAGGGAAGATTTTTTTTCAAAATAAGAGGGTGGGGGTATGGCCATACCCCCGCCGCAAATAAATGGGGCCAAAGTTGTTCTGCCCACCAGTGGGCAGATGGGGCAATTACCCCCGATCCACACCCCGGGGGGCCGGAAGACTACTAAATGCCAGGGAATTAAAAAAAAAAAAAAACAATAGTGGGGTGGTGGCTACCAACCAGTATGGGAATGGTTATGCCCCCACCCCAACTGAAGGGGGTAACAGTCTTTCAGCTCTCCCCCGCACACTAAAACATCTTATCCCACGGCAAGCAAGTGGACATTTAATTATTTGGGGTTTTGGTTTTACGTTTGGGCCATGAGAGCTTGGCTAACTCTCAAAATCGTCCCACGTGGAATGGTGAGGGCTGCACTTTTTGGACTTTGGGACGCTGCCATGTAGAAAAATCCACAAAACCTAGGCACATCTCAAAACTAAACATCTGGTTGAGTCCAGGGTGGTGTGCTTCACATGCACCCGCACCATTTTCTTACCCACAATGCCCTGAAAACCTCCAACTTTGCTGTAAATCGCACATTATTCCCGCATTTTTGTGATGGAACCTACCGGAATCTGCAGGAATCCACAAAATTCCTACCACCCAGCATTGTCTCATCTATACCGATAGAAATTCTGCCCCACTTGGTAGCCTAAAAATGTTTTTTTCCAAACTGCCCTTTTGGACCCGCTTTGGTTCCCCCTCAATTTTGACATGTTTTTGGCTCTTCCCTGTCACAGGCACTTGGTCCACCTACACAAGTGAGGTATCATTTTTACCGGGAGACTGGGGGGAACGTTGGGTGGTAGGAAATTTGTCCCAGTGCGGTGATCCCACACAGAAATGTGGGCAAATGTTTTTTTTTTTTTTAGCTAAATTTGAGTTTTGCTGAGGATTCTGGGTAAGAAAACACTGGGGTATCCATGCAAGTCACACCTCCCTGGACTCCCTCGGGTGTCTAGTTTTCAGAAATGTCTGGGTTTGGTAGGTTTCCCTGTATGGCTGCTGAGCCCAGGACCAAGAACGCAGGTGCCCCGCAAAAACAGGTAGTTTTGTATTTGATAATTGTGATGTGTCCAGATAGTGTTTTGTGGCATTTCCTTTCGCGGGCACTGGGCCTACCCACACAAGTGAGGTACCATTCTTATAGGAAGACTTGGGAGAACACTCAGTGGAAGGAAATTTGTGGATCCTCTCAGATTCCAGAACTTTCTGTCACCGAAATGTGTGGAAAAAGTGATTATTTTTTTTGGGCCAAATTTTGATGTTTGCAAAGGATTCTGGGTAGTAGAACCTGGTGAGAGCCCCACAAGTCACCCCATCTTGGATTCCCTTAGATGTCTAGTTTTCACAAATGTGCAGGTTTGGTAGGTTTCCCTAGGTGCCGGCTGAGCTAGAGGCCAAAATCCACAGGTAGGCACTTTGCAAAAAACACCTCTGTTTTCTGTAGAAAAATGTGATGTGTCCACGTTGTGTTTTGGAGCATTTCTTGTGACGGGCACTATGCCTACCCACACAAGTGAGGTACCATTTTTATCGGGAGACTTGGGGGAATCGGGAGACTTGGGGGAACATAGACTAGCAGAACAAGTGTTATTGCCCCTTATCTTTCTCTACATTTTTTCCTTCCAAATATACGTCAGTGTGTAAAAAAGACGTCTATTTGAGTAATGCCCTGTAATTCACATGCTACTATGGGCACCCCAGAATTCAGAGATGTGCAAATAACCACTGCTCCTCAACACCTGATCTTGTGCCCATTTTGGAAGTACAAAGCTTTTCTTGATACCTATTTTTGACTCTTTATATTTCACCAAATGAATTGCTGTATACCCGGTATAGAATGAAAACCCACTGTAAGGTGCAGCTCATTTATTGGCTCTGGGTACCTAGGGTTCTTGATGACACTACAAGCCCTATATATCCCCGCAACCAGAAGAGTCCAGCGGATGTAACAGTACATTGCTTTAAAAAATCTGACATTGCAGGAAAAAGTTACAGAGTAAAACGTAGAGAAAAATTGCTGTTTTTTTCACCTCCATTTCAATATGTTTTCATTTCAGTTGTTATTTTCTGCCGGAAACCCTTGTAGGATCTACACAAATTACCCATTGCTGAATTCAGAATTTTGTCTACTTTTCAGAAATGTTTAGGTTTCTGGGATCCAGCATTGGTTTCACACCCATTTCTGTCACTGACTGGAAGGAGGCTGAAAGCACAAAAAATCGTAAAAATGGGGTATTTCCCAGTAAAATGCCATAATTGTGTTGAAAAATTGGGTTTTCTGATTCAAGTCTGCCTGTTCCTGAAAGCTGGGAAGCTGGCGATTTTAGCACCGCAAACCCTTTGTTAATGCTATTTACAGGGCAAAAAACACCAGCCTTCTTCTGCAGCCCTTTTTCCCCATTTTTTTTAAACAAAATTTTCACTGTATTTTGGCTAATTTCTTGGCCTCCAGGCGAACCCACAAATCCTGGGTACCTCTAGAATTCCTAGGATGTTGGAAAAAAGGACGCAAATTTGGTGTGGGTAGCTTATGTGGACAAAAAGGTTATGATGGCCTAAGCGAGAACTATTCCAAATAGGCAAAAAAAGGCCTGGCACAGGAGGGGGAAAAGGCCTGGCAGCGAAGGGGTTAATGTGAAGTGTTGTGTTGATATTAAGGATGAGCGGAATTCGCAGAGTTGTTCTCCGCAGAATTCTGTGGCGTTACATAAAAACTCAGTGAAATTCCTCGGAGTTCAGTCGTGACAAATGGTAACATCTATTAATAACAAACACCAGAAAGGGAATTATGAGGACCACAACAACCTGTATAAACAACTGAGTGAGCATTGCATGCGAAGCACAAGCACAAGAAAGCCACTGTCAAAGGCTCCCATGGAACGGCGAACTGCCATCCTCCAAGTGACTTATCGGGCTGCCTGAAAAAACAGTATTGAATAACGCGTGCACACAGGGTGAAAAGGTCTAAAAGGAAATATTACCTCAGTGACTGTATTTCACCCAGAGCAGGCTGAGTCTGGTCCTTGCTGGGCTCAGCTCTGCAGGGCACCCACAGACATGCCCGTGGCTCAGAGAAGCCGAGGTCAGCTGAGGTAGTGTCAGTGGAGGCAGAAGTACACAGACCTGCTCCTCTCCAGTGCACATGGAGCCGTCTAAAGAGAGATAAGGTACACCCAAGGGGGACTCTGGGACCTCCTCCAGGGACAGCCCCCACTGCACCTGCCGGGAAGAGCTGTGAAGACACCGCACTGGTGCCCTCGACGCACACCCTCAGCAGCAGCACCTCTTCCTTTAACAAGAGGATTTCACTCCTTATGCAATGCAAATCTAAGCCAATTTTCCCCAAATTACATGTTGCATTCTTTGTAATTTGACAATAAGCCAACACACATTTATTAAACGGGATCAAAAAAGGAAACCAGTGAACAGAGAGATAGTGTGCTTAGCTCAGGATCAAACAATCTGCAAGTGATGAAGTCAGGATTTGAAACCAGATCATTTGATTTCAATAGACCACCTAATGAGCCCCTTGTATTTCGATGATGGAAGGTATCATGGAAAAGTGGGCAGAGATGGTGTTCCAGAAAGCAGAACCCGTTTCTGAAATAAAGCTTGTTGCCATTGTCATGAGCGGTATACAGGCCCAGAGTGGGTAAGCATTTCCCTCCATATTGATGCCACTGAACAAATACTGCGTCCCCTTACCTGCTTTCCATCGGAACCCACCGAGCTGGCACTGACCCTGCTCCAGCCAACATCCTCCCCATCTTCATCCCCACGGGGAGTGCTGTGCCAGCAGAATGAATGGGCTCCAGCAGGTGCTCCCAGACCGTTAGTGAGTAAGGACAGACCTACTGTCCTACCTATGGCTGAGTGTCTGCAGAGTCTGTCACATCACCGAAGAGCGCGCGATGTGCGCGGTCAGAGCTGTCAGCCTCTCCCTGGGCAGGGTTGCATGGGTTCCCAGAGTGCACTCTGTCTCCTTTGGGTGCATGGGGCTACAGGGAGCTCCCACAGGCGTCCGCTCCTCTGCAGGTCTGGCTGAAGTCTGTGCGCTTGGGGAGGAAGAGCCGCAGCTGCCTCAGCTCTGAGAAGAGAGTGTTGAGAAAGCTGCACCACTTCCCCCAGAGGAGAGGAGGAACACAAGCCGATAACAGTAGCTAGTATACTCTGCTACGCAGAGGTTGGCAGAGTTTTGATTGGAATACGATTGTCGCACAGTTGCTGTTGGACTACAGGTTCTAGACTTTCCATGGTCTGTTGCATCAGGGATTACCTGTTACCCTGTTGCATGAACATGTGACTGACTTCCTATCCAGCTTGTTACATTTTGATATATTGAGACACACGCTGTTGTGATTTTTCCATGTTAGACTTCACATACCCAATTAGCCTTGAAAAAGTCACCTGTTGTGACGAAACACGTGTTGGCTGTGATTGTGGAACGACACTCATCTTATTACTATCATGTCCATATCTACAAATAAAAGGAACCTACTATAACCAAACTCACCTGGATGACTTATTGATTACGAAATATTCTTGAGTGCTGCGGTATCTTTGAAAAATGTTGACAGAGTTTTTGCCGAACTCCGTGCCCCAAGCGAAGCGCGGAGTGGCAAAAACTTTGTGAACTTCGCTGGTGGAGCGAAGTTTACCACCTCATCAGATAGTGGAGTTTCTACCACATTCCAGAAAGAAGCAGACTTACCGCCTTCTCATTTGGAAATTCACTCTGTCTCCCGAACTCTGCAGCCAGCTAGTGGAACATTATTAATATCATTATTATATTTATAAATCACTCAGTTGCCCGAAGGTGGCACTGAAAGGAAGAACTGAAGGATAACTATTATGATAAGGCAAGTGATTAGTAAACAGCCAGGGTTTCAATAGCTTAACTGGTACAAGACCTGCTCCCTTGTCAAGATTTCTTCACCATAGGAAGCAAGCAGGAATTTGAAGAACGTAGGACTCTGGTTGACACACACCAAGGAAATGCTTCCTTTTAAAAAGACTAGAGAGGGACATTGTCCAAGTCCAGAAGACCAGTGACTTAAAGTCCAATAGGACAAAGGACCATCTAGGATTAAGTCCTCAGACGTATTTGAATGAAGCTCGAGACAGTTGTTGGACATCAGCCCTCTGCTGGATTCAAGCCATTTACAAAGTTAGACGGGGCATGTCACCAGTGCTATCCACCCTTGGAATAATATGCATGTGAACTGCATAGCATATCGGAGATAGCTGGTGATCCTTAATAAATTGAGATAGAAGAGCCAAATAGATATTAAAGAAAGTTGGGCTGATGGGAGAGGCATATGAGGTACTCCAACCAGTAGAGAATTGGGAGTTGAACAATAGGGGTAGAATTACTGATTGATTTGGACCAATAAGGAAGGAATGAAGGCAGCCTAGTGCATGCCCTCTCATAGCACATACAGCAAGTCTGTCAGGAAGCACACAGTGCCAGCCTGCTTTTCTGGCTCATGCTCCTGAGGTTCACAGCCGTTCATCCTTGCTTCATCTCTTTTGCACTTCAGGAGAATTGGGTTCGGGCATGCCACTGGTGAGCGGGACTGACTACATGGAGCTCAGGAAGAGCACGTTTCACTTCCACTCTCTCTCACTTTAACACTTATCCTATTCATGAGACTCCTGGCTTTTTTCATCCCAGGGTGACTATTCTACTGACTCCCTCAGGTGTTACAGCCTGACAGTTGTTACTGCTTTTCCTACCTAAACTAATTTTACAATGCTTATTGATGACTTTCTGCCATCTAATACCTAACACTTACAAGGCAGCTTCATTGTGCACCTTTTGAAGCAAAAGCAAACATTTGTAAAGGATCTTTTCCATAGACCAGTATTTTTATTAGGCTTTACCATACATATATATATTTTTTTAATTATTTGACTTGTGTCAATATTTTTTTTCATCTTCTAACATTCTTCATTAGAATGAGTGTGAATTGTACTTTGTGGTGTAGAAGTAAAAATACCAACAGATTCCCAAAGACTTTGTCCTGTTCTTATGCCCTTATGCCCTATTTTGTCCTTGCTCAATTTTATTTCTGTACTAGGTTTTGTAAACGCCTCTGTCGCCCTTTGCTCAGGGTCTCGATACATTCTATCAAGAAACTACATAATTGATAAATACTGATTTTTATTTTTTTTGCATTGCACGAGCGGACTTTAGTTTTCCTTTTTGAAGTTTTTTTTTTTTTTTTGCTTTGCCATAGTGTTTCCATTATGCCAGCGGTATATAATGACTGCTACTTGTGAGTAGCTCCCCTGTCTGCAACCCAACCTAGTAAATTATTGTTTCCTTTGGTTGAATTAGGTGTGTTTCCAAAATTGGGACGGTTGTATTTAAAAGTAAAATGTGGGGGCGGGGGGGTTCAGAACTGATAAGCTGATCTTTGAAGAAGAATACTTAAGGCTAATAGTTAAATGGTGCAGAGCCCTGTCGCGCAGATCACTGCAACTGCACCTGCCGCACAGGGGCCGCCAATGTCCCGGCCTGGCCTTTCTGTGAGCCGGCGGGCTGAAACAATGTTTCCGCCCGCCAGCCCACAGAAATGTTCATAATGTGGCCGGCGGGGTTCAGGGGTTGCTGGCGATCAGTGTTTTGACCGCCAGCATGAACCCCTTAGTCTTTAAAAAAATAAATCTTATGGCAGAGCAGCATTTTCCACCTATGCACTCTCTTCCAGTCTGTTTTTTAGCTATGCTAGCTATTTTTGTTATGTATTTAGGTCTTACCTACAGCTGTCTGTTGTTGCAAAACCTGTTGTGGACCGTACCAATACCTACAGTGGGCTTTTGCTTAGCCCATTGCTTATCATTGGTTGGCTTTCTTGTCACTCATTTGCGTGCTTGTTAGTCAGTGGCTTTCCTTCCCCATCCTGTGTTTGCCCTCCGCTGGCGCATAACCTCTTTATAAAAATTTTGATTGAATCATTCTGCTGGTCACATTCAGACACCACATTTTTTATTTAGCTTTTAGTACTCAGTGGATTGCAGATGTAGGGCTCCAGGAAACCTTTATAGATCTGAGCTAGTATGGTTGAACAGGTATTGTTAAGGAACACAAGATTTGAAGAATTACACATACGAGTAAGGATTCTTGAAATAAGTATGCTGGTGGGATGATGGATGAGGGGTGCCAGGGTCAAGTACAGGAGGCCAGGGTGAGTATGTTACCATCATCTGAATGCCAGAGTACAAGGCTTGAACAGCAGTTCTGAAGTCGTTTTCTCGCAGAAATGGTTTCACTTTCTGTGAAAGAGAGTTGGTACAAGGCCTTTTTTTTTTGGGGCAGTGTGTTTCATAAGGGTGAGGCTGGTGTCCAGGGTGAATCCTAGTAACTTGGAATTTGAATTTTGTGAAACTTGAGCCAGGTTTGTACTATATCTTGTTTCTTGTTTTGCCATGTTACAGGAATTCTATTTTGGTTGGGTTGGGCTTCAGGTAGACACTGGACATCCAGGTCTGGATGACATGCAGGCAGTGTTGAATGAGTTAAATGTCTGAAGCAGAGGAGATTTTCAAACAGAGTTGTGTATCACTGGCATATTAGTGAGTTGTGATGCTGTTATCTGTGAGTAGAGCACCAAGTGGTTCCATGAGGAAACTGAAAATCACAGGGGACAGTATCGAACTCTGGAGGACTCCTCAGGAGGCCTTCTTTGGTGATAAGGATCCTGAAGGTGCCCATGTGAACAAACTTGTGTCTGTTGAAAAGGAATAAGGAGAACCAGTGAAGTATGTTGCTGGTGATTCCCATTGGAGACTCCAGGGTTCATATGAAGGTGGGATGGTTGACTGGGTCAAAGGCAGCTGAAAGGCTCAGCAATATCAGGAGATGGGGGTCATTTTCATCTGGGGTCAGAAAGGCATTGTCTACGATGAGAAAGGTAGGAGTCTCCGTGCTACAGTGTGTTCTTAAGCAAGACTGGTAGACATGCAGGAGCTCATTAGCATTGGTGTGATTAATGTAATATTTCCAAATATCTTAGATATTGTAAAGATTGAAGTACTAACTGAGCCTTTTTGCCTCCATAGAGTTTGACTGATGTTATGTGCCTGATACTTACAGTTTAAGTGTTATTACCTGGAGCTGAGCATGATCATGGCTGTTAACTCACCTGCATTTCTGGTCCAAAACCAATTACAAGTGTCGGGAAGAAGCAACTAGAAGTCAGTATTACTAATCAGCTAAGGACAATAAGGCTATAATCAAACTGGGACCACTCTGTGGCAGAATCTCCTGTTTTCTATAACCACACAACTTTGGGTTATGGGAGCAGAACAGGGGCATGTCAGTGCAGTCGGTCCTTGGAAAGGGAAGGAGGCCCATCCACAAGCAGCATTTGATTACAGAGGTATCCCTTTGTTGTGGTCACCAGGGTTCCTGCTCTGCTGTTGGGAATCTTTCAAAAGAAATGTGAATCTATGAAAGACACCAACCCTGGAAACTGTAGTCTTATGTATTGCAGCACCATCATCACTTTGGCTTTGCTTGTAGTGTGCCATCTTAATGTCCACCAGTTAATTCATATGCAATGCATTTACAATTTTTGCTTTATTTAAGGATTTGCTTCTTATTTGTCTTTCCAGTATCTGGCTTGGGTTTTGGGATCATGAGTGGCATATTTTCCCTTGTAAATATCCTAGTGGATTCCTTGGGCCCAGGGACGGTGGGGATTCATGGAGACTCCCCTCTTTACTTCGTATCATCAGGTATGTATTGCTCTTAATAGTCTCTAATAAAAGCAGCACAAATAGTATTTTCATAGAATTATGTGCATTGTTTACATTTATAGTGCTTGGCATTATAGGTCTATATGGTAGTCTGAACCTCATATTATGTGTTAATGTATTTGACATGTTTTTTTGGGACTATGACTGTCACAGGAATGCGCTTTCTTTTTCATAAATGATGTTGTTATGGACAGAGTTTGTAAACATGAGCTGACAAAAATATTGGATCACTAGATCCGGGTGAAGTAAACAAGTTAAACTCTTCTCTTACATCCAAACAGTATCAAGTGCATATTAACTTAATGCTCCGAAGGAGCTCAGATTTTCTCTTACCAGTTAATTCATACAATATCTGGAAATACTGCGTGCAGCTCCTACACTTGTATTTTGGATCAACTTGTTGTACAGCCTATGCCATAATGACTTTGTGGGGTTCCTGTTTGTTCTGCCAACTGGTTATGGCCGTGCTAAGAATCTGATATGGTTTCTCATTTTTTCCTCTGGGAGCTATTGCTCAGGACGTTTGTATGTATGTGTGTGTATATATATACTAGACCTCAAAGGGTAATTCAGTGCTATACAATAGAAGATATTAGGATTTGGTTTACCCAGGCGCTTTCCCATCCTGTGTGAGTACCTTATGCTGTCTGCACCTTCTTTACCTTACTCCATTCGTTACACCCTATTTAAACCTCCATGTCCGCAGCCCCTTATGCCTTTCTCGCTACACCTATCATTGCCCTTCCTGAACCTTATCTCACCTTGTCTCCCTCTCCACACATTTACGATATGGTTCAGCATGCTTTGGTTGGTTTGCGTCGTATATGTTTTTTAGTCCCTTATATCATTTGTTATTTTTCCTGGATTGTGTTTAGCTTCAATGCGGTCAACATACGTGACACCAACCATTTCAAGCTGTTGATTTCGAACTTTGGCATTGAACGTTCTGCAGCTCCACAAGTGCATAGATGGTTCCATGTCCTTGCCGGTTATAGACTCCCTATATAAGCCTATGAAGTCCATATTGTTCGACCCACAGGGTTTTCCCGGGTTACCCTCTATTACTTACATTCTGCATTCTGTTCTAATATTATATTCTTCTCTTTTTCTCCTCTTTTCCTTTTGTACTTAGAACCGGACGATTATTCGTTCCTAGGAGTCATGCTGTATGTTATGGTCTTCTATCGGATGGCTCTGTCTCTCACCGTCATTATTACTATTATTGTGCTCTCGTTATGACCACTCATTTACTCATTGGCAGGATTAATGCCTTTGTACGCCTATATTGCGATATTATCCTTAATAAGAGATTTAAAAAAAAAGAGAAAAGATTAGAAGCCAAAATAGGACCCAATGTTTTGACAGAAGCCATGGATTTGTGAGAGAAGAGCAGGCAAACCGAGGTGTCAGTACGTTTACAGTCATGAGTGTCAGTATTTATAATGACTTCTAATCTCTACTTACCATTGTCAACACTTCCTTCACTCAAAGTACCTTCCCAGAATGTCATAAGACAGGCCAGATCCTCTCATTTCTACAGAAACCTACACCAGACCCTGATGTTCTTGCCAACTAATGGCCCATTACTCACCTACCTGTCTTCATTAAGATAAAAAAGAAACAGTCTACTATCAGCTCAGAGATCACTTCAACCACAACTGTCATTCTGCAGCGTGGAGACAGCTCCCATACACATCCTAGACAACGCCTTTCTGACCACACATGTAGATAACCTATAATACGTGATCTTGCTGGAGAACTTTCAACACTGTCTGCCACAGTCTGAAGATTGAATGGGATTCGCTAGTAATGTAATTCAATGCTTCTCCTTCTTCCTTGCCCTTGAGGAACTCTTTGCCAAGAAAACGAAGAAAGCCTGGTACCAGCTCTCTGTAATGTGAAAATTTTCCTCCCAGAAAGTAAACTGTTAAGGTCTTGTACTGCATCTGGATGGTGGATACCCTGGCCATAGACTCCACATTGGCCCCCATCCTCCCATTAAGGGCACCCTACAATTGCCACAATATGTCTCATTGGGGCCTGAAAATGTGATGTAACTCCGCAGAGTTTCTTTGTTGGCCTATACCAGCTTCAGAACCAGCTGCCTTATTTGCAAAGCCATCATGACCTGCAACTCCCCCTAATTAGTTGACAAGTGTGACATATCTGGTGGTTTTCTGCACACCTGCAGCCATGACACCATAGGGATAGAGATAAAAGAAGTGTAAAAAACAAAACAAAAAAAACAAGGCACAAGGTATTTTTCATCTCTGCTCCCAGGATCCGCAAGCACCATTTATATGTTAATCAACACCGCCACAATCCTGCTGTGTTTCAGGAAGGAGTTGAAGATGCACCTCTTTCAATCACATGACATCATGACTTCACTATTAGGCCCCAGCTTCCAGCCCAATCCCTTGTTTACTGTATCCTTGCTACGTAACCCTCTACAGAACTCCCTGCCTTTGGATAGTTTGTGCTACACTAATACCACATAAATACAGAGATGCACACACATATGTACATCTGAGATGGTTTGCAGTCTGCTGACTATGTTGCACACTATGTTGCTGACCCAGTAGCTCATTGTGTAAAGGCTGACAAAGGCTGTATGTAGATAAATTCAGATGTAGGCATTAAAGGAAATAAAAATTAAGCTCATATCAACATGCAATGTCGTCATCGAAGGACATTGCAGGATCTAAAGTTGGTGACTATTTATACCACATTGTAATATGTTTTTGGAGTGTAAGAAGATTATCTGATAGTCATCTCTTTGTGGGAATGTGTTTCCAGTGAGTAGCAGTCATTCCAAATGAAGATTAGGTTAAGTTCTGCTTGTTTTAATGTTTACATTTAGGTACTGGAAGCTGACACATACGAATAGACTAGCTTGTTAGCCGCTTACATATATTTTGTTTTAAACTTACAAATATTTGTTTTTTTTTTACATAACACAGAAAGTATTGCAATGACTTGCTTTAGTGTTAACTCCACTAGCTGTCTGTTATCAGCTTCATTATATTCTGTGTAGGTTTAGTTCAACACTTAAGTGTAATAACTATTGTAGTGTTGTGTGAGTATGAATGACGGGACCCTTTTTTTTTTTTTTACTCCTGAGGGACTCGGTGAAGTTGTGACGTAAGTGTTAGAATATGGTGAAGCGAATGCAAGTTTAGAATGTTGATTTTGCAGTTGCACGCAGACTAATAAAGATGTGTAATATGTAGCTCTGTGTGTGGCATATTTATTGGCGGGTACCCAGGCTGTGGAGGACACTACAACTGGTGACCAGATAGGGGATAAGTAACCTGAAGATCAACAGTGCTCTCCCAGAGAGTTTGCTGTGGTCCAAGCAACCTGCTTATGCGTGCCACATGTGCCTTCATCGGAGTGCAGAATCGATAGCTGGCGTATGTGGAGTCGAAGCGCAACTCCTGCTGATGTGAAGTGCTTGAGGATAAAGAAAGCTTCACTGAGAAGTCTGCGAATCTTTGGCCAAGAACCTACTGGCAAGGCCATACAGAGAGGTACTGTGCTACTACGCAATATAAAGCTATACAGTGAACGGAGTAATAACGCTAATGGCAGTCACAATCAAATACAGAAAAGAGCGCTAGCTAACAGAACAGTTGATAACAAAGCATACTGTTGTTACTCTTACTGGAGCCCCAGGTAGAAGAACTCTATGACTGCACCAGGCGGGCGAGGAGACCCAAGGAGAAGCACAAGGGATGTGCTTACTAACCTGTCCAATACCTGAAGTGGCATATCACCAAAGCTGCCAGGTGGTGGCACTGCACAACTCCAGAAATCTCCAGAAAGTGAGGGACTCAAATGGAGACACAGACTGTCCAAGATGACCCAGAGGCCAGCATGTCACAGGGTCTCAGATACGCTGTGCGTGAACAAATTCACCAAGACCGCCAAGTAGCGTTGACGAGATCTCCAGTCAGTGTCAGACAATTTTGGAAATGGTTAAAATGTTGCCACCTTCCTGAAACCACCACCACCATTTGATACTGCCCAAAAGCAAAATATTGGCAATCGATGGACTGCTTGGATGGAGACATTTAATGATTTCATTGGTGTGCTAGAAGAAACAGATAACAAAAAGATTATCAAGTACCTGAAGAATCTTGTTGGTGATGGTCTAAAAGAAGTCATAAAATAAATGGCCACGAGCTGATGAAGCTACATACTGTCAAATTAAAGAAGCTTTGAATCTCACGTTTAAACCAGTGCCTAATATAGATTTAAAAAAATGCATTTTCAGTCAAGAAGAAAAAGAGTTGGTTAAACCATAGACAAATTTGTTGAGAGACTGTATACGCTCATCAAACACTGTAGATTCAATTAATTTAATGATGAAGAAGCAATACGTCTCAGAGTTATTGACGGATGCCTATCAGATTAATTCAGATGACGAATGCTGAGAGAAACTCTTAGTCTGGGGCGACTTCTTATGGCTGCAGGAGCTGAAGAGCATGCTGATTGACAACCTGCTGACATGGAGGCCAAAGGGGGGCCCAAAGTGAGTCAGTCATGAACATGCAAAGCAACACAAAGCTGAAGAACACAAGGTGATGTCTCCAAAGAAAAAGAAGTTGTGTTTCAGGTGTGGATTGTAATTTCCACACAAAGATAAATATCCCACCATTGGACAGATATGCAAAGGTTGTGGTAAGGAGAACCATTTTGTATGGGTTTGCAGGGCGAAGGAAAAAGTGAGTGTGTCATGGCAAGATGACAAAATGGCCGACTAAACATCACAGAAGCGAGGAACGACGCACGCCCACAAGGCCAAGTGACATAATCATTTGAGACAAAACAACACCAAACGAAATTGATCATCACCTAAATCATCATCAAAAAGTTTCAGTATCAAGTAAAAGTGAAGAAGATGATTGTGCAATATCAATGTTTACCTCAGAGAAATGCGCACATGTTGGACTGGCCGCTTGTGAAGAAAAATACCAGTCAAAGAAAAGTTGACATGAAAAAGCACCGAAGTCACTCAAACATTGTCTGAAGATTAAACTGAAAATAAACGGTTGTTCCATACCTTTCATCGTCAACAGTGGTGTGCCAATAAATATTATGCCTGAGGAGAAATATAATGAACTATCTTCATTGCCACGACTGACGCCATTGAATACTAAAGTGTACACATGGGCTGCATCAAAACCCTTGTAAATCAAAGGTTCATTCATAGCGACTATGAAACACAAGAAAACAAAAGTGCAAGTGCCCATCCACGTGCTTCAATGTACGGCGACAAGTGCCTGTTTACTCAGTTTCAGCACAGTTGCTGATATGGGACTGATCACAATGCACTACAACATGAATGCTCATCATAAAATAGTAAGTCAGTTCCCTTCATTGTTTCATGGGTTAGAAAAACTTAAGACTGTGAAAGTACAATTGCATATTAATAAGGATGTCCGTCATGTTGCACAAAGACACAGAAGAATTGTCTTTAATTTACAAGAAGCTGTTGAAAAAAAAACTCATATCATTACTTAAGCATGATATCATTGAGCGTTCTACTGATCTGACGCTTTGGGTTTCTCCCATCGTTGTAGTGCCCAAAATGGACAGTGCGGAGCTGTATTCATCTGCATGGATGTGTGTCAAGCAAACTAGGCAGTTGAAAGAGAATAACATTCAGGTCCACACATTCCTGACATAACACAATTGAATGGTGCAAACGTTTTCTCTTGCTTTGATTTAAACAAAGGATATCTTCAGTTGGAACTTGAGGAGAATGGTAGGTATATTACAATATTGTCTACACAGATTGGTCTGTTTTGATTCAAAAGTGTCCGTTTTGGTGTTATCAGCTGCAGAGATTTTCCAAGATCCGATTAGATGCATCATAGTGCCTGTCATGAATGCTTTCAACTATAGCGATGACATGTTAGTTTTGGGAGCTACACAGAAGGAGCACAATGTAGCTCTCAGGCAAGTCTTGTTTACTTTTTGATGAAGGTTTAACACTGAATGGTTAAAAAAGAGAATTCAATAAGATAAAGATAAGATTTGTTGGCCATATCTTTTCTGTTGGGGGCATGACACCAGATCCAGCTAAAGCGCAAGCGCTGTCAATTGCCAGTTCCACACAAGATGTTTCCATGGTACACTCAGTGCTTACCTTACCATGGCCAGCTACTGCTCCATTGAGAGTGTTGATGGAAAATAATATTTAATTTCACTAGTCACATGAATGCAAGCAAAGTTTTAAGAGAATCAAACAAGCTATTGAAAATGCTACTGAAATGGCATATTTTGATCCAAAGTTACATATAGAAGTTGTTGTTGACGCTAGCCCGGTCAAGTTAGGCCCAATCTTTGTACAGCCCAACGAACACTCAGATGCTCAAAGACATATTGTGGCATATGCAGACAAGAGTTTTCCCAGGCTGAGCGTGCTTATTCACAACCTGAAAAGAGTTTAGCAGTAGTGTGGGCTTGTGAACATTTCCACGTGTTCCCAAACGGAAAACCTTTTACGCTTGTGACAGATCATCAGACATTACTGACCATCTGTGGCAATCCAAAGGCCAAGATGCCTCCATGCATGGAACGTTGCGGTCTACTCTTACATGAGTACAACTGCACAATTATGCATCATCCAGGAAAGGATCAATACCCTGCCGATTATTTCTCCAGAATGCTTATACAGTGTCAAGGTAATATTTCTAAGACAGCTGAAGCCTAAATACATTTCATTGTGAAATCAAACACACCTGCTGCCATTTCATTGCATCAAATTGTCGCTGCCATGAGTCAAGATAGTAATGTTAAAACTGAAAGATTTTATTACACATCAGTCATGGAACCAACATACTCAACCTAATACCAGAGACGGTGATTAACAGAAGTTTTAAAATGTCAAAGATGAACTGTCCATAACAAAATAAGGCATTATCCTGAGGGGTTTGAGAATTGTAATTCGGGAGAGTCTGCGATAACTGATAATTGAAGTGGCCCATGAAGGACTTTATGGAGTTATTTCCAGAAAACAAGCTCTCTGAGACCAAGTTTGGTTTCCTCATATCAATGAAAGAGTTGAAAGAGAATGAAAGGCCTGTCAACCTATGCAACTGCCTTTCATGGAAAACCACTCAAAACCACTTAAACATGTGAGAGTTGCCAAGGTATGCATGGGTGAGAATTGCTGTTGACTTTTTCGGTCCTCTTGACAATAGGCCTCACCTGATGGTGATTTTGGATGAATACTCTTGTTTACCATTAGTAGAGCCTCTCTCATGTATCACTCAGGAAAGAGTCATTGAGAGATCAGATGGCATGGGTATTCCTCAGATTTTAAAATCTGACAATGGCCCACCTTTTAATAGTCGAGAACTCAGAGACTTTCTCAATTTGCTTAATGTGAAGCATCAGAAGAGCACACCTCTATGGCAATAGGTTAATGGACTTGTTGAACGTTTAATGAGTACATTAAAGTAACCTGTTCAGCGTATTGCATTAGAAAAGCTCGACCTCAAGGTTGTCTTGAACTCAACCCTACGAGTTTCCCGTTTGTCTCCTTTGGGAGAGCAGTAACTACCAAGTTACCTTAATGCACCAACACAAGATTGAGAACTGAAGAAGAATCTCATACAAAAGACTTGAATCGTAAAAAGAACATGCAGACAAGAGACAACATGCAAAATACATTGTCTTCACAAGAGGAAATCAAGTGCGCGTCCGTCAGCTGAGAAAACTTAAGTCTGATGCTTCATTTGATGCAAGCCATTCCATGTCGAAACTAACAAAGGACACATGTTGACTGCCCAACGCCCTAGGAAATCCATTATGCAAGATTCCTCTTGTTTCAGACATGTGGCTCATCACTGACCAGATACTGAGGTCAACGCAGAGACTGGTTCAGAAAGGACAATTAGAAACCTCCAGACTGCTATTGCTACTACATCGCCAATGCAGATCCTGGACACTCCTGTTGCTGATTCCCAGTTTCTGAAAACACAATCGGGACGAGTAATCACAGCACCAAGAAGGCTTATTGAAGAGCTATGATTGTATAGATGTTTGTGTAATTTTTTTTTTTTTAAATAAAAAAGGAAATGTTTTAATTAAACGGGGAGATGTACTGTTGTGTGAGTATAAATGATGGAATCCTTTTTGGCAGCTGAAGGACTCTGTAGAGCTGTGATGTAGGTGTGAGAACGTGGTGAAGGAAATGCAGGTTTAGGATGTTGATTTCGCAGTTACATGCAATTGAATAAAGATGTGCAGTACATAGCTCTATGTGTGGCGTATTCAGTGGCAGGTACCCAGGCTGGGGAGGACGCTACAGCTATTCTTTTGCTTTCAATGTGGTTCTGCAGCTTTTTTACATCATGTTTAACTGTTATGTTTTCTTGATTCCAAATTTACCTTTCACTGTTTTGATGCCTTATTGAGAGTTGGGCGATAATCAAATACTTCACAATTTCTGAGGAACTGCTAAATTTGGATTGGCATCCTCCAGCGAAATTTCCTCTGTTAGACCATCCTTATGGTAATGGTTGATTGTCTTCGCTATTTATGTCATCCAGAAATATGACGATTCTGTTTACCACCTACTGTAAGGAAGGCCACTTTTACATACAATGGTTTTGGTTTGTGTAGAATAAAACCATTCTATGCGGTCTACCTTAACTTAAGCTCAGTGCCATTGGAATAATGATACTGCGTGACCGTAAAGTTTTCCCTGATAATCATGGATTTGCTGAATATGCCACATTATCCACAATCTGTTGCAAAATTTGGAGATTTGACAAGAAATTAGTTTCTAGCTCGAGCAGAGTAAAAGTTACTAAACAAAGAAAGCCACACATAGTTTAGTGCTGGGTATATTCTTTGCAAAGTGTAAAGAATTACCTTTTTAAGTGGCTTTGCTCAGACAGTATTAATAGTTGTTAAATTAACAAAATAATGCTTTAGATTGTGCTGCATAATTTGCCTTTTACTGTCACGTAATTCTGTCAACCTTGCTGCATAATTTAGTCCTGCACTGCCGCATAATTCTAGTGGCCCTGTCTTTGCTACTCCAATATTAGAAAATTTAAATTAATCGCTCTACATTTACTCTTGTATCTAGCTCCTTCCTATCTCATTGATAGAGAAAGTTATGTTTTTTTTTTAATTTGTATTGCACTCTTAACAGCCTTAACCGTATGTAGTCGCCGAAAAATCAACACTTGAGGAGTAATAGAAACAGAAGCAGAGAGAAGTGTACCACTTAACCGAAAAAAAACATTTTTAACACTTTTCGAAAATACAGTAGGGATTATTTTCTCCAGCTATCCATAGGTAGTTCTTTCCACAGTCGGGCCCCAGAAAATGCCAGATTTTCTAGTGGTTCACATTTTGTTTGGGGAGCTGTTTCGAACAACAGTTCTATTATAACGTTCTGGTGGGCTGATAATTTGTGTTTTTTCCCCCCAAGATACCAAGGTCCATGTCCTGGAGATGTTTTGAAGTTGTCCCTGAATTTCACAGATAGTTCGTTTTTTGAGTTTCTCATATAAGAAATATAGTCCGTTTTGTAAAGTCCAAAACTAAGGAGGATTGCACTGTTTTATTGGCGCTGTAACCATGCAATCTGCACTCTGGAAGTCCACTTTACAGATCAGTACTCTATGCTCCAAAAAATAAATGTGAGAATACAAGGGAAAGAAGCATGAATTCTCACAAAGCTGGTAAACTTGAACTGGCAGGCCATAGTCACAATAACATTTTGAATTACAGCTAAATCTTAGATTTTCACATATTTTGCCAACAAAATTGGGACCTCAAGCAGAATAGAAAAATCGTTTTTTAGGTTTTGGTGATGGGTGGTATTAAGCATTATATAGGAGTTTTTAAAGTTCAGGGATGGGTAGTGTAAAGGGTTGGGAGTTTTTAGGGTTCTGCGAAGGGTAGCGTTAAGGGGTAGTCAGTGGATTTTAGGGTTCTGCGAAGGGTAGCATTAAGGGTAATGGGTTTTTAGGGTTCGGGATGGGTAAATTAAAATGACACTGTATTAAATTAATATATAGACATATTGCATTTCATGTACATTAAGTATAAGTTTTGAAATTTTAAAAAAATTGAAATTCATAATTAAATTAATGTTTTGGAAATTAAATACAGAACAATACTGAAAACGTACTTGACGTGAAGGCATCTTAGATTAAAAAAAAAAAAAAGAACTGGAAGGGTCCTCCTGGCGAATGTACTTTTATGGCCCTGATATAAACGTTGAGGAAGTAATGACTGACAAAACCATGGGCAGAAATGTAGAGAAAGAAATAATCAAATCGTACCAAAAAATGCCTCCATATGCGTGTCTCTCTAGGCAATAAGTCTTTCGATCAGTAGTTAAATAAAAAAGCGCCATCTCAAGGAGTGCATGTTAATGTATCTCTAAAGTTGATGACGGAAAGGGAAGGGGGGACTGGGATTGCAGTGCAGCAGTATATTTATATTATATATATATAAGAGTTCCTTGTGCTGTTGCCAGAGAAGAACATCACCGTCACATGTGAGACCTGACGGGGTTTATTTGACTTAAGAGCCATTGCTCAAGCAGCGTCATCAATGATCACATCCGTTTGGAGGATAACCACTGTTTCTGTGGAAACACACAGCTTCGGCCAAATTAAAAGTTGGACCAATATCGGGGTGGAGCCATATCTCCTCTCCGTATTTCTTGTGAAAGCTCTTTTTTTATTACATCAGGTCTAGCGACAGCTGATTTAGACCAGTAGTTTCCATCCCGGTGCGCCACCAAAACCGGCCCGGGGCGCCGTGGTCCCCGTTGCAGAGCTGAGTCCATAATCAACGTGACTCAAGTCAGTGTGTGTTCTAAACTATTGATGCTGCACACCTTATTGTTCAGTAGTTCTTATAATAGCCATTAGATGGCAGTGCAAGTGCACACCTGAAGACTTGGGAGCAGCAAAAACCTCTAGATACAAAAGAAAAACTACATTGTTCAGCGAGTTTTCATCCAGTGTTTCTAAACAGCATATCACAGTATTGTGAACCATGGTTGAGCAAGCAGGAACTAAAATAATGCTGGGCCACAGCGACTGAGGCAAGAAGCTCGTGGATGCTGCAATGCTGTGCAACACATTCAGAATAGCTGGGCTCAGGCCGGATGTGACGCAGGCGAGGTTGCCCTGATCCTGAAGGTGTCTAGTATTCGGTAGCGCACACTGTGCAAGAGAAAAATGCTCTTAGAATCGGGTAAGTTAATGTTTGAAGCGGACCTGCTGCCTTACTCTATGGCCCATGCCATTTGTCGTGATGGGCAGAAGCAAAAGGAGAATGACACCAGAGGAGTCAGGTGGATGAACAGGGCTGACAGAAATCCCCCGAAAGCATGTACATTCTATATTTTATTATTTATTAAAACCAAAAGGTTTTGAGTCACGCCCGACCAAAAAGATACAAAGTGAACTATGCAGTTTCTCCTTATACGGGAGAGGTGTCCAATGCACTGTGATATCCAGATTTATAGGCACCTCTTGAAGGAGAATATGGTCTCAAAGCAGAGGCCCATCTAGCCATGCAACATCTGTTTTTTTGCAGTTTTAAAGAGTGCGAATTCTCCCCTGCCAAAAAAGTAATCTAATGGGGAGTTGCGGCCAACAGCTTGGTCAGGGAAACCCCTGGTTAAAAAAAAATTAAGGACCACTGAGCTAGACCTTAAAAAAATGGTTCTGTCTGATTTGCTTAATGATTAACTCTTTCTACCACAGGTGTCCTGGACAATATCACGTTGTCATTCTCATACTTGGGTTGCCCGAAGCAAAGCCAATTTTCAACAAACATGAAAAGGCTAAAGTTTTCCCTGAAATGCACGCACATATCTTTTAAATGAGAGTTGGAGTCTGAGTTTTGAATCTAATGATATTTCTTCAGCACAAACCCACAAATACATTTATCATGCCTGGGTCTCCTACTTTCGCACACCCAGAGTGATGCAGATTACACCACCGAAAAAGTACAGTACAATAATGGCATCTCTGTTATCCAGGTAGGTGCTGCGACAGGGCTTGCAAAGAAAACCTTCCATGCGCACATGAACATGAAGCTATAAGGCTGACACTATACAAACTGCCACATGTGAGGTGTAAGGAGCTCACAAAATCCTGTTTTCATTTGCTTCCTGACCCTTGAGGTTTTGCTTCTCTATTTACAGTAGCAGAACTACAAGTACCAGAATGCAAAGTCACTCTCCCCCGATGCACTCATACCTCTCACCTCGCCTCCATTTGGAGATTAAACAATGTCCAGCTCCTTCTATGAGTCATCATACTTAAGGTTAACCGAGGTTGGCATAGCGCCGTTTTGGCATGATTATTGCCTTACGGCCCCGCTGGGTTATTGCCAAATGTTTTTCAGAGACTACGGATGAGTTACCTGCCTTAAGATACTTCCTTACCTCCCCAAATTGTTCACGTCATTTTATTTCAATGGTACCGCTGGTCACAGATACCTGCCTGCAGTCATCCATTGAATCCATCCTTTGTGGTGGCAATAGCACGAGTTTCTCCTTTTTAAAGACAATCACATCTCCGGTGTTTCATATGCACCTATTTGTTTACAGAGGGTTTTACGTCACTAATCCAGGGGGTATTGGGAGGGAGGTCATGTCAAGGATATGGACGATTTGAGTTGTTAATGCGTACCTTTTTTCATACTAATTATATCCTGATTGTAACCACTTTTATTTATTGTGTTCTTTTTTAGCCTTCATGACCTTGGCTATTGTCTTGCTCCACGTATTTTGGGGTGTTGTTTTCTTTGATGCTTGTGAGAGGAAGAATTGGTGGGCAGTACTGTTGGTCATCTTCAGTCATCTACTCGTATCTGGATTGGTGAGTTTTCCAGCTTGAAGATTCTTTCTATAAACCTTCTGTAGGTTTTGCCTCAACGCCAGCAAATTGCGTTATACACCTCACTCTAGTTTTGATTTTCAAGAGAGTTGAGCAGTGGTTATTTAAGAAAAAAAAATATATATAACTTGATTTATTGTTTTCAGTGAAATGCTCCACGGAGATAGCTACTTTGACAAACTTAACTAAGCGATCTTGAGATATGTCACACTCATTACACAGAAATGATCCACGTGTACATTCGTGTACATCACAGTACTATAACACACAAATTGCAAGAATGCAGCAAAGTCAGTGGTGGCCTAGTGAGGTGTCATAGCCATGCATGTCCACTAGTCTATGAATCTGTGACAGCAAATATTGTCTAGGGGGAACCAAGTGTCCTAAACCACAATGCAGGTTTGAATAGTATGGGATAGGTGACTGACGAATGATTTATTTAAAATAGGATCCCTAAACTGTGGGATCCATAAACCATTTCTCCATTTCCCAGCCTATTGCAACCCATTTCCTTGGCCAGTAAGAGAGCCAGGACCATAAACCATCTCACAAGGGAGTGTGAAGGAGGTCTTCTTCACATACTGTTAGAAATGGGGTCTTTGGTTGACAGTCAGGTTACCCCCTGTTCAAGCAAGGACCCTCACTCTAGTCAGGGTAAAAGAGAATCACCCTCAGCTAACCCCTGCTTACCCCCTTGGTAGCTTGGCAGAGCAGTAGGCTTAACTTCAGAGCGCTAGGTGTAAAGTATTTGTACCAACACACACAGTAACTTAATGAAAACACTACAAAATGACACAACACCTGTTTAGAAAAATAGGAAATATTTATCTAAACAAAACAAGACCAAAACGACAAAAATCCGACATACACAAGTCAACTTATGAATTTTTAGAGATTAAGCTCAAAAATAGCGATTAGAAACAAAAATGCTTTGATGAGATGTTAACACGGCGTCGTGACGGAGTCGTTCCCAACAAGCCGACACCAGCGGCGCCGGACACGGAGTCGTGTAGACCCCCAAGTACAGTACCTTTGGTGAAGAGTGAAAACAAGCCGATGCGCGAAGTCAGGGATCGCGGCGTCTGTGCGAAACGTTGAATCCGTGCACTTCGAGCGGCGTCGGTCACGACGTGGTGCGGCGACTTCCACGGAGTCACGGACTTCAGCGGGGCTGCTGCGGCGTCGGACCTGCGAAAAGCGTCGCGTTCCAGCAAAGGTCACGGCATCAGGTGCAGGCGGCGTTACCGGATTCAGCAGCGGCGTCGGTCCGGAGTCGTCCGAAGTCGATTTCTTTGGATTTCCACCAGCTTTTCTTTCAAGGGCCCAGGGACTGGATAGGGCACCACTTGTCAGAGCAGGAGTCTCTCCAGAGACTCCAGGTGCTGGCAGAGAGAAGTCTTTGCTGTCCCTGAGACTTCAAACAACAGGAGGCAAGTTCTAAATCAAGCCCTTGGAGATTTCTTCACAAGATGGAAGGCACACAAAGTCCAGTCTTTGCCCTCTTACTCTGGCAGAAGCAGCACTGTAGGAAAGCTCCACAAAGCACAGTCACAGACAGGGCAGCACTTCTTCCTCAGCTATCAGCTCTTCACCAGGCAGAGGTTCCTCTTGGTTCCAGAAGTGTTTCCAAAGTCTGTAGATTTGGGTGCCCTTCTTATACCCATTTTAGTCTTTGAAGTCACCTTTCTTCAAAGGGGACTCACACCTACTTGTGAAATCCTGCCTTGCCCAGGCAAGGCCTCAGACACACAGCAGGGGGTTGGAGCCGGCATTGTCAGAGGCAGGCACAGTCCTTTCAGATGAGAGTGACCACTCCACCCCTCCCTCCTAGCAGAGATGGCTAATCAGGAAATGCAGGTTACACCCCAGCCCCCTTTGTGTCACTGTCTAGTGCGAGGTGAAAAACAACCCAACTGTCAAACTGACCCAGACAGGGAATCCACAAACAAGGCAGAGTCACTGAATGGTTTAAGCAAATAAATGCTCACTTTCTAAAAGTGGCATTTTCAAACGCACAATTTTAAAATCAACTTTACTAAACAATGTATTTTTAAATTGTGAGTTCAGGGACCCCAAACTCCACATGTCCATCTACTCTCTAGGGGAATCTACACTTTAATCAAATTTAAAGGTAGCCCCCATGTTATCCTATGAGAGAGACAGGCCTTGCAACAGTGAAAAACGAAGTTGGCAGTATTTCACTATCAGGACATATAAACCACATTACTATGGGCCTGATTCTAAGCTCCCGCCGCCCGCCAAGCGGGAACCGCCAGAAGACCGTACCGCGGTCAAAAGACCGCGGCGGTCATTCTGGGTTTCCCACTGGGCTGGCGGGCAACCGCCAAAAGTCCGCCCGCCAGCCCAGTGGGAAACACCCTTCCCACGAGGAAGCCGGCTCTGAATGGAGCCGGCAGAGTGGGAAGGTGCGACGGGTGCAGTTGCACCCGTCGCGAATTTCAGTGTCTGCAAAGCAGACACTGAAATTCTTTGTGGGGCCCTCTTACGGGGGCCCCACAACACCCCATACCGGGTGTCAGAATCCCCATGGCGGCGCAGCAAGCTGTGCCGCCATGGCGGATTCCCATGGGCAGCGGAAAGTCGGCGGTACACCGCCGGCTTTCCGCTTCTGGCCGCGGTTGTACCGCCGCGGTCAGAATGCCCGGCGGAGCACCGCCAGCCTGTTGGCGGTGCTACCGCCGAGCCCTGGCGGTATTTACCGCCAGGGTCAGAATGACCCCCTATATGTCCTACCTTATCCATACACTGCACCCTGCCCTTGGGGCTACCTAGGGCCTACCTTAGGGGTGCCTTACATGTAAGAAAAGGGAAGGTTTAGGCCTGGCAAGTGGGTACACTTGCCAAGTCGAATTTACAGTGTAAAAATACACACACAGACACTGCAGTGGCAGGTCTGAGACATGATTACAGGGTTACGTGTGTGGGTGGCACAACCAGTGCTGGAGGCCCACTAGTAACATTTGATTTACAGGCCCTGGGCACCTCTAGGGCACTTTACTAGAGACTTACTAGTAAATCAAATATGCCAATCACGGATAAACCAATCACATACACATTTTACAGAGAGAGCATATGCACTTTACACTGGTTAGCAGTGGTAAAGTGCTCAGAGTTCAAAAGCCAACAGCAACAGGTCAGAAAAAATAGGAGGCAGGAGGCAAAAAGATTGAGGATGACCCTGCATAAGCAAAAAAGTCCAACACATACCATAATATAGCTAGCAGAGGGCTGGGGTCAGTTGTATGTTGTGTCAAGATCAACATGGTTCTCACATCTGTAGGCCCCACACCCCAGGACACCACCTAGACAAGTCAATACTATAGGCGCTAAAGTTAGGCCAAAGGTTTGTAGTTTAACTGGTATGTAATAAAAGCGTTGGATAAACTTGACCTGTAATAGTCTGTGCCTGTTGTTTAGAGAAACAGATTGTATTTACACGTAGCAGTAGGCCCACTGCTCATCTGAGAGTCTCTGACACCAAACAATCTTCCAAGATCTTCCTTTGCCTTGAGAATCAGAATCAGACATTGTAAGTGTTCTCTTATAAATTCAACCTTACACCAGGAGGAATGAAGGGCGATGACCAGATCTAACAGGATACTTGGCATACCAATCTTATAAATTCAAGAAAGTATGTGTTCTGAATTTAGAGTTTGTCATCAAGGTTAACCTTAAGATTACTCTGGGGACAACGAGAACAGTGCTTTCAGTGTACTACGAATCCTGCAATATAGGAAAGTATGCAAAGTTATTGCCACACTCTCCTCACCCCCTAATGTGCTACAGATTCTTAAATGTACCGTCTACAAAGAGATCCGCTGAGCAAGTAAAGTTAAGTCTAGCTGACTGCTGAAGTGCAGTTGTTTCAGAGTTCATGGGAAGGCCTTAATATTTTCAGTCAAAACTCCAGGGGAATACATGCGCTCAAGATCCTTTCTAGGAGTTAGCCAGATCTAATTGTATGTAATACACGGCACCGGGTCCAAGCCTTGCTGGGCTTTCTTGCTCAAGCAACAAGATTGTTCCAAAGGATAAGATGAGCCTGCCTTATTTTCATGCCAATGTAAGGTAGCTCCAATGGACCAGGAATGCAAAAATAGTTGATTTGTGCACTTTTGTGTGAAAATATAGTTCTAATGAGGTGTGTAGAAACTTATAGCCTCATAAGATATGGCAAGTACACAACAATGTACCCTCCGTTGTTAACCCACCCATGATAATTTTATCATAGGAGGTTTCAGTGACTTGTAGAGTACCCGAGTTGGAGTGATGGGTATGTTAAGACACACATATAGCAACCGAGGAAGAACCAGAATTTTCATATTTGCTGTGTCGCAGGCCAGTGACAGCAGGAGTCTGACCCAGCTGTATACAAGTTCCAATAATTGACGAAGCACCACCCCATCTTTGTGCCTGACATCCTAATCCACCATAAGATGCATCATGATACTTAAATAGAGCAACATATCCTGGAGGGAACTCCAAAATGCACTAACTGTGCCTTCAATCAATGGGAAAATCAGTAACTTACCCAAAATTAGCCTCAGGCCAGACAGGTCACCAAAGCGTAAACTCTTATGTAGAATGTAGGCAATGGTTACTGTCATGGCCTCTGATATACAATAATATATCATTCATACATGGTGGAATAGATATGTGTCGCCCAGCAAATCTAATGCTCCTATGCAAATGGTGTGGCCATATTGTACATAGAATTGGTTCAGTGCCGAAAGCATACAGTGGATCACACATCTTTTCTGTGTCTAAGAAGAGGACAGTAGTATTAACTTCTGGATGGATTAGATCCACCGATGCAAAGAATGTGCCCAAGATGTGCAGCATTATGCAAGCACTTGATTATGGTTCCAATGAAGCTCTCACTTTACATATGGATGGCCGCATACCTTTTGGGGAGGTTAGA
The DNA here is from genome assembly GCF_031143425.1 of Pleurodeles waltl. Classification (NCBI taxonomy): domain Eukaryota; kingdom Metazoa; phylum Chordata; class Amphibia; order Caudata; family Salamandridae; genus Pleurodeles; species Pleurodeles waltl. Next base: position 152,254,647 of record NC_090440.1, read on the forward strand.
TTAATTCTACTATCATGTAGCCTGCTAGGTCGTGGAGAGCCTAAGAAAGGTTTTAAATCCCCAAATGTGGTATGAGGCAACTTTAATTCTTGGCTCAGATCCCCGACATGACATGCCCCCAGATTTAGTTAGTATTCTAACAACAATTTTATGAAAACATCTTTGATATTTCTATATTTTGTATCTGTTATAATGTATGCATTTTCCTTCACTTGTTTCTGTGATTCCCTGATATCTTTTTATAAAATATATTAATCTTCAATAAAAAGTTACTTAAAAAAGTAAGATTAGAAAATGTATTTTTCTCCTTTTGACTAGCAGCAATATATTTTCAAACTGCAGGAAACCGTCGGTCTCATCTTAAAGTAATCCCCACTGATATTGCAAATAGAGAAGGATGTTGCATTTATCAAACACTTGCTATTGCGTTCTGTCTGAAATGCCCTCCTCTTTGCCTGTGTCCCAAGGATATTTAGAAATTGCCAATGTCTCATCCAAACCCATCTTCCTGCAGTAAATAATATGGAAAGATCCCTTCTCCCGAGTCTCCCTACTTTCCTAGACATGTGGGAGCTGAACAACATGTTAACTCAGTGCCTCTTCAGGACCTTGAGTTCTCACACTCCCCTCCTCACGCCCGATCAGTTGTCCCCCCTCTTCCTACAAACCAGTAGGAGTCATAACTTCATCAATCCATCCGTTCATGGTCGCTTATGTTTTTAGGTCTTGCCTACACAGTGCATGCACTATACTGCTAGACCTATTGTTTACTATTCAGTGGGGTTACAGCCTGCTCACAGCATACCATTTGTTGTTTTTGTTGTCACTCTGATTTGCAGTTGTCTATTACTTCGCTCCTGTAGGCTTCCCTCCCTTTCTTGTGTTATTGCCTCCCAGGAGCATGGATCAAGTACATTGTTCTTTCTCATATTTTTTCTTGCTCCTTTTTTTGCAATGCATTATTTTATTTATCAGCGTTTTGGTATTCTTCCTGGACGGTAGTGGTTTGGGAAGTGACATGACGTATTAGAGGGTTCCCTTGTGCGTTAGTGATCTGCATGAATACCTTTACTACAGGTGTCTTTCCAGTCCAGTCATTTCTTTACAGTAGGGCTTCACTCAGTTGAAGCTGGATTCAGTAGTTGAGCCAGACTGCTGTGTCGATCTGACTGCTAGTAATTAATGCATTCTGATTGGTTGTACTTTCTATTTGTTTTTTACGATGACACTGAAAACGAGCTAGGCCATCACATTGTCATGGTCCATGTTTTTAGTACTAATTAATTTTATACACTTTGCAGACATTCCTGAACCCGAGGTACGAAAGCAGCATATTACCAATCTACGTTGTTCTGTTCCTCGTCGGAGTTTGGGCCTTCTTCGCTGCAGGAGGCTCCTTACGGAATTTGAAAATGTGCCTGTTGTGCAGAGATAAGGACTTTCTTCTGGCCAATCATCGGCCCAGATAACCCCAGGACCTCTGAACTCTAAAGTGAAAGAACTTTCGGAGCGCATGGCTATGTCTTTAAAGTTCTTCTATAGAAGGCATAAGCTGGCGCCTGTCTACAGCGCATACAGGTAAAACTACCACCTTCATAACGATGAGGGACATTTTCAAGCTTCTTGTTTTTCTTTGCACCTGGCCTGTCTGGGGTAGAACCCTTATTGGGATACACTAGAAGCATGACATACTTTGAACCCAAAATCTCCTACTGTGTTCAAGCAATGCTTCTGTGCACCACACACTAACTTTATGTATGATTAACAGTGCACCTTTTAATAGCTCCAAACTCATTTTGCAAAGCTGTGTCAGCTTTCCCTGGTGTTATGAAGGAGCTACCATTGTCCTGAGAGAACCATATCAGATTGTTCCAGGCTAGCCATTGGAGTCATATGTTCAACCACTGTAGTTTGTGTCTGTGCTGCTTCGGGTAGTTTGGTTTCTCAGAAAAGTAGTTTATCAACATGGTCTCCTCAACTTCAGTTCCAGGCCAGTATTGCTGCTGTCTGACTTTTGAAGAATGCTCCATTACATGACCAGTTCAGACCTGTACAAACCCATAGAAGGAGGTCTGCATTTGAGTCATATCCTTACCTCAGCATGATGGGTCAATAGCTAAGTTGAAGATTACGGCTCTTGCTCGAACAATTCAAGTTTTACTTTTAAATGCAATAAGCAAAGTACTGCAGATATTCTGTGGTATTTTAACCAAAGTTAAGTATTTACCACAGCCAGTACAAAGTCAGTTGCAGTCTTCAGTATGTTAATCAGTGTCGTTTTGAGATGTTTAGAAACTTTTGTACATATGCAGCAATAAAAAAACACACGTGTATTTCTAACTGTAGAATCCAATATTGCTGAAGACATTTAAGAGCTAAAGTTTACAGTCACAAACTCGCGTACAAAGCACTGTTTTAAAATGTACCACGAAGTAAGCATTCTTACTGTGTGGTGTTTCCCCCCAGTGCAAATACCTTCTCTTGCACATTAAACCAGAAGTATGCTTGGTACTGTACAATACTCTACGCTGTTAGCACTATCTCATAGGGTGGGCCTTTTATTTGGAAACTTAGCAAGTGCCTAATGCATGTTTGTTCAAATCATTTGTGATTTGTTTCCATTCATGGGCGTTGGCGTTTACCTTTACTGTTTTCCATGGAATACTTTAACAAGGTTAGGTGATTTAAAGGTAACCGGCACACCTACTATTTTGCGTCATTGGAAATAATATGGCCGCCTTTTCTTCCTAGGGTGCATGGTACCTACTTGCCTTTGCAGAACCACTGCTTTTTTTGTACTTGCCCCTATGGTGGTAGCCCAACTTGGTTCTCATTATTCAGCTTAGCATCCTAGGTCACCAATACCTCAGGTGCAATACTGAATATACAACGTTTTACTGAGGAGGAGGAGGTAGATTGCTACAAAGGCCTTGTTTAATTCAAGTGTCAGTCTTTATTGCCATGTGGCACTTAATTTTTGCAATTGTGGCTTAATTTCCTATCTCTGTCACTTTTTTAATTTGATGATAAAGTACTTTTAATGAAACTGAAAGAGCAAAGGAAAGTGCAATATTTTCTTCAAGTGACGCTTTAATGGCAAGGTCGAAGACATGAGAGGCGTGACTGACCATCCATGTCCCCTAAGATCAATACCAACAGTGCAGAGAAATGAACGATTTCTTCATCGCCCTACAAAGGATGCTTTTCCTTTCGGGAGCTCGTGCTCTGCCACTGCTTCGTGCCTACTTTAAAGACATACGCAGTGTCACATTTTCAGGTCTACTCTGGATTTTTTGGCCGATTTTCGTTCCTGAAGGTGTACTGGAATAGACGAGACACCCGTTCCTTTTTCACAATGAAGAAAACTGAGACAACATTCGGTAGTCTGGTGACCAGAACCAAGATCCATCTAACATGTGATTCTGGTAGGAAAGCATCATTTTTTCTGTGAACGCTTAACAGTTACAGGATGACAGATCTGCATGATGAAGAAATATATGTTAATGATGCCTGTTGCCTCATTCCTTCATATATGCCACTCTTGCAAGACACGTTTGTAGCAGTGGAAAACCTCCCTCTTGTACATCTGTAAATGCATTAGTCTTGTGATGTAATTGTTTATAATTTAACATTTAAAGGTATACTCATATTCCTTTACTTCAGGATCCATCCTCCCGCTTTACCTTGGAGATGCAGTTACTTGTTGCAATAATTTTCATATACCCAAGGCATGAGTGTAGCATTATTGTGGTGATGTTGTGCTGTAACTTATAGTTTGGCAGATGCAATTTATTTTATAAAACATATTTTATGATGGGGGATGGGCCAGGGAAACTAAAATAATTTATGAATTACTTGAAAATGGTAATCTGGTAACTAGAAAATGACTAAAACTGCAAACGGTGCTTTCTGATTTATATGTAAAGCGGGACAGACTTTTTTATGAATTACTGTTGCTTAGTCTGTATTGCAGTACGTTGCTGGATTGAGGTTTACTCTGTGGCTGATCTTCAAAACAAAGACATCCATCATTTTTGAAGTGCAATAAAATTGAGTTGGGAACAAAATGTTTTGAGTGGTCTGTTTTTATTTTGGGGTAGTTAATTATAACTTCTCTTCCACAGTGCCCAAAAACAGCTTAAATGGCATAGATCCCACGCCGCTGCTTTCAGATTAAAATTCAGACACTGCTAAAATAAATGTGCCTTTCAAACTAGAGGGTCAGGTTTTTTTACAGTTTTTCAGAGACGTAGTGCAAAAACAAATTTAGAAAAACAACATAATTCTCTTTTAAGCAGTCAATATTTATTATTATTATTGGTGGTGTATGTGTGTGTACGTGTGTGTGTGTGTGTGTATATATATATATATATATATATATAATATATGTGTGTATATAGTGTTTGACCTACCCTGTCCCCTTGCACACTCTACCCTGTGTTACTATATGGTTCAATAAAATTAACAAGTGATAGCTGCCTTGCCGTCCTCACTCATGGTCCCTAATCACCCCAAAATAGTTTTGAAGCCTATGAATTCGTTGGCATGTTATTTTTTTAGCTCTCGTTTAAAATAAGAACTGTCAAAAATATCCTTTGAACCCTGGCTTTCGTTGAGTGTTTCAAACCCTTTAAAGTACAGTGCTGTTCCTAAGATTGCTGCCATTAATTAGCATGTGCGTCATTCTGGTCCATTCTGAGCTTGTCATGTCTTTTAGCATGGGTTATCATAAATGTAAACTTTTGGAGTTGGAGTCTCAGGTTATCTGAAACCTCTTTCATGCCTCGAAAAATCTGCTCGCCCACTCGCTATGGGCAGTCATATTTTATCAGGACGAGCTATTTTTAGGACCTTGTAGGCGGGTGTCATCCACCTCGCCTACCGAAGCGCTGGAATGGCGCCGATCGCGCACCTCCTCCGGGCCCCGTCCAGCGTCACCAAGGAGACGCGTGGGGGCGGAGCACCCTGCCGGCACCGGATTTCCGGGTTGCCGCGGAAAAGAAAGAGGAAAACGCCAAATAGGAGAGGGGAGCCGAACGCGGTATCGAGGAGGCGGGAGAAGAAGAGGACACCGGGGAAGAAAAACAACGGGAAGAGAAGATCAGGGGAACGTGCGACGAGGAGTGGAAGCCCAGCCCAAGTAGTGGAGCCGGAGAAAAGCCTCGAGGAGGAGATGACCCCTGCCACGACCCAGGAGGGTCGTGGCTGAACAAGGTACGGGCTATATTTAAGGGAAACCAACAGAAGGGGAAAAAGGGAGCAGTAGGGGGAAGTAAGAACATCGGGGAGGGCATAAAGGAAACGGGGCAGGTTGTTTTGGGCACCGGGGACAGGGGAAGCACTGATCCTATTCCCACCCCGTCACCAACCTAATCTGGACACTATAATAATCCGCTCCCTCCTTTAATGCACTGCCTCCTCTAGTTCCTTCCCTCGCCCTCCCACACCTATACTAACACATCATAGAGATATCCAAATTCGTCCCACTAACCTGGAGATATCTTCTTGTTCTTCCGAGAACCCACGGGAACCAAGAAGAAGCAGTCCGGAGGACGCCGCCTAAAAGAAAAAAAGAAAGAACATTAAAGACTGATAAAAGCCAATCAAGTTTTCACAAGAAATCCTCCAAAGATAAACTGGGAAGACTTACAGCCATTATAACTATATTCTCCTTACTATAACAAATAAATTGTGCTTACGCCCTTATAGGGCCCCCTGAAATCCGAGTCCTCTGTACCACTGAGCCCGCCACAGACCTACTTGCCCCTTATGGCGAGTTGACAAAGAACAGGTGTTCTGTTCAGTCAGAAAGTGAAAACGATGCCTTTAAATCTTGTTCTTGTCACATTTGCTCTGTGTTCGGAGGTCAAAAGTCAGTTTGTCCTTTTTGATTCTGACTGCAGTCTTGGAGGATTTTGTAAGGTGACCTGTGTGACCTGTTGTAAAAAGTGTGAAATGAAAGACTGTGTGGGTTTTTCTTAACACACAGCATTTAAATAACCAAGTCAACGTTCAAACATTTCAAAATCCATGTCTGTAGCTGTGAAAGACCATTTTCTGTTCTTCAGTGTGATGAAAAAATATTTCAATAGGATGAAAACAAATAAGAACACTTTACTTGGTGATGTGCAAATGATAAATATGTTTTCTGAAACCCAGTTTTCACAGATTAATAATACACTACATAGTTTTATCCATAGCGCTACAAGTTAGTGGGAAGGTTTGTGTAAAATTACTGTCTGTAAATGACAGTGTGTTACCACATCATGCTTTAATAATATATTTATCAAAAATGAGTGTTTAAACATAAACTGGGAAATACTTCTGCCATGATGGCAATGCTATTAATAAACTAAGAGATGAGTCAAGTATTGTGTACCGTATATGTGGGCTAGATTCTTAATATACATGGAGCAAACGTTTAGTCTATTTCATCAAACAAAAGAGTTTTCTGTGCAGCAGAAATGCTGGACTCGCATATTTGAAGGTGCACTCATATGTGAGAATGAAGGAACCCGTTCTGTGGGTCAAGTACATAACAGTTAGGTCAAATAGATTATTCAAGTTACTCAACCTGCAGGGCTATTAACAATTTATTGATTTTTTTGAGGCCTGTCTTTGAGTCTTAATACTTACATCCAAAAATGTTTCTGATGACGACAAAATCACTCTATGTCCATCTTGTTGCACTTAATTTTACAGCCCCTCCAACATTTCCTATCAGTAATTGTAAATATATCTTAATTTTCTAGGTGTCATGCACCAATTGTGCAATGCCCTTGGTAGTTGGACCTGAAGCCGTTTCAGTACCTTGTCCTACTTCTCTTTTTAAAGCTAGAGGATCCAAATTTAAAGAGTGTGCTGGTGGAATAGATGATACAACAGGAAATTTCTTGCATTTACCTTTGCAGAGCGATCATTAGTGACAGGCACAAAGGACTCTGCTATCAATGAGAAGACCCTTTCTATAAACGCTTAGCTGAATGTTATACTGAAACAGATCTTTAGCACCACCAGCCCCATAATGATAAAATGTGCAAAGCATACACTGATCCAAACCATAGGTTTTGCAGTTGTTCCCTGAAACATAAAAAATCAAATCTGTTGTGGGTTCTCCTTAGTGCCTGGGTTAGACACCCTTATTTGAGCATTAGGCCCATAGATTGTTCCTTTTATACATAGATGCGTTTTTTATTCTGTTCATATCTTTTGGTGCAGCCAGCCTTTAGCTTGTGGTTTTTATATTATAATCCGCTCCTTCATTCTGAGAAGGCATAGTTTTACCTTTTATCAGCCCTTTGTATACATTACACTCTGTGCCCTGTTCAACGCTGTCATGTTCGATACATGATATTCTAACTCGTATTGCCGCTCCAGGAGTTCAGGAATCAATCCCCAATCCCTGGACACATTAGTACATCAAGCTTGTTCTTAAAACACTGCAGGATTTATTATATAAACACCACCTCGGCCTAGAGGGGGCAGAGTGCATTCCAGTCATGACCATCCTGCGATGCACATCATTCCATTGACCGCTTTGCTGATTCTGGCGCTGACTCTTCAGCTACCCAAGAGTGTTACCATCCAGACAACAGGCAAACTCTTGCCAACCTCTTCAGGTATGGGGTTGGGGTCCCTCCTTTAGATCGGGACAGTCAGAAGGGTTACCACCGCTATGCTTTCAGATTTTAGACATAGGGTGTAGGTAGGAATCGTCAGGCTTTTAGGATCATACAAAGATGGTGGGGCTGTTTATCTTCTTCACAGTAATTGTAACAATGATCACTGTATTATGTTTCATCTGCCTAATTAAAGCAGCCCCTGCTTTTTATAATAGGATACAATTACTTCAATAAATGCATTGAAATCCATTTTGCATTGCTTGTTCTGCCTTGGAATGTAAGAGTCTCTGAGTGACTGAGGGTATGATGTTTTCATCATGACTTCCCTGAGAAGTCAGAGTGTCAGGTTTAGGTTGCCACAAATCACCTTTCCTTCTGCAGTTGGGTGAGGCACTGCGGGCTTGCCAGGAGTTAGGCCAACAGCTTCCAAGGTGGTGTGGGATTGACTCAGTCACCCACACTCTGTGGTACTGCCACCCTAAGACACACAGTCTTATTACCAAAATAGGAACGGCACAAAACATTTGACTCTGTTGTGTTTCAAATCTGCTTTTATGTTGGGAAGGTAATATTTGTGTGTCAGTTAAGAAAGGGGTGAGATCTACATTTCCACTCTGAATAGTTGATTCATTACCATTCCATTTGATTTCTTTGAGATGTGGAAATACTCACATGTCTTTATTGCCAAGTTATAAATTGAAGGTGTACTTAGGCTCATATTTATGTGTTTTTTTCAATCAAAGGAAATGTCAAGAATGTGCCCCATCTTTGGCATAAGGCGCATTCCTGTCCTTTTCTGGTACCGTTTTGGCAGCCTATCGCCAATACAGGCACCCTTGCACTGTGGTGCAAGGGTGTTTGTGTTGTAGGCAGGATTGTGTTTGTGCAGGAAGGGGCCCCTTCCTGCAGAAAAAAACTATCTTGGGAGTGTTTTTCCTCTTTTTATGTATGCTGCAGAATTCCCGTGGGAGAGGTGTAAAGTTTTGGTGCATCTCCAGACTTAAAAGGTCTTGTAAATCTGGGGATGCATCAAAATCCTTAAGTGTTGTGTGGGAATACACACTGCAACGCCCATTGCTCCGCTGTTGTGTCACAAAAAGTGACGCATTAGCGTTGCAAGGGGTTCTTAAATATGCTCCTTAGTGTTTTTTATGGTAAATCTAAAAACTGTTGTTGTACCTCACTTTTCCAGCAAGTCGAAAGATCCATTGAAGAAGGGTATGCTTCAAGAAAGCTAGACATGCTGATGGTACATTACATGTACATATAACAGAGAGGAGTGTATCTGTCACCCTCAGCAGAAAGCTTCTCCTCTAAGAAGCAGGTATCAATATTTCAATCTTGCGGTCCCATAAAGGGTTAACATGTTTTTGATATGACAAATCACAGGTAGCATATAGAACAGCGGTGGCAGCGGCAAAATCTCAAGAGGAGGGAGTTGGGGGTGGGATGATGGGGACGGGGGAAATAAATAATAAAAATAAAAAAAACTACCTATTCCCAATGCCACCGCCTTGTTCCTCTTCTCTTCAGGTCTCCCAGCATTCCCTGGGACACCAGCACAGGCGCCCCAACAATCCTGCCACTGCTGTCATGCTAAACCTAGCATGAGAGTAGCACCAGGATTGGTCTGAGCAGCTTGGTCTTCCTCTCAGACAGCGCACTGGAGCCTGTGCAGTTTCTCCAACCCAGCTGTGTAACACAGCCAGGTTGGAGAAACCTGAGTGCGCATGTGTGTTTGGCTGGCCTGAGACAGCTGGCCAAACACAAATGCGCACTTAGTGCACAGACACCGCTCCCCCTCCCTCCCGTGGCCCAGCCCCACCTCTCCCCTCACATGCTTCCGGCTGAGCCAGCAGATGTAAAATAAAATAATAATGAAATGTCATTTTATTTCACTGCTGGCTCCTAGCTGGGGCGTGGCGACGCTCCTCTGAGCTGGACCTGATATACAAGCAGCTTTCCTTTTCTAGATGTGCTCCATGGTCAGGGACCATCAAACACCCCTAAAATATTTAACCATTTAGGCACTTCTGTAACACTATTAATTTTCCTATACTCCATTTTAAAGTCAAAGTTTATTTTTAATCACACTTGGAAATCACCGATTTCTCTTCGGATATTAGCTTTCAACTTTCACAGATTCATTGTCTTTTTGCTCTGATCTGCTGATCGTAACAGTTGCTTTCCGCAGTTCTGCTGTAATGTTGCACGCCAAGTCCCCAATCACGGATTTATCTTTGCGAACACTGTGCACCTGTCTGTCACCTTTTACTTGCTGGTCTTTTTAGTGGAATTCAGCTATAAACAAATGCACATATAATAGGAATCGAGTTCTAGAAAGTCATTGATATAATGCTCATAACCTCAGGTGAAGGCTTATGAGTTCAACACCATTTTGAAATAACCATTGTTCTTTGGCCGTAAAAAGCATTTTTCATTTTAGAGAAACATGATTCTTAGTGCTCACTGCTTGAGTTTAAATGAGTGGCTCCATAAAGAATAAAGGCCCTGTAATCAGGGATTGATTGAAGATACACAGTTAAGTACGTATATTATTTTAATTAAAGCACACAACCATGCATACATATATGTCATTAAATTTCTGCAATACCTACATGTTCAAGCAACACAAAAGTACGGGTACAAATGTATTTTGCTCTTTCAGGACACTTATTGTAATCCGACGCATGATGGCGTAGATCTAGCGGATAATGCCGGACAATATCAGATCTGAGCTGGGCTTCTCGAAGTGAAGGGCGACACCCAGTGCTTACTTTGTGCTTGTTGTTTCCGGGGGGGGGGAGCCCCGACACGTTTTTTTGAGGGCCGGCGCTTTTTTTTGTGCCTCAAGCGTTTTACTGCGACCAAAAGAGACATATGGAGGATGAGAAAAACGAAAAAGCGTCACAATGGGAGAAAGCAGAAAGCTGCAAAAGTGAGCTGAAGGGGCCAGGGAGTGGCTTTAAATGGATTGAGGAGGCCCGAGATGGCCCCAGGACTACCTGCCTCAGTATTCCGTGTTCGCACATTTCATTGCAGCAGCCCCGTGTTTAAGAGGAGGGCTTTGAGCACCGGCACGTTTATTTACAAATTAAGCACTGGCGAAACCACAGGAAAGAAGTCGGAATGATGCAGATTTCCCAACAGACCATCCTTTTAATGCTTGACAGTACTTCAAAATGTTAACTACCAGCTAGTGCTATAGCTCCCCTACACTATAATACTGGTTTGACTGGTCCTAGTATGCTCTCTCGGCCTCCTTTTCTTTTTCGTCCTCATTTTACGGTCTGGCTAGACAGAGATCAATGGTTGGTAGTCTGAATGTCACCCAAGTGTCCATTCCACCGGTCAGTCCCAGGTGCTTAGAAGGACGCGCCGTTTCGATGATTACAGCACAGGCCTGGACCAACCTGCTGATCAATTTACGTTCATACCCTAATTTTAAAAAAAATTGGTAGACTTCTAAAGACTCATATTTTTTTAATTGCTAGCAATGGTTCACTCCTCTTAGCTCCTTTATTTTATAAGGCAAGTAGTAAAGTTAGATATCTTAACCTCGCACCAGGACAACTTCGGGTTGCTCTCTAACACTTATAATAATCGCTTACATAGCGGGGTTGCAATACTAAATTGGCGACCCAGGCTGGTCTAGGCCTGTATCTCAGGAATATTGGTGAGGAGGACACCCCAGCGTGGTGAACCTATCGTGTGTGTACGGACAAAAACACAGCATGGGAAAGACGCTCGATGGAAGGAAGTGTAGAGACATACACAAATGTAATAACTTGAATGCTTGATGTGTGTACAAATTCCCGAGATACCGAACCTTACAGGACTGTTAATTTGCCTTCCCTCATGAAGAAAGGGCCCAAGGTGTGACGTGCTCCCTAGGTAATTCGTTCCAGTAAAAGAGTAACTTTTAACTGTTGTCTAGGTGATCCATCATAAACATAGTGAAATGAAAACTGTGATGAGGGTTTGGATAATTTGAAATGGGAACTATATGTAGCATCACATTTGAATCTAGATGTCAGTCTATAATGGTGACATATGCTAAGAGCTGTGGCCTTCACGCTGTTCTTTTATACCTCAAAGACTGGCGGGAGCTGTAGCTTATGCATCTACAATGTTGAGAGCAGTAGAATCCAAGTACTGGCTCGTATACAAGAAGCCTCAGCATGTAAACACGGCATAGTGCATTTCAAATAGTATGTGTAGGGGTAATAAGAGAACAGGCCATACACCATTGACAGATTGGTTTACCACAAAAGGTGTAAGCCGGGCAACACCGCAGATTGCCAAATGGCCTTTCAGGCTACAAGAAGTTTGAAGTGGAGTCATTGCCTGGTATTGAGAATGTGACAGCAGACTGTTTTATCTCATTTGTTAATGAATATGGAAGGAAGGATGAAGTATGATGAAGAGTATGTGGCCGGAAACCACACCAAGAGGGTTGTAGCACCAGGGGAGCGAGAGGGTGTCAAAGGATGAAGTAATGGATGAAGTTGCACAGTATATGGAAGTGGGATGGCCTAGAAATGATTTGTGGGGGGAAGAACTGAGTTACAAAAATGCTCACTCAGAGTGATCGTGGTAGGAAGAAGTTGTGCTTCATGGGGTGCGTTGGTTGTTCCGGAACGACAGAGTGAGGTTACTAGATGTAACTCATGATGGTCACCCCGGCATGAGCGCAGTGAAAAGGAGAGTTAGAGCTGCCTTGGTGAACTAAACGTGACAAAAAACAGAAGAATTGTTTACAAGGAAGTGTGTACCAAATTAAGTACTGACGGATAATGGAGTGCAATTGGTGTCGCAGGAGATGAAGAATTTCTTGCACAAGTTGCGAATTTGGCATTCCAGAACTTATGTTTATTGTCTTCAAAAGAAATAGAATAGCAACATTATACCCAAAAGCAATGGAATAGCAATCGAAAGATAGAACAGAGTTTTGAAGCAGTGGGTCTTATTTGCAAGCCCAGTGCGCCTCCAATGCATCACTTTTTGTGATGCAGCGCATAGTACAGCCCCATATCTACAAGGCCACGCACACGCAGAGCCACTTTGCATGGCTTTTTATGGCCTTGTAGATAGGGTGTAAGACAATGCAGTGCAAGTCGCTGCGTTGCCTTACACTGCGTCAGAGAGGTGTACCATGGGCATTGCAGTTGGTGTTCCCACGCTACACCCATGGGTTTTGACACGTTCCCAGATTTGCAAGAATTTGTAAACCTGGGAATGTGCCAAAACTGAACGCCTCCCCAAGCAGGTGCAATGAGGAGATATATCTTTATTTCCCCATGTTGTTTCCTTTTTCTATGTGTGCTGCATTCTGCATTCCTCTGCATCACATATACAAAGAGGAAAATGCTTCCTAGAATTGTTTTTGTGCAAGGAGGTGCCCCTTCCCGCACAAAAACAACCCTGCTGACAACACAGGCACTCTTGCACCCTGGTGCAAGGGTGCCTGTGTTGGCGCTAGGCAGCAATTTGTACCCCAGCGCAGGGGGAAAAGCACAGAAATGCACCGTATCTTGTAGATATGGTGTATTTCTGCTCTTTCCATGTGGCGCAGGGCAGTACAACACGGTCATTTGCTGCACTGCCCTGCGCCACTGGGCTTGTAAATATGCCCCAGGGTTTGCAATTAGAGCTGTGCAGAGGAGAGGATTAGAGGATAGCAGCTAGAAAGATGGTATGTGTATATCTCACCTCTGCTATCACAGACACAAGTGTGACACCTTTTTAAGTTAATGTGAGGAAGGAATTTTTAATCAGAGTTGAAGCATTCTTTGATGTTCAAACGCAATGGAAGAGAAAAAGAGAGGAGTGGTGACAAATCAAAAAAGGATAAGGATAAAACTGTACTGAATAATTTTAAACATTTCAGAGTGAATGACTGGGTACATATGAAACTAGCACAGAAGATTCCGTATGGCGTGTTCAAGCTTTTCTGCTCAGATGCATGTGGTGAGAGTGGATACACAGGTTGTGTTTATCACACAGAAATGTACGGAACATGAAGAAAGTGGTTTAGCTACCAGATGTTTTGCTGGATAGTGTATCGGAAAGGCATGTGAATGGAAAAGGCATTATCCAGTATTGGATATTTCATAGATTCATATGCTTGAATCATTCCCCGTCGTCGATATGGGAGTCCCACGGTACCATAACATAGCAGTATGAATCATTACTATAGGCCTTCATGGCAATGAGCAGTCTCTTTAACAACATATCTATGTCCTTTTTAAAAAAAGGACTAAACGTGAACTATAACCACTCAGGCGGCGACACCCCTAGAGAGGCTTTTCCCCCCTCAGATTTTCTACTGTATGTTGTGTGAAGGGAGTCTCCCTGAGCTCCGCACAGTTGGTTTCCAATTCTTTGAATTACTGTCTCTTCAAAATGTCTGAAACCTCTAAGAAAGATTTCTTCAGTGTCTGCAAGCCCTGTGGCAGAAAACGTCTACATGTGGAAGACCCACATAAAGAATGTCTATTTATCTTCTACCCAAGACACCGGGTGAAGGACTGCAAAACTTGTAGAACCTTTTCTACAAAAATAAACTGAAGGACAGAGAAGGTAGGCTGCTTTTGTCTCTACAGAAGTACAAGAGGCAAAAGGCGACCACCTCTGAAGAGGACAGGGACGCCTCAGAAAGGTCGAAGAAAAGGGCGAGGTCCTCTGAAAGACCATCGGAGAAAGGTGAGAAGGCCTTTCAAAATCACATCATAAAGATCCTTTGAGAACTGAGAAAAAACATCATATCTACTCAGAGAAAGCCTCCTACTCCATTCCATAAAATTGGAGAAACTTTCATCTCTATAACTGTTAATGAATTATCATTGACGACATCACCATTGGCGGAACTCTCGTCTATGAGTACAAAGACAACAGTTGTTACCGTCTCACCGACGAGGCAATCATCGGCAGGACTATGAAGGCCATCGACGCACCCATTCTGTCAACAAAGATTTCTCGACCACCATCGATGGTACCACTGTCGACAGTAACACCATCAACAGCAGCACCAAAGGCACCAACAATGACAAAACCCATGCTGCCTGAAATACCATTGATGACAAATCGTCAACTGGCCCGTCGACAGTGATACTGACAGTGACAAAAAAGACAATTACGCATTTAATTACTTCACCAAGTAAGGTCTCTCCCTATCCTCCATCGTATCTTTTGGATTTAGAGGAATCTGATCAGGAAGCACCATTCGGGAATGCGCATAGTCCATCTGAGCTCCTTGTTAAATGCCAGGATGATGAAGATGACCAATATTACCATCACTATTATGCTCTTCAACACAGGTCAGATTATGAACATTATCATTATCAGAAAAGACAGGAGAACATACCTATCTCATTAGTGCAAGACTTTCAAGCAATGCTGCAAGACTATAAAAGAAGATTTCCAGACATGACACCAGAGGCGCCGCCTCCTCGGCCTATCACACCATCTACACCTCAGCCTACTCCTCCCCCAGTAACTCCAAGAGCTCCACCACATTCAACGATGGCAGCCCCACCGAGAGAGGACCCTTCTTCCTCTGAGGAGGAGAGAGAAGAAGGAGAATTGCAAGAGAATCTTCAGCCGCAAAATGAGTGCGATGAATATTTCATTCCCACACCTTCACCTCCACACCCATCTCATTGGCCACCTGAAGGCATAGGAGGGTTTCATGACTTGATGGATAAAGCAGCCAACAGCTTTCACCTCCCAACTTCGGACTAGAAGGCCGACTGTTTCCTTTATAACTTCAAGGAACAGGCAAGGAAGTCTGTCAGAGCCACTACATCTGGGAGGAGGAGATAAAAATTATGAAGAAACCAGCTACAGTGGTAGCAGTGCCGCCCCGGGTAGATAAAAAAATGTAAGGCCCCTGAGGATTCTCCTGCATGTTTAACTGGTCATCCTAAGCCTGACTCAGTTATTTCACAAGCGGCTCAAAGACAATCCAAAAATCCTTCTGCCCCTATCTCCATGCCACCAGACAGGGAAGGTAGACGATTAGACAATGTGGACAAAAGGTTTTCCTCTCATGTCTGCCACTGTGGTGCATGCTGCAAATGCCCTGGCTAACTTGGGCCGCTATGACAGACAGATGTGGTCGGACAGCATTGGCAATCTAATAGACTTCATCCCAGAAGACAAGAAATCAGAGGAGATCAAGATATTACAGGAAGGTGAGCGCACCTCCTCTGAGGTATTAGATTGCGCTCTAGATATCGCCACAACAGGTTTTTGTCAGCTGGCTAGGGCAGCAGTACCTAGACGTCAAAGATGATTGAAATCAACATCTTTCAGACTGGAGGTACAGTTTGAAGTCCTTGACATGGCTTACGACGGAGAGACATTATTTGCCAAGCACATTGACAATGCTCTCTTAGCGATTGAAACGGATACGGCAAGATCCCTAGACACCCTCCAATAGAAAAAGGCTCCCTTTCGGGGAGTCCATGGAAGAGGATTTTCATCTTATAGAGGTGCCTACCAATGACAACAGTATCAGTCCTTTTAGTCGCAGTATAGGCTACCTTATCAACAACAGTACCAAAAGCCCCCTGCAGTGGGCTTATACCAAACAGGGCCCCCACTGAAAACAACCCACTCACACCAGAGAAACCGGTCGCAAACAGTGACCTTCAATGGGTACCAGCCACAGTGACATCTCTTCATCCAGTGTGTGTGAAGATTTCCAGACATTTACAACAATGGAAACAAATAACAGCAGACAAATGGGTGTTAGACCTTATCGAGTAAGGTCATACTCTGGAGTTTACACAAACACCACGAAAGTACCCTCCACATCTTCACTTATTGAAAAAGGAAGCTCTCATCATGCTTGCAAAAAGAGCAATCAAGAGAGTACCGTTTTCTCAAAGAGGCATAGGCTTCTGTTCCATATTCTTCCTGATAAGAAAGAAAATGGGGGAATGGAGACCCATCCTGGACTTAAGAAAACTGAACAAATTCCTATGCAAACAGTCATTTCGGATGATCACCCTCTCCGACATCCTGAACCTCCTCAACTGCAGAGATTTTATTACAACTCGTGATTTGCAGGACACATATTTCCACATCCCCATTCATCCCAAACAGAAAATACCTTTGCTCCACCGTGGCTGGTACCCATTAGTAGTTCAAAGTTCTCTCATTGGACTAAAATCAGCACCTCTCATATTTACAAAGTGCTTGGCACCAGTAGCAGCCACTCTCAGGAACCAAGGTCATCAAGTGTTTCCTTACGTGGACGATTTGCTCATCAAGTCCTAAACAGCGAAACAAGCAACAAAGTCCACTCAAGCCTGCTTTGACCTTTTTTTCAAATTAGGTCTCACGATCAATTTCCAAAAATCAGATACCATCCCAGAACAGAACATACTGTTTCTGGGAGCTCTTCTAGACACTATACTTAACAAGGCATACTTATCCCAGAACAGACAACAAAAACTTTAAACATCTGGCAATCAAGCTTTCAAGAAAAATCTCAGTTTTAGTACGTCTGTGCAAATCCTTGCTAGTCATGATGTCTTCTGAAATCAGTCTAGTGCCTTTTGCTTGACTGAATATGAGACCACTTCAGGAAGAGTTGCAGACACAATGGATACAGAAGGAGGGATTGTTTCGACGATATTGTAACTATCTCTCCAAACATGAAGAACGCCCTGGTGTGGTGGTCCCAGGCTTCTCATTTATCTCAAGGCTTCACATTTCTTCCTCATATTCCCTACTTTGTAATAAACAAAGACACCTCCCTGTAGGGCTGGGGCGGCCATCTGCAGCACCTACAAATTGAGGGAAAGTAGTTAAAGCAACAGAAAGCCTTGCATATCAACAGTCTGGAGTTGAAAGCCATCTTTCTCACTCTTCAGGCTTTTCTTCCGAGGATAGCAAGCTCATCGGTGCTTGTCCATATGGACAATATGACCAGCATGCATTATATAAAGAAACAAGGAGGCACATGATCACTGACACTCTAGAGGTGCACGATCTCTCTGGAATTGTCTCACTGTTCACAACATATCTCTAAAAGTAGAGCATTTGTCAGGAATCAGCAACACTCTAGCTGACACACTCAGCAGGACAACAGGTAGCTGTCACGAGTGGGAACTGGACCAAATGCAGACAAACAGAATATTCTTGCGCTGGGGCACAGTGGCTTTAGACCGCTTTGAAATGGACAGGAACACCAAATGCTAGTTCTTGGCCAGTCAATACCCTTTTGATAAGATGGTCAGGGATTTATGCTTATGGTTTCCCCCCCTTCCCTCTCATACCGATGGTTCTCAGGAAAATCAATCTTGATGCCGAAATGCAAATCCACTCACCTTCCACCACTTCCAACATTATTGACAAAGGACAAGTTCTCCATCCAGACACACCATCTCTCCACTTGTGTGCAAGGCTCCTGGGTTCAATGAATTCAAAGATCTAAACATTCCTCAAGACTGCAAAGATATCCTGGCTAAAGCAAGAGCTGGTTCCACCAAAAAAACATAGATTAAAATGAAAAATATTCTGTGTGTGGTGTCAACAATCTAACTTACATCCTTTAAAAGCATCACCTGAGCAGATACTGCTGTATCTCCTATCTTTGGCTAAGTCTGGACTGGTGCTTGCTTTGTTCAAGGTCTACCTCGCAGCAATATCAAGATATAGAAAGTCATCTCATTCTCCTTTCCTTTGCTAGGAGAGAATAATCAAGCAATTCATGAAAGGATTATTCAGTTTTCCCTCCAGTCAGAGCTCCACCTCCGGAATGGCATCTTAATATAGTACTTTCACAGTTAATGAAACCACCATTTGAACCCATTCACAAGGCGGACTTAACATTTCTCACTTGGAAAGTAACAATATTACGATCACAAGATGGATTTCCACTGCAATCCTGTTTTGTTATTCTAAGGCGAGTAAACCTCTTACAGCTAAAACAAGAGCACACTCAACAAGGGCAGTATCCACCTCGGCTGCTCTTTTTACGTGTGTGCAATTGGAGAAGATTTGCGGTGCTACAATATGGAAGAATGCCCACACATTTACACAGCACCAATGCCTGCAGTTGGCATTTCTAGAAGATGCAGCTGTAGGACAAGCAGTGATACAGCATTTACTCCAGTAAGTTGAGCCTTTATTTAGAGGCACATTTGTTTACAAAAAAATACCTATGTTTGGTTATTACATGGTATTATTAGTATGACTGTCATTCTGTTTACAGTATATTATGATTAGAGGATGTCATTGTATCACATTGTTTTATTACCCACCATCTGCAAATATTATTTATATCACTTCATAACACAGTCCTGGAAACTACTTGCTATTCTGATTCAAACATGTGAATCTATGAAAGATCCAATACTGGATAAGAAAATGAGTTACTTACATGTAAATGCAGTTATCCAGTATTGGTATCTTTCATAGATTCACATGCGACCCACCTACCTCCCCCATGAGGCTCCCCTTGTAACTCATGTACAAATATTACACTTGTGCTCGAAAATCTGAGGGAATCAGCCTCATTGGGGAGTGTTCTAGAGGGTGCTGTTGCCTGATTGGTCATAGTTCAAGTTTGGTCCTTTTTTTAAAAAGATATGTTGTTCAAGAGACTGCTCATTTCCTTTAAGTCTTATGATAATGATGCATACTGCTATATTATGGGACTCCCATATCTACGACGGGTAATGATTCAAGCATGTGAATTTATGAAAGATACCCGTATTTTTATAATTGCAGTTACAGGTAAGTAACTCATTTTCATTCATATTGTAGGTCTGCATGGAATATGAGACTAAAGAAAATTCCTTCTAGGTTAAAAACTATGAAATATTGAAGTCAATAAGAATTTATATAATACATTAAATTCTGCTGTGACCTATTATTTTATATATAATGATGGTGGATATCTAAGGTAATGGTCAATGGCTGGCAGTCTAGCTATCAGCCACGTTGACATTCCACTGATCAGTCCCAGCTGCTGATATAGCTGGGTTCCTATTCTAATTATGGAACACTGGTTGTGTGGGTGGCAGTTTCAGGTTGCTCCTGCTGATATTAGGACGTACTTGCTGTTATTTAACAAATTTGATTGTTTACATACAGTCCTCTGGATTTATGAAGGAGTATACAAGGACCTCGAGTCATTAATTCTATGTCAGGACCGGAGGTGAGGATTAGGCATTTCTTTCTTCCTTTATTCACTCCAGCAACCATTAACAAACATTACAATAAACAACATTTCCCATAAGGCATAGGGAAAAAAAAGTCACCTGATCCACCAATCCGGGCTCCTCTATCCAGATCAACTCCTGCGAGGATTCTCTATCTACCTCTTTCTTCGCTGCTCCAGCAGCCAGAGATGAGTGCCTTCTTTGTTCTTGTGCTTCCTATAGTACTTATTGTGTCTATTTTATTGTGTCTATTTTATTGCGCTCTGCACAGCCGCGTCAGAGCTCACTGTTGTTCTGGTAAAGACGCAACTGCGAGAGCGTTTGGGCCTGGCGGCTGCGTCAGTGTTTTTCTGGGCTGTTCAGTGAGGACGCGCCCGCGGAGAGAGTTTTCATCTTCGCACCCACGTTCTCAGTCCTCATTCTTCAGTGTTGGGCCAAGTTCGGGGTGGCCGCTGGGGCGATTGCCCCATAGCGGGCGTATTGTTATATTACGGCTCTCGACGTGGTGCGGTCTTCCGACCGCTAGGGGCACTGCGCTAAGGTTATGCGTGCAGCGCGTCTTTACCCCCCGCATGCCTGGAACGTCATTCACCTTCCTGGAAGGCTTGGTGAAGCGTGCGCGCCTGTTCGAGGGCAGTGTGATTACATGAATATTTTTCCTACGTTACTGAGAGCCACTGTCTGGAGCTTGACATCCGTTAATGGGTAGGGTTTATAACTCTTTTGGACTTGCCCAGACAGCGTTAATTCCCTCAGATTATCAGGGAGTGATAGTCCCAGACCGGGAGGGTCACAGCATTTCACCCCTTTGGGTCTAATATTCATAGAGGACACCCCTATTGTTACATTCCCCAGGCACACCTTATAAGATCTAAAAATGGAGGAGATGGGTATTTATTGTGAGGAACAGGAGGTTACCTACCTCCCGATTGACGATCGCTTTTGCCAAATAATGGATGTGTCAATTTTCAAGGCTGTTTCACAGGTGGTTGCTCCTCTGGAGAAGAAAATTCTATAGCTTCAGGCCAAGTGCCAAAAAACCCTCGGCTCGAGGGAGCACTCGTAAGGGCCTTTGGCCCTCTTACTTCCAGGGCATCCGTCCCCTTCTACCTCGGTCCCCAAGCACAAATGCGACGATGATGCTCGGGTAGACTTGGATGCGTTTGCGCGCCTCATGAAGGCGTTTACTGATTCCCATTCCTCCAGCACTATGCCTCTGGAATTGGGTCTAGTGGGGGACCCCTTGATCGTTGCTTACGCCCGGAATTCTGGAGATTTGGAAGATTCCCCTCATTCTTCCCCCTCATACCTGTGACGGGGATGGGGATTTGGGCAGAATTTGGCATTCCAGAACTTATGTTTATTGTCTTCAAAAGCAATGGAATAGAATAGCAACATTATCCCCAAAAGCAATGGAATAGCAATCGAAAGCTAGAACAGAGTTTTGAAACAGTGGGTCTTATTTGCAAGCCCAGTGCGCCTCCAATGCATCACTTTTTGTGATGCAGCGCATAGTACAGCCCCATATCTACAAGGCCACGCACACGCAGAGCCACTTTGCATGGCTTTTTATGGCCTTGTAGATAGGGTGTAAGACAATGCAGTGCAAGTCGCTGCGTTGCCTTACACTGCGTCAGAGAGGTGTACCATGGGCGTTGCAGTTGGTGTTCCCACGCTACACCCATGGGTTTTGACACGTTCCCAGATTTGCAAGAATTTGTAAACCTGGGAATGTGCCAAAACTGAACGCCTCCCCAAGCAGGTGCAATGAGGAGATATATCTTTATTTCCCCATGTTGTTTCCTTTTTCTATGTGTGCTGCATTCTGCATTCCTCTGCATCACATATACAAAGAGGAAAATGCTTCCTAGAATTGTTTTTGTGCAAGGAGGTGCCCCTTCCCGCACAGAAACAACCCTGCTGACAACACAGGCACTCTTGCACCATGGTGCAAGGGTGCCTGCGTTGGCACTAGGCAGCAATTTGTACCCCAGCGCAGGGGAAAGCACAGAAATGCACCGTATCTTGTAGATATGGTGCATTTCTGCTCTTTCCACGTGGCGCAGGGCAGTACAACACGGTCATTTGCTGCACTGCCCTGCGCCACTGGGCTTGTAAATATGCCCCAGGGTTTGCAATTAGAGCTGTGCAGAGGAGAGGATTAGAGGATCGCAGCTAGAAAGATGGTATGTGTATATCACACCTCTGCTATCACAGACACAAGTGTGACACCTTTTTAAGTTAATGTGAGGAAGGAATTTTTTATCAGAGTTGAAGCATTCTTTGATGTTCAAACGCAATGGAAGAGAAAAAGAGAGGAATGGTGACAAATCAAAAAAGGATAAGGATAAAACTGTACTGAATAATTTTAAACATTTCAGAGTGAATGACTGGGTATATATGAAACTAGCACAGAAGATTCCGTATGGCGTGTCAAGCTTTTCTGCTGAGATGCATGTGGTGAGAGTGGATACACAGGTTGTGTTTATCACACAGAAATGTATGGAACATGAAGAAAGTGGTTTAGCTACTGGATGTTTTGCTGGATAGTGTATCGGAAAGGCATGTGAATGGAAAAGGCATTATCCAGTATTGGATATTTCATAGATTCACATGCTTGAATCATTCCCTGTCGTCGATATGGGAGTCCCACGGTACCATAACATAGCAGTATGAATCATTACTATAGGCCTTCATGGCAATGAGCAGTCTCTTTAACAACATATCTATGTCCTTTTTAAAAAAAGGACTAAACGTGAACTATAACCACTCAGGCGGCGACACCCCTAGAGAGGCTTTTCCCCCCTCAGATTTTCTACTGTATGTTGTGTGAAGGGAGTCTCCCTGAGCTCCGCACAGTTGGTTTCCAATTCTTTGAATTACTGTCTCTTCAAAATGTCTGAAACCTCTAAGAAAGATTTCTTCAGTGTCTGCAAGCCCTGTGGCAGAAAACGTCTACATGTGGAAGACCCACATAAAGAATGTCTATTTATCTTCTACCCAAGACACCGGGTGAAGGACTGCAAAACTTGTAGAACCTTTTCTACAAAAATAAACTGAAGGACAGAGAAGGTAGGCTGCTTTTGTCTCTACAGAAGTACAAGAGGCAAAAGGCGACCACCTCTGAAGAGGACAGGGACGCCTCAGAAAGGTCGAAGAAAAGGGCGAGGTCCTCTGAAAGACCATCTGAGAAAGGTAAGAAGGTCTTTCAAAATCACATCATAAAGACTCTTTGAGAACTGAGAAAAAACATCATATCTACTCAGAGAAAGCCTCCTACTCCATTCCATCAAATTGGAGAAACTTCCATCTCTATAACTGTTAATGAATTATCATAGACGACATCACCATTGGCGGAACTCTCGTCTATGAGTACAAAGACAACAGTTGTTACCGTCTCACCGACGAGGCAATCATCGGCAGGACTACGACGGCCATCGACGCACCCATTCTGTCAACAAAGATTTCTCGACCACCATCGATGGTACCACTGTCGACAGTAACACCATCAACAGCAGCACCAAAGGCACCAACAATGACAAAACCCATGCTGCCTGAAATACCATTGATGACAAATCGTCAACTGGCCCGTCGACAGTGATACTGACAGTGACAAAAAAGACAATTACCCATTTAATTACTTCACCAAGTAAGGTCTCTCCCTATCCTCCATCGTATCTTTTGGATTTAGAGGAATCTGATCAGGAAGCACCATTCGGGAATGCGCATAGTCTATCTGAGCTCCTTGTTAAATGCCAGGATGATGAAGATGACGTCTATGAGGAAGAGGACCAATATTACCATCACTATTATGCTCTTCAACACAGGTCAGATTATGAACATTATCATTATCAGAAAAGACAGGAGAACATACCTATCTCATTAGTGCAAGACTTTCAAGCAATGCTGCAAGACTATAAAAGAAGATTTCCAGACATGACACCAGAGGCGCCGCCTCCTCGGCCTATCACACCATCTACACCTCAGCCTACTCCCCCCCCCCAGTAACTCTAAGAGCTCCACCACATTCAACGATGGCAGCCCCACCGAGAGAGGACCCTTCTTCCTCTGAGGAGGAAAGAGAAGGAGAATTGCAAGAGAATCTTCAGCCGCAAAATGAGTGCGATGAATATTTCATTCCCACACCTTCACCTCCACACCCATCTGATTGGCCACCTGAAGGCATAGGAGGGTTTCATGACTTGATGGATAAAGCAGCCAACAGATTTCACCTCCCAACTTCGGACTAGAAGGCCAACTGTTTCCTCTATAACTTCAAGGAACAGGCAAGGAAGTCTGTCAGAGCCACTACATCTGGGAGGAGGAGATAAAAATTATGAAGAAACCAGCTACAGTGGTAGCAGTGCCGCCCCGGGTAGATAAAAAAATTTAAGGCCCCTGAGGATTCTCCTGCATGTTTAACTGGTCATCCTAAGCCTGACTCAGTTATTTCACAAGCGGCTCAAAGACCATCCAAAAATCCTTCTGCCCCGATCTCCATGCCACCAGACAGGGAAGGTAGACGATTAGACAATGTGGACAAAAGGTTTTCCTCTCATGTCTGCCACTGTGGTGCATGCTTCAAATGCCCTGGCTAACTTGGGCCGCTATGACAGACAGATGTGGCCGGACAGAATTGGCAATCTATTAGACTTCATCCCAGAAGACAAGAAATCAGAGGAGATCAAGATTTTACAGGAAGGTGAGCGCACCTCCTCTGAGGTATTAGATTGCGCTCTAGATATCGCCACAACAGGTTTTTGTCAGCTGGCTGGGGCAGCAGTACCTAGACGTCAAAGATGATTGAAATCAACATCTTTCAGACTGGAGGTACAGTTTGAAGTCCTTGACATGGCTTACGACGGAGAGACATTATTCGGCAAGCACATTGACAATGCGCTCTTAGCGACTGAAACGGATACGGCAATATCCCTAGACACCCTCCAATAGAAAAAAGCTCCCTTTCGGGGAGTCCATGGAAGAGGATTTTCATCTTATAGAGGTGCCTACCAATGACAACAGTATCAGTCCTTTTAGTCGCAGTATAGGCTACCTTATCAACAACAGTACCAACAGCCTCCTGCAGTGGGCCTATACCAAACAGGGCCCCCACTGAAAACAACCCACTCACACTAGAGAAACCACT
Organism: Pleurodeles waltl; assembly: GCF_031143425.1. Lineage (NCBI taxonomy): Eukaryota > Metazoa > Chordata > Amphibia > Caudata > Salamandridae > Pleurodeles > Pleurodeles waltl. The sequence goes on from NC_090440.1 coordinate 152,279,594, forward strand.
CGCAAACAGTGACCTACAATGGGTACCAGCCACAGTGACATCTCTTCATCCAGTGTGTGTGAAGATTTCCAGACATTTACAACAATGGAAACAAATAACAGCAGATAAATGGGTGTTAGACCTTATCGAGTAAGGTCATACTCTGGAGTTTACACAAACACCACGAAAGTACCCTCCACATCTTCACTTATTGAAAAAGGAAGCTCTCACCATGCTTGCAAAAAGAGCAATCAAGAGAGTACTGTTTTCTCAAAGAGGCATAGGCTTCTGTTCCATATTCTTCCTGATAAGAAAGAAAATGGGGGAATGGAGACCCATCCTGGACTTAAGAAAACTGAACAAATTCCTATGCAAACAGTCATTTCGGATGATCACCCTCTCCGACATCCTGAACCTCCTCAACAGCGGAGATTTTATTACAACTCTTGATTTGCAGGACACATATTTCCACATCCCCATTCATCCCAAACAGAAAATACCTTTGCTCCACCGTGGCTGGTACCCATTAGTAGTTCAAAGTTCTCTCATTGGACTAAAATCAGCACCTCTCATATTTACAAAGTGCTTGGCACCAGTAGCAGCCACTCTCAGGAACCAAGGTCATCAAGTGTTTCCTTACGTGGCCGATTTGCTCATCAATGCCTAAACAGCGAAACAAGCAACAAAGTCCACTCAAGCCTGTCTTGACCTTTTTTTCAAATTAGGTCTCACAATCAATTTCCAAAAATCAGATACCATCCCAGAACAGAACATACTGTTTCTGGGAGCTCTTCTAGACACTATACTTAACAAGGCATACTTATCCCAGAACAGACAACAAAAACTTTAAACATCTGGCAATCAAGCTTTCAAGAAAAATCTCAAATTTAGTACGTCTGTGCAAATCCATGCTAGTCATGATGTCTTCTGCAATCAGTCTAGTGCCTTTTGCTTGACTGAAGATGAGACCACTTCAGGAAAAGTTGCAGACACAATGGATACAGAAGGAGGGATTGTTTAGACGATATTGTAACTATCTCTCCAAACATGAAGAACGCCCTGGTGTGGTGGTCCCAGGCTTCTCATTTATCTCAAGGCTTCACATTTCTTCCTCATATTCCCTACTTTGTAATAAACAAAGACACCTCCCTGTAGGGCTGGGGCGGCCAAATTGAGGGAAAGTAGTTAAAGCAACAGAAAGCCTTGCATATCAACAGTCTGGAGTTGAAAGCCATCTTTCTCACTCTTCAGGCTTTTCTTCCGAGGATAGCAAGCTCATCGGTGCTTGTCCATATGGACAATATGACTAGCATGCATTATATAAAGAAACAAGGAGGCACATGATCACTGACACTCTAGAGGTGCACGATCTCTCTGGAATTGTCTCACTGTTCACAACATATCTCTAAAAGTAGAGCATTTGTCAGGAATCAGCAACACTCTAGCTGACACACTCAGCAGGACAACAGGTAGCTGTCACGAGTGGGAACTGGACCAAATGCAGACAAACAGAATATTCTTGCGCTGAGGCACAGTGGCTTTAGACCGCTTTGAAATGGACAGGAACACCAAATGCTAGTTCTTGGCCAGTCAATACCCTTTTGATAAGATGGTCAGGGATTTATGCTTATGGTTTCCCCCCCTTCCCTCTCATACAGATGGTTCTCAGGAAAATCAATCTTGATGCCGAAATGCAAATCCACTCACCTTCCACCACTTCCAACATTATTGACAAAGGACAAGTTCTCCATCCAGACACACCATCTCTCCACTTGTGTGCAAGGCTCCTGGGTTCAATGAATTCAAAGATCTAAACATTCCTCAAGACTGCAAAGATATCCTGGCTAAAGCAAGAGCTGGTTCCACCAAAAAAACATAGATTAAAATGAAAAATATTCTGTGTGTGGTGTCAACAATCTAACTTACATCCTTTAAAAGCATCACCTGAGCAGATACTGCTGTATCTCCTATCTTTGGCTAAGTCTGGACTGGTGCTTGCTTTGTTCAAGGTCTACCTCGCAGCAATATCAAGATATAGAAAGTCATCTCATTCTCCTTTCCTTTGCTAGGAGAGAATAATCAAGCAATTCATGAAAGGATTATTCAGTTTTCCCTCCAGTCAGAGCTCCACCTCCGGAATGGCATCTTAATATAGTACTTTCACAGTTAATGAAACCACCATTTGAACCCATTCACAAGGCGGACTTAACATTTCTCACTTGGAAAGTAACAATATTACGATCACAAGATGGATTTCCACTGCAATCCTGTTTTGTTATTCTAAGGCGAGTAAACCTCTTACAGCTAAAACAAGAGCACACTCAACAAGGGCAGTATCCACCTCGGCTGCTCTTTTTACGTGTGTGCAATTGGAGAAGATTTGCGGTGCTACAATATGGAAGAATGCCCACACATTTACACAGCACCAATGCCTGCAGTTGGCATTTCTAGAAGATGCAGCTGTAGGACAAGCAGTGATACAGCATTTACTCCAGTAAGTTGAGCCTTTATTTAGAGGCACATTTGTTTACAAAAAAATACCTATGTTTGGTTATTACATGGTATTATTAGTATGACTGTCATTCTGTTTACAGTATATTATGATTAGAGGATGTCATTGTATCACATTGTTTTATTACCCACCATCTGCAAATATTATTTATATCACTTCATAACACAGTCCTGGAAACTACTTGCTATTCTGATTCAAACATGTGAATCTATGAAAGATCCAATACTGGATAAGAAAATGAGTTACTTACATGTAAATGCAGTTATCCAGTATTGGTATCTTTCATAGATTCACATGCGACCCACCTACCTCCCCCATGAGGCTCCCCTTGTAACTCATGTACAAATATTACACTTGTGCTCGAAAATCTGAGGGAATCAGCCTCATTGGGGAGTGTTCTAGAGGGTGCTGTTGCCTGATTGGTCATAGTTCGAGTTTGGTCCTTTTTTTAAAAAGATATGTTGTTCAAGAGACTGCTCATTTCCTTTAAGTCTTATGATAATGATGCATACTGCTATCAGCCACGTTGACATTCCACTGATCAGTCCCAGCTGCTGATATAGCTGGGTTTCTATTCTAATTATGGAACACTGGTTGTGTGGGTGGCAGTTTCAGGTTGCTCCTGCTGATATTAGGACGTACTTGCTGTTATTTAACAAATTTGATTGTTTACATACAGTCCTCTGGATTTATGAAGGAGTATACAAGGACCTCGAGTCATTAATTCTATGTCAGGACCGGAGGTGAGGATTAGGCATTTCTTTCTTCCTTTATTCACTCCAGCAACCATTAACAAACATTACAATAAACAACATTTCCCATAAGGCATAGGGAAAAAAAAGTCACCTGATCCACCAATCCGGGCTCCTCTATCCAGATCAACTCCTGCGAGGATTCTCTATCTACCTCTTTCTTCGCTGCTCCAGCAGCCAGAGATGAGTACCTTCTTTGTTCTTGTGCTTCCTATAGTACTTATTGTGTCTATTTTATTGTGTCTATTTTATTGCGCTCTGCACAGCCGCGTCAGAGCTCACTGTTGTTCTGGTAAAGACGCAACTGCGAGAGCGTTTGGGCCTGGCGGCTGCGTCAGTGTTTTTCTGGGCTGTTCAGTGAGGACGCGCCCGTGGAGAGAGTTTTCATCTTCGCACCCACGTCCTCAGTCCTCATTCTTCAGTGTTGGGCCAAGTTCGGGGTGGCCGCTGGGGCGATTGCCCCATAGCGGGCGTATTGTTATATTACGGCTCTCGACGTGGTGCGGTCTTCCGACCGCTAGGGGCACTGCGCTAAGGTTATGCGTGCAGCGCGTCTTTACCCCCCGCATGCCTGGAACGTCATTCACCTTCCTGGAAGGCTTGGTGAAGCGTGCGCGCCTGTTCGAGGGCAGTGTGATTACATGAATATTTTTCCTACGTTACTGAGAGCCACTGTCTGGAGCTTGACATCCGTTAATGGGTAGGGTTTATAACTCTTTTGGACTTGCCCAGACAGCGTTAATTCCCTCAGATTATCAGGGAGTGATAGTCCCAGACCGGGAGGGTCACAGCATTTCACCCCTTTGGGTCTAATATTCATAGAGGACACCCCTATTGTTACATTCCCCAGGCACACCTTATAAGATCTAAAAATGGAGGAGATGGGTATTTATTGTGAGGAACAGGAGGTTACCTACCTCCCGATTGACGATCGCTTTTGCCAAATAATGGATGTGTCAATTTTCAAGGCTGTTTCACAGGTGGTTGCTCCTCTGGAGAAGAAAATTCTATAGCTTCAGGCCAAGTGCCAAAAAACCCTCGGCTCGAGGGAGCACTCGTAAGGGCCTTTGGCCCTCTTACTTCCAGGGCATCCGTCCCCTTCTACCTCGGTCCCCAAGCACAAATGCGACGATGATGCTCGGGTAGACTTGGATGCGTTTGCGCGCCTCATGAAGGCGTTTACTGATTCCCATTCCTCCAGCACTATGCCTCTGGAATTGGGTCTAGTGGGGGACCCCTTGATCGTTGCTTACGCCCGGAATTCTGGAGATTTGGAAGATTCCCCTCATTCTTCCCCTCATACCTGTGACGGGGATGGGGATTTGGGCAGACCCTGGCGCCACTCGGGGGAGCAAATGTTCCAAAGGGTCTACGGCCCTAGAATCGGATCCTCACAATTTGGAAGGTGATCTGTAAAATCCGGGCGATCTGGTGCACCCTCGCTCGGCGGCGTGGGCGTCTGCTCCTAAAGTGACATCCTATATTGCCTCCAGGTTGCGTAAACCTTTGGATAAGGAGGTTCGGAATTGCCAAAAGGCGGAAGGTCCCAGACCAGTACTGGACGGGAAAGTGGCCTTCACTCCAGATGTAGATGCAATGATGACGACTTTTCTGGCAAAGTTTATCCGAGACCCCAGGAAGGTTATTCATAGGTCCTGGTGGGCATGTCAGGATAAGTTGCTGGATACCATTGGTCCCTTGGCAAAAATCTTTGACTTGGCGAAGGATGCCAAATCCTCTGGTACTTTAATTTCCCCGGAGGCTCTTTTCAACTGGGCGCAGAGGGCGATCATATTCTTGGGAAATGCGAATTGCGCAATTTCCACGGAGCAGCGTAGATCTCTCCTAATTAAGATAGACCCGAAGTTGGGGGAACTTTCTACCTCAGAGGCAGACCCTATTGCAGAAGGCAATCTTTTTGGTGATCCTTTCTTAAAGGAGCTGGGCAAATTTGTCAACACTTTTAGCTCCCTTGACAAGGCTCAATCGTCAATAAAGTGTATTTTTACGCCCCTGGTTTTTCCAGTGCCGGTCATGGCAGGCCGCGCTTATCACGAAGCGTCTTTCAAAGGCAATGACTCCCGCAGGGGTCAGTGGCAGTGTTGAAGTAAGCCTCAGCAAGGCCTACTAGTGCAAGGGGTTCACCTTTCTCTGCACAAAGTCCTCAGACCATGTAGGAAGAAGTTGGCACAGAAACTGGAATAAAAGACAAAAGTTTATTAACCTCATGAGGTGGTACTACAGTTCAGACCGCACCCTTGGGTAATGTCTGAAGTAGCACACTGAACTGAGAGAGCATGGTCCTTTTATACCCACACAGGGGCTAAAAGGAGATGGTACAATTATGGAAACAAGACTTGAATACATGTAAGGTCATGTGGAAAATGCACAGTCGACAGGTAGGAGGAGCTAACAGTTTCCAAGGACTAACAGCTGCAGACCTTACTGAGCATGTGCGAAAGTAAGAGATGCTAAATATAACTTGTCACTAGGCAGATTTCAAGAGCAGTTAACAGAAAGGTAGGACAGAGCACACGGTGAGCACATGGCAGCATGTAGCAGAGAAAATGGCTGCCATGAATACAAAATGGATTCCGCAAAATGTTCACAATAGTTACTAAATACAAGATGTCTTCTGCTAATGCTTAATCTAATCACTGCTAAATTACAACAGACGACCCTTTCAGCATTAGCTGAAGACATTCGTCTTTCTGGGATAATCTAAATATTCATCCTGTATATTTATGCTCATCATTTCTGCTATTTCCTTATCTAACATATGTTGTGCCTTCATTTCTGTAATATTTCTTTTGGTAGGCATACAAGCAGTAATACACATGGAGCAGAACATTGGACCACACTGAATACAGATACAGCATGTAAAAAATATTGCAATTATTACACACAGGACCTTCCAACAGGTAGTTGGTAATATCCATAGTTACCACAAACAAAATATGTATTATGTGAAGCTGTAAAACTACTATTATTTACACTCTCAATAGTTAAAATCAAGGTACAATCGCTTATCCCTACTGGAATTCGTCCAATGCTTCGTATACATAAATCTGCTTTAGTTTTTGTAACAGAAATCACAAATTGTTCTTTCTTGTCAGAGTCTCGTATATTTGTGAAGACATATGGTATTGAAACATTGTCCGGTTGATACTCTTCCGATTCCCATTTAGTTCCTTTAGCTTGGGGATACCCATCTTTGTCTTGGTAGCATACTTTATTAAGGTGAAAAAGAAGTCCGCCCTCTGTACGTTTTCCAGATGCAAACAAAAGCATGTACCAAGCTTGACAAGAACCATTGTGTGAAAAAGGAAGAGGAATGAAAGGTGTTCCTCCTTTCTTTTGATGCGCAGATATCATTCCACATACCCAGCAGTTAGTAGTATTTGTAGCATTATGAGTATGATGCAACATCTGAATGAAAGTATTATTGAAGTACAATTGACGGTGCTTCTGCTCCTGATAGGGAAGCGTAAAGTAATAGTGATCCTCTGGTACTGGAGTAGTGGCAACAAAAAACTCACGAGCAGGAGACTTCTTTTCAATAAACCAGGTGATTGTTGCTGTAACCACCAAAACAAACCCCATAATACTAATGATCAATTAGAGATGCTAAATATAACTTGTCACTAGGCAGATTTTAAGAGCAGTTAACAGAAAGGTAGGACAGAGCACATGGTGAGCACATGGCAGCATGTAGCAGAGAAAATGGCTGCCATGAATACAAAATGGATTCCGCAAAATGTTCACAATAGTTACTAAATACAAGATGTCTTCTGCTAATGCTTAATCTAATCACTGCTAAATTACAACAGCAGGACCCGTCAAAATTCAGAACCTTCTACTAAACAAGAACCTATCAACGTCAACGAGGGGCTCGAGGAAGAGCAATGCCGCCTTTGCTTCCCACAAGGTAAGTGTTCGGAGTTCCGAGGGAGTGCACATAGGGGGAAGGCTGAGCTTTTTCCTCGAAAGGTGGGAGGTTTTAACCTCGGATGTCTGGGTTCTTCAAACGATCAGGGGGTTCCAGGTAGAGTTCTACAAATCTCCCCGTCAACTTCCCCACCCAAGCCCCTTCTGTTCAACCCAGAACACATCTTTGATAGACGAGGAAATCTCCAGTCTATTACACAAGTGAGCAATTTGTTCCGACGCAAATCCACCCCAGGGGTTTCCTCAGCAACATTTTTCTGGTGGAGAAGAGGGATGGCGGTTAAAGGCCAGTTATCAATCTGAAGGAGTTCAATGGGTGGCTGGTATATCGTCATTTCAAGATGGAGGGCATTTATCTTCTCAAGGATTTGCTGCGGGCCCAAGACTTAATGGTCTGATTTAACCTCAGAGTTGCATATCTCATGGTGCCGATCTTTCCTCCACACAGGCGTTTCCTCCAGTTTCAATGGAGGTCTCAGATTTTCGAGTTTGTCTTTTTGCCTTTTGGGCTATCTTCGGCTCCTTGGTGTTTCACCAAGGTAATGAGACCAGTAGCGGAGCATCTGCATGTGTTAGGGATCCGCTTGATTCTCTATCTGGATGATATTTTGATCCTAAATCAATGTCCTGCCCGCCTTTCCCTCCAGCTGCAGACTACCATCGACCTGCTAGAGTCCTTGGGCTTAGTGGTAAACAAGCAGAAGTTAGTTCTTTTTCCATCACAGAACATTCAATTTCTGGGCTTTGTGTTAGATTCGACCAAGGCCACTGAGTCTTCCAGCATCCAAGCTGTCCAAGATCAAACAGGAACTGAAACGCTCTCTGCCAAAACCCATGATATCTTCACAACAGTTGGCCAGAATAGTGGGTCTGCTTTCGTCATCGATTCAGGCCATCTTCAAAGGGCCCCTCCACTATTGAGCCCCGCAACGTTTGAAGACATTTCATCTTCACAAAGGCTTGTCATACACCCAACTCGTTCCTTTGTCGGACAAACCGAGAGTGGAGATCCAGTGGTGGATCGCACATATGGAGGCCTGGAATTGGCGGGCCATTTTCGGTTCCCAGCCTGACATAGTGATCGAGTCAGATGCCAGCAGTGCAGGCTGGGGGCGCGTTGCAGGGAGTTCTCCACAGGAGGAAAACGTTCTTCTGAGGAACAAGCTTTGCACATAAATTGCCTAGAGTTGTTGGCAGGGTCCTTCGCGGTAAGGTTCTGGACCAGGGGCAAGGCCCGATGCTCTGTCCTGCTCAAGATGGACAATGTGGCAGCGGTTCTCCACATCAACCATCTGGGCCGCACAAGGTCAAAGATCCTGTCAGACTTCGTGCGCAGTCTTTGGGACTATTGCCTGAGCAATCAAATTTCGCTGACAGCAGAGCACCTTCCGGGAGTCTCCAACTAGATTGCAGAGTGGCACTCCCATCATTGGCAGGACAACAGTCTAGGGAAACTCCAGCCATCAGTCTTCCAGGCGCTACAGAACCTTTGGGGTCCGTTTTCCATCTACCTTTTTGCGTCCCGTCTGAACGACCAGTTGGCAAGGTATTGCAGCTGGCGTCCAGATCCTGGAGCATCGGCGGTAGATGCGTTCCTCCAAGATTGGAGTGTGGAGAAAGGGTTTGCATTCCTTCCATTTTCAATGATAACAAGGTTATCCTCCCAAGTCAAAACTGTAATTTTGTGTCTGTTACATTGTCCATTTGTTTCCCTACTGAGACCATTTGTTCATTTTGTTAGATTGCGGATGCAGCCTGATAAGTAGCTTCTTATTGAAAGGCATGTTCCGTTGTTATTTAGTTTGCTGAGACAATGACTTTTCTATTCCTGCTGATTTATGTTTTTTTGTTAGGTAAGTGTGCTGCTCCATAAATGCTGAGGGACTGTCAAAGAAAGTGATATTTACTAATCAATCACCCTTACGTGTTCGTTGTTGTCTCTTTGCTACCATTCCAATATTATTCACAAAGTAAAGGCATGCAAGCCCCTAGACTTTCTTAAAAATGGAACAAAAATGCTGGTCCTGGTTAAAAGTACTGAGAGCATGCAGAGGTGTGAATTCACGCTCTCGTCCAATGGACCTTTTTACGTTGGTTGAGAAATACATGAGAGTTACAATAACAAACAATTTAATTTACAGTGACACCCATTTAACCCCACAGTAAGGACCAGGAGTCAATAATTGAAGTTAGGTCGATTTATTCCTAATCAATACGCAATCAAATGTAAATCATTAAAATATTGAAATGATATAGAATTACAGCTGGTAAGCTGTAAGGTCCTAATTGTTTCAGTTTCAATAGATTAAGCTACAGAGCAATTACAATCACTGCAATACAGAAACTGAGAATTAGAAATTCTCTTCCTTCAACGTGAAATGATTCTAAAATCATGTAATCAGAGTTCTAAGTAATGAGAATGGTTTGGAAATAAATCTTAGGATAGTTGGAATAAAGGCTTAAGAATGGGTAGGGAGTTGCTTAGAGCAAGTTGAGAATGCCAGAAGTGGAGTCAACATAGTGAAGACTTCAGTAGAGGTTTTCTGAAAAAAAGGTGTTCATCATAAAACTTCACACCTACAAGAATGAAAGAAACAGATAGGTCTGTACCCCTCAAAATCTAAACAAAATCTGCCTCAACTTCTAACAGTGCAAGCATTAATTAAAACAAACCGAACCTTCAACATCATTGGAATTTTCACCTTCCTTTCAGGCACCAATGGAATTTTCATCTGTATTGTAAATTGAAACATCACCCAGGTTTCTCAACCTACGGAAACTCAGTCTCTGTGACAGGGAACGTCCCACATTCCTGGTGCGACGGATAGGAGACTTCAGCTCTCAAGCCTTACTATCAGTACAAACTAATATATAAATCCAAACTCCTTTTCTGTAGCTAATGAGACCTTGAAGTGCACCTGCAAAGGAAAAGTCACACACCAGAAACCACCTGCTCAAATTAAGCACAGACTTTCCTTCAGTCTGACTCCACTAAAGTTGGGAAACCGAACCTAGGCATCAACTCCCTCAACAACAACTTCGCTACTGTGAGACTGTCAGTTCTCCTGGTCGGGTAGCCCTCCATTCAACACGAGAAGATGCACACAACCACTAGGACGTATCACAGCCTGTTACCTGGCTCAGTGTCAGTGGAGTTATTTTCCCTCTGTGTTCATCTGTTGACACACAATACATCTGTGACACAAATCTTCAGTCACCATCCTAAATCATGGGTTAAACCAATGTTGCTTAAATAACTGTAACATGGCATCTCTCCCAATATGAGTGGGTCCAGGGAAATGTCTTGCCATTGGCAATAGCATGCTGTCTGGTAACAGTGGTCTGTCATCTACAGAAACCCATATATCATCCCTTTTCACACATCCTGCTCTGATCCAATCTTACTGTTCAGCAATCTCTAGTAAGAGATATTAACTCAGCCACCTGTGCAGAGAACAGCTCTTGAAGCTAGGATGCTTCAACTACTCCTGAGACTGTGCAGACTGCATAGGCAGCTCTCAGATGTCCATCATTGTCTCTCAGACAAGACCCATCCACAAACAGTGTGTAATCAAACTCTACTAGTGGCCCATGCCACATATCAGGTCTTGGCTTACTGCATAGTGCAGTGACATTGAGACAATCATGCTCAGCCTCCCCATCATCTTAATTCCCTGTAGCAGTGTAAGTGTAGCAGGGTTCAATGTAGCACACTGTCTGAGAGTAACACTGTCCGCAGCCAATTTGACCTGCTCATATCTCGTCAGACGGCTGTTGGTAAGGTGCTGTGTACAAGTACATAACAATATCTCCACTGAATCTGGGAAAAGAACAATAAAAGGATGTCCCATCACAATACTTTCACAATGTTCTATACTGACACATACATCAGCCACAGCCTTAAGACAGCTGAACAGTCCTGCGGCCAGAGAGTCAAGAGTAGCAGAAAAGTAGGCCACAGGGCGTCTCACATTCCATGTGTCTGTGTAAGCTCTGAGAGAGTGTAGCCCTTCCTCTCACTGCAGAAATGTGTAAAGGCATATTGTAATCAGGCTTTCCCAGTTCCAGGGCATTACAGAAACTTTCTTTCAGCTCTAGAAAGGCAACCAAGCAGTGGTTATCCCATGGTATCAGATCAGACACAACCTTGTTTGTTAGCCTCTGTAAAGGCTTAGCCACTCAGTAAAAGTTGGCTATCCACTGACAACAGTAGCCAACCTTTTCCGAAAACATCCTGACTTCTCTCTGGGTAGTTGGTGGATTCAGACTAAGAATCACTGAGATTCTTTCACACATCCTTTTCCATCTGATGTCTGAGATACAGAAGTTCTTTCTGGCAATACTACAACTTACTCAGGGACATTTTATGTTCATTGTCAGCCAAGTGGTTCAGCAATGCAATGATGTCTCGTTTGCAAGCTTCTCAAGTATCAGATGCCACCCAAAGATCTTTGATGTAATGGATTGGAACAGGGCTACAGGGCATTATCAGAGAATCAATATTCTTTTTAAAGATTTGACTGAAAACTAAGATACTCTTGGTATACCCTTGGGCAGCATCATGCCAAAACACAGTTGGTTCTGGAACCGAAAAGCAAAAAGGTGCTGGCTGTCCTCATGCAAGGGGACAGAAAAAAAGCTTGACACAAATTGATGACAGTGAACCACTCAGCCTCACATGGAATTTGAAACAAAATCACAGTAAGATTCGGTGGCACGAGACAGCAGGGAACGACAATAGCATTATTCTTCTCAGGTCCCGCACTATGGGGGACTTGCCTCTAGGTTTTTGCAAGCCCATAATGAGTGAGTTACATGGATCCCCATTACTTCTTTGTTTCAGGGGTCTGATTGTACTATGGGGTTCTTGGATAGTCACAATTAGGCTCTACTTTAATGTAAACTGGTTCAACTCCTTTTATGAATTGTTTCAGGGGTCTGATTGTACTATGGGGTTCTTGGATACTCAACATTGGGCTCTTCTTCAATCTAAACTGGTTCAACTCCTTTCATGAGACCAATATCCTTTCCTAAAAAATTCCAGACCCCAGGTTTCACCGTATTGTTAAGATCCGGTGGTAAATCCTCAGATGTCATTACAGGACAGAACTCAGTCTTTGGCTCACCAATTTAAAATCTACATTCTCATCATGGGTCTGGAATTCAACATCCTTTGGGGTGCAATAGAGAGCGCAATTTAACATGCACAGCAAATCACATCCTTGCAAACTCACAAGACTTGAATCTCAGACCACAAGGCGGTGATTCTCCTCAAAGGACTATTTTGACATGTACTTCTTCTGTTACAGGGTTTGTCATTTGCATGTTTTCAACTCCTACAGCTTGGATTCTTCTTTCCAAGAGGGGTTGGTTTGCAACTTCCACTGTCATAACAGTAGAGCGGGTAGCAACAGTATCAATCAGAAATGATACACAGTAGCCACCTCACCTTCTAAGAATGGACCACTGTGGTCTACCTCTAAGACTGGAGCAAGTAAGCAATCTTCCTTACCCCTAATGCACCGTCATTGTGACTGATCAGAGGTGTAGTCCTCAAAGCCATCAAACACAGGAAACTGCTGAAACGGGGTCAGATTTTGGAAAGAATTTTGATTTACATTGAGGACTTGATTAAAATTATATCAGGAATTATTTGTATTTTGTTGGGGCGTCGGGGCTTGTGGAACTTGCATCCCTGGAGCTTCGGTTTCTTTTGTGCTTTCTTCTTCTTCCATCTACTTTCCCACTTACCCAACTCACTCCACTTCCGGATGCCACTAATTAATTCTTTCATTTGCATTTTCTTTCCTGCTGTTCTCATACTGCAAATGTCATTCTCATCAAAACATACAAAGTAACTTTTCTCCAATGACTTGGTTCAATTTAAGTCTATCTGGTAAGTTTAAGCTAAATCAGACAATTTATCATGAGCCTGTCCTGCACGTTTAGTGACATCTTAACACAGGTATATATATAAGTTTGCTCTCTTGGTAGGTATCTATTCGGGAAAGATCAAAGCTTCCTTGTATCATCTCATCCAATTCTAACTTTAATTTGACCACGTCCGCTGCGTTTTCCCTTACTGGGGTCAATGCTATTTGACTGCCTGTTCGTGAACCTTCACCTTTTCTTGGGGACCCATTATAGAATCTAAACAAATCATCTAGTGCTTGGGAATTAATTCAGTTTTGTACAATAGGGGTACTGGCTACTACTCTTTTTCCAGGTTTACTCTTGGTAGCAACTTGCGGTGAGCTCCAATTAGACATGTTAAGGTTTGGACTCTCCTACAGTAATAAGTCCTTTCTGATTCATAATTGATGTCAGAGAAGCAACATGAGAAATATTTATTTTTGTCGATACTAAAGGAGTTTATCCCATTCTTGTAACTACTGGAGTATTAGTTAATATACCTCCTTCCGTAGGTACTGTCAAAGTATGTGCCGCAAATCCTGCTGACTGAAATGTATACAATGGAACTGCTGGACAAATAGTAACTGTAACAGTGATTGCATCTGGGATATTTGAAAAAAAAATAGGATGTACATTGGCACTATTCCCTGAACTCTCTCCTGCCAGGTTTTGACTCACATTCTCTGGTGCAGTTGGTATTCCTGAATTTATACAAGTAGCTTCAGCATCTATTCCTTCAGTTTGGGCCACAATATATGGAGATGGGTGTGCTTATAACACATATAGGATATCATCACTAGAATCACCATCACTGACTTCACCTGAGTTCTATGGATTTTCTGTCTTTTTCTCATTCTTTTCCCCCTTCTTTCTCAGACTCATCATTCGTCAGTGCAGGGTACAGTCTGGCACTTTCTGTCATTTCAGTCCTCCACTGCTTTTGTTCTGCATCCCATCTAGCATTGGCACAGCTTCAAACTCTTTCCTCATATTTTTCTCTTTCCCAAGCATTAAGGGAGTATTTTATTTATTTATTTGCATGATTAATTAAAATCTTAGCAACAAGAACAATAATAAAATAGTATTAGAAAAACAAAAAAGATTCGGACTAAAACATTAATAAAAGCAATTAATAAAAGTAACTGAACACTTGTACAACGCAAAACTCTTCGATCTTATCAATTAAATGTGCGACCCAGATAGCAAGTTTACGCTTGTGGTGTGCGCAGTCAAGAATTTGATGAGTCTGCAGATTGTCTGCGGATCGGTTGAGTCAAACATTTTCATCACTGCTGGCCGACACAAACGAATCACATTTCTCTTGAAAACTGTTTTTTACCAGTTGTCGACGTGCTTCTTTTAAGGCAGGACAAATACAGATCAAGTGGACCATATCCTCCTTGGCACCATTGCATAGCCTGCAAGACGTCTCACCTCCATTCTTCCACAATGGTTGATCCGCTCTAGATGGTAGAGCTCCTAAACGAAGTGCAAGCAGGCGATTTTTGATGTGAACTGCAAAAGTTGAAATCAGGTATTGCGATGGTGCCAGGGTAGTGTAAGTGTGCATAAGAAACCAGGCATTGTGCAAATTTAGATTTGTCATCTAGAAAGGATTGCAGACCTATTTCCTTTTTTAACACACGACACAAGAGGGGATATGAGATAGAGTCCCATAGGTCATCATTTGTGTCTCTTGCAGGGAATTTTGCAAATACCTATTGTAAACTGACTTTGGATTATTACTCACTGAATTCCATAAAGCCACAACTAAAGGGCTAGCAGTGTTTCTGCTTATTTTATACCAGGCCTTTATTGTATGAGCTTTCCTGTCCAGCTGCTGTTGTTTGAGGCCAAATTCTAACCTGACCTGTGCAGGGGAAGCAGTACGAGGAAGATTATAGACTCGCTTGTAAGTTTTTATTTGTTGCTGATCCAGAAGCAAGGTGTCTTTCCCGTATAGGGCTGCGCTTCCGTATGTAATAGCTGGGAGGAATTTGGCCGACATGACAGACAGTAATGGTTTGTACGAAGGTCCTTTTAACCTTTTGGCTAGAGCCCAGAAGGCACCGCCAGGGCTTTACACTTCTGCGCAATGTACTGCTTTTGCGGCACGAGATAAGCCTTGTTGTCTATGGTAAAACCCAAGTATTTTGTAGCAGCGAGTCATTTCAAGGATGATGCCGCTCAACTTTATTTTGTTTACAAAATTAGAAGGGCATCCTCTAGACATAGTTTTAGTCTTTGTGGTGTTGATTTCTAATTCGTTTGTCATTGCAAAGTCACCCAAGGTGCTGACCAGTCACTGCAGCTCTATTTTCGTGTGGCTCAATAAAACAATGTCATCAGCATACGAAAGGTGCGATATAGAAAAACTTCCTATCCTTGGAGAGTGTGAGTTGGTTGCGTCCAGCTTTGGGGAGAGATCCGCCATGAAGAGGTTAAAGAGGTGCGGGCCAGAACTCAGCCTTGTTTTAAAACTATATTTGTTGGTATCCTCCTTGAAATTTTCGAGCCATCTGCTACCTTGATCTGCACCCAAGTTTTGTCATATAGCATTTTGATACTCCTAAGAATCCGATCTTGCAAGCCGCAACTTTGCCGTTTACGCCAGAGAGTTGCTCTGTCCACCTGATCAAAGGCATCAAGTGCTTCAAACTGTGCAGGTTTAGGAGGTGGTTTCATTTCTCACAGTACCCTTCTCAGATTTTTCAATGATCCTCAATTTAAATGTGCCATTGAATGGAAACAATAATGCATCTTCTTTCTCAGTGATCTTATGCCATTGACTCAGCCAAATACAGGTATGAAGCCCTACATTTATAGCCACATAGGGACCTGGCTTATCTTTGGGTGGTACTTCTTCTCCCTCTCTAAGAGGTAGTCTCACATCTCCCCTAATCAAATTATGTATAGCCTTAAAGAATTTTATTTTCCAATCAACAATCACTAATAGAAATGTAATTTCAACCAGGAATAAAAATAAATTTGCCCACAATTTCTGTTTGATGTTAACACCCAATAGTAGCGCAGTACTCTATGATGTAGTTAATGAATAACTACACAGCACCCACGCCAACCATTCATTCTCAGCACACCACACTGTGACGTCTCTCTCACTCCATGCAGCAGATCACCCCTTTACAATTTTTTTCGAATGTTGCAATACAAGCACAAAACACCTTCTGGCCTACTCTGACTCGCACTTGAGTAAAACCTCAACCAGCAAGGAGTCACCCGGATTAGTGCAGCTTCACTTCTGCACAAAAGGATCCACCACACTAACCACACCTTACTCTCACACAAAGGTATTTGTCCTTATCTCAATTGTGCTGCTGACAGTACCTCAAGAGAAACACCACCAAACTTAGCAATTACAACACAGTTTCTTCTATACTGATAACTTATTACTATCCTCAGATCTTAGTCTAGTTTGAGTCCAATAACCACTTCAACTTATCGTTAAGCTCTTACATATCCACACCAGAACGTAAAACATCACCACATCATCTCATGCAACTTCAGCAAAACTCCGCAAGCTAGACATAAGCATTTGCAACTTGCGACATTATTGATACTCATACCTCCGCTGCTACAACTTAATTCCAAGCTCTGGCACACCGCTGCTCCTCTGAATTGGGATATGGGTTTTGAAATCGTAAATGGACGTGGGCATACAAGGCTTTTACATGGATACAGTAACTTTTGTGATCTCAACAACAGAACTATCCAACAAGCTACTGTTTGAGAGTGCGCGGGGCGAGAATTCACACTCTCGTCCGATGGACCTTTTTCAGTTGGTCGAGAAGCACATGAGAGTTACAATAACAAACAATTTAATTTACAGTGAAGCCCATGTGGCCCCACAATAAGGACCTGGAATCGATAATTGAAGTTAAGTTGATTTATTCCCAATTAATATTCAATAGAATGTGCATGCATGTCATTAGAATATTGAAAAGATACAGAATTACAGCTGGTAAGCTGAAATGTCACAATTGGTTCAGTCTCAATAGATTAAGGTACAGAGCAATTACAATCACAGCAATACAGAAACTGAGAATTAGAAATAGTTGTTCCATGAGGAAACTCCATTCTCTCTCTTAAACATGAAATTATTCTAAAATCATCTAATCAGAGTTCTAAGCAAGAAATGAGAATGAGTCAGAAATACATCTTTAGATTGTTGGAATAAAGGCTTAAGAATGGGTGGAGAGTTGCTTAGGGCAAGTTGAAAATGCAAGATGTCAGCATAGTGATGACTTCAGTAGATGTCTTCTGAAAAGGAATAAGGCCCATATTTATACTTTTGATGCAAACCTGCGTTAGCGCACGTTTGTGTAAAAAAGTCTAGCGCTGGCTAGCGCCATTCCTGGACGTCAGCTGGG
The DNA here is from genome assembly GCF_031143425.1 of Pleurodeles waltl. NCBI lineage: Eukaryota > Metazoa > Chordata > Amphibia > Caudata > Salamandridae > Pleurodeles > Pleurodeles waltl. The sequence goes on from NC_090440.1 coordinate 152,297,086, forward strand.
AGTCATATTTAAGCAATGACGCGAGCCGACGCTAAGGCCCGGTTTGACGCTAACCGAGTAGGGGAGGCGTAGGGAAAACTGGAGGTTGTGCGGGAAAGAAATGCGCCATTCAGGTTAGAGTCCTAAAAATTACTCTAACCTGACTTGCGTCATTTTTTGGACACACAACCCCATGGACATGACTCCTGTCTTAGTAAATGGTCACTTCAATCTGGCCCTGTAAGTCACCCCTAAGGTAGGCCCTTCAGCCCAAGGGCAGGGTGCATGATTCTAAGCGTGAGGGTGCCCTACATGAGCAGAGGCACGTCTGCAAACACCAGATGCCATTTTTCTGGGCTTTGCAAGTGCGGGAAGCCATCTTCAGGTATGTAGTGCACACTGGTCAACACAAAATGTCCAGCTGCATAATGGATTCATGGATCCTAGCCATGTTGGAATCATGCAACTACACTGATTCCAGTGTTAGTTGCATGATACCATCTACTGTGGGGGCTCCTTAGATGATTCCCCCATATCTGCCTGTGCAGCCTTGCGGGGTCTGTGTGCCAGCCAGTGCTGCCACCGACCCCAGACCCTGTTCTGTCCTCCTGCTGCTGAACTTAACTTGAGCAAGGGAAGGCAGAAAATAGGATTTACTGTATTTCTGAATTTCACCTCTCCTTTTGAAACAGGTGTCTCTGGGCTAGGATGGGGGTGCTCCTGAGAGCCACCAGACTGCTTTGAAGGGCACATTTTGTGCCCTCCTTGCAAAAACCAGTTTGCTCCAGTGTAGGAGCCCCTGGAGTGAAACCACTCAAAGGACAGGGAAGTGCCTCCCCCCGTCCAGCTCCTCCCCAAAGGAGGTGCCCAGAGCTCTGCCAGGTGGCCACTTGATTCTGCCATCTTGGAAATAAGATGAGCAGAGGCCCTTTGGAGCATCAGACTGGTCAGTCCACCAAATTGGTGTCCCTGACCTCCCTCTGATAGGTCAGTCACTGCAGAAGCTGTCCAACCCCCTTCCTGGGTTACTTAAGGGCTCCCCTGAGAGTGGGACCCCAGATTCATCTGCAAGAGCAAGATCCATCTGCAAGTGTTTTCTGCAACCTGGACTCTGGAACTGCTGCTGGACTCCGCAAGGAACCAAGACAAATCTGCACCTGGTAGGAGGGCTCCTAGTGCAACTTTGTCCCCATGCATTGCAAGGACTCTGCAACCTCCTTGGGCGTGTATCCTCTAGAGTCGCAAGGACTCTGCCTGCACTTAGGACAGCAAGAAGGAATCTCCATTGGAGTGAAGGAATCACTTCCCTGCATACGCAGGCACCTCAACGATGATGACCGGTTTGTGGATTCTGCTGTCCCACCACTCTTCAAGACTCGACAACACAGGTGGTTCTCCTGAGGTCTGACCTGTCTTCTTTTCAACTGAGAAGTCTGTGGTCCCTAGTTGGAGCTGCGTGGCAGAACCCCTGTGCAACGCGTCTATTTGTCGCTGCCAAGGCTTCTTGGCTCTTCAGTCCGAACGCCTCATAGCTGCAAGGAGCCCCAGCCTCCAGCATCACTCCACTTCAAGAACGATGTCCTCCCTGCAACCTCTGTGACGTGGGAATCCATCATTGTTGAACTGCTGAGACCTCTCTTTGACTCCCTGAGCCTGCTGCCAGTAAGTCCTCTGGGGATTCCAATGATTCCTACTGGCTCTCCTGTTTACTGAGGGTTGGCCCTGACTTACCTACAAAGGTTGAGTCCCTTGAACCTTGCTGGTCCCCAAATCCTGCAACACTTCATGCAACGCTTTCATGCATTTTCCAAGGCTTGTTGGTGGTCCTGCTGACCACTGAACCCTCTGCAATCCGACGACCGGCATGGGACAGTTTGTGGATGACTCCTGGGATCTTCCTGCATTGTCCAGACACCACAGCTGCACTTCCATGATAACCACCCCTCAGGAAAGCATCTCCAAGAAAGGGGGCATTGCCCTTCTGCCCGCTTTCGGCATCCCCAGAAGGTCTGGACTCTGTCCCCTCTTTCCTTAGATCCTCTTCATCTGGAATCCATGCCTGGGTTCCACTGACCTGGTCCACGGGTCGCAACAGCAGATGGACAGCCGAGGTACCCACTGACTTCAATAGGAGGTTCTGACACAACTTCAACCCTATGCACCTGGGCTCCACGATGTAGGTACTCCACTTCTCTAGGTATCCACGGTGGGGCACTCTTGAACCTCCATTGTCCTAACAGGTTTCCTCGGTGTCCTATGGAAAGGATCCTAGAGCACGAAAATTCCAACCACGACCTCTCCTTGTTCCTATGGACACTGAGCTAGGATTACAACTCTGCACATGGGCACCTGGGGAATCCTAGCTACTTACCTTTGGGGGTTTAGTGCTTCCCCAGTCCCAAGGGTCCTTGAGTAGGTAGTCTTGGTTGGTAGTGACTTTCACATCCCATTTTTTTTAGTATATGGTTCCTCCCCCCACCATAGGGGCCCATGTTATTTTATGTCTTTATTTACTCCTCTTTAAGTATATTTTTGTGTGTATATATCTCCGGTTAGGAGATATACCAAAGTTAGTTTATTTCATGTATTATAATGAATAGTACATACTTTTTCTAACACTTGTGTGGTCCTTTCTTGTGTGTACATCACTGACTGATCTATGTGGCATTTGCAATTGCTTTACACCCTCCTTGATAAGCCTTAGCTGCTCTCCACAGCTACCCTTTGAGAGCTCTGGTTTTCTAGAACCACTTACACTATCACTAAGGGTTGCCTGGACTCAGTATATTGTGCACATCTATAGGTGAGGCACCCTGTACTGAGCCAGCCTCCTACACCCATACCCACCCTAAAACCTAAAAAAGCACTTACCACTAAGAAACTCATACCCACCCTAAAACCTTACCACCCCAAAACCCATACAACCCTAAAACCTAAAAATGACATTACCACCCAAAAACCCATACCTGCTCTAAAACCTAAAAATGGCCTTACAGCCCCAAAACCCATATCCAACCTAAAATCTAAAAATCCCTTACCACCCTAAATCCCATATCCACCTTAAACTCAAAAACGCCTTTACTGTCCATACCCATCATAAAACCTAAAAATGGCCTTAAGACCCCAAAACCCATACCCACCCTAAAACCTCAAAACCCCTTACCACCCTAAATTCTAAAACCCCTTACTACCCAAAAAAACCATACCCACCCTAAAATCTAAAAACCTCTAGTACCCTAAATCCCGTACCCACCATAAACCCTAAAAATGCCCTTAACACTCAAATACCCATACCCACCCTAAAACACCTTACCACCCCTAAACCCATATCCACCCTAAAACCTAAAAATGCTCTTACCACTCAAAAACCCACAATTACCCTAAAACCTAAAAATGCCCTTACCACCCAAAAACATATTCCCACCCTAAACCCTAAAAAGACCTGTCTAGTGTCAAAATACAGGGCTTAGGGCCAGATGTATCAAGCGATTTTGCATTTGCAAACGGTGCGAATCGCAAAATTCGGCCGTTTGCGAATGCAAAAATGCCTTTCAGAATGTATGAAAGGCAGTGGCAGTGCAATTTTGAGGAATCGCTAAAATAGCGATTCCTTAAAATTGCAACCCCATTTAGAGAATCGCAAATTGCGATTCTCTAAATAGGAAATCGCAAATAAGGAATCCTTATTTGCGATTTCTTAAGCACATGTATCAAGCATTTCCTAAATGCGAATTGGGCATTTAGGAAATGCAATTACCACCAACAGAAGTTTGGTGGTAACCATGTGCAAATTTTAAACATGCATTTTAAATGCATTTTTAAAATTGACATGTAACGCACACATGCCCCTATGGCATGTGTGTGCTTCACATGTCCGTAAAAATATTTTTGGGGTGCAGCAGAGGGGTCCTTAGGCCCCCAGCACCCTGGGATTTGCATTTCCTAAATTGCGAATTCCTAACTGGAATTCGCAATTTAGGAAATGCAAAACCATTTGCAGCAGGCCCATAGGTGCAAATGGAGTTGGATTTTCTATTTGCGATTCGGTAATAGCATTTGGGAATTTTAAGAAATCGCTATTACCGAATCGCAAAAATCATGCATACCATTTTGCATTTCTTAAATAGCGATTTCTTAAAATTCGCTATTTAAGAAATGCAATTTGTTTTTTTGATACATCTGACCCTTAGTGCCATATTGTGGATGCGGCAAACTACTTTGCGCTAATTAGATGCAAGGTAGGCATTCTCATCCACAATATCACGCTAACCCCCTAACGCCTTATTTATACTCAGACACAAAAATTACTTGCACAGAGTAGGCAGACCCAAATAATGGTGCCAAGCCTAGTTAACACCATTATTTAACCCCTGGGTCTGACCAGGTGTTAGGGGATCTGTGGACCCATTTCCATGGCTAAACACCATGGTCCCCTGTGCTGGCCATTGGGGTAGTGGGCATGACTCCTGTCTTTACTTAGACAGGAGTCATGTTTGGGTAGTAGTGCGTCAGAAAATGACGCTAGGCTGGTTAGCGACATATTTATTGCCACTAACCAGCCTAGTGTCATTCCTAGCCCACTAATATCTTTTCCCCTCCCGCCATCCCCCGCCCCCCTTGGCTAGTGTCTTTCTGTAGACACTAGCCTGTCCTCTTTGTGCCACCGTGAGCCATTCCATTAATATGGCACCCGGGTGGTGCTCTGGAATGGCGGTAGCAGGTGTTTTGGATTGTGCTAATGCAGTCTTGCGTCAAAATCAATAAATATGGCCTTAATACTTAGCTGTACTTACCTGCAAAATCTTTACCACTCATACACCTTTACCATTCATGCTTTTACAAAATTAAAAAAAAATAATACTTACCTTTAAAACCTTTACCACACCTATGCCTTTACCATTCATGCCTTTAGAACTAATGTAAAGTCATGCGTGGTAAAGGTGTATTATTGATAAAAGCATGCTTGGTAAAAGCATATGCATGGTAATGTCTCTGTGGTAATGGTCATGTATGGTAATGACCGCGTCGTAATGTATGTTTCCCCTCCATTATGAATGTCCCATGGTGGAAAACTGCACTTTATAAATAGGGATACGGTGGGTAGGGTATGAGGTTTATTAGGTGTGGCATTACTGAACTCTGAGTGGGTGAATAATGTGATAATACCCTGGTGGTGGGTGAGCCACAGAAAGCTCAAGCCTAAAACCTGCTCAGTTTGAGCCCATAAAGAACCGAGCTTTCATGTGGCTTCCGCTTGCCTGTCTACCTCTAACCGGGATGTGGCATTACTGTCAGAAATGCCAACTGTGGGACTGGGAAACTAGGTTTGAGTCTTGGCGTGGGATTAACATCCTGTGATTCTGGGTACATGACTTAATTTCTCCGTGCCTATAAACAATGCTTGTGACCTTGTGTAATGTAATTGGTGCTCATGTAAAGCGCTGAGCCTTCTGGTTGAGTTCACGCTGTATTTAAAAACTGCAAAAAAAAATGAACTAAGAGGTATAAATAAAGCCTTCATAATAAGGAAAGGCAAATCGAAAGCAATATCCTGACGGATATGTACAAAGTGAAACCAGGAAGCCTGGATAAATCATGGCTTACCCGCTTAAATTGTGCGACCTTAAGCGAATACTTTATTTCACCCAAACTGTCTTTTCTTCACTATATCGTAGGGAAGCACTTTCAAAAATGAGTTCAGACTTCTAGTTGTACCAAACTATCACTTTTAATAAGTACTTCTCAGTGCAATGCTATAATGTCCCTTAGTAAGGCTGAAGCTTCACATCTTAAAGAAATACACTTTTTAAATTTTTATGAGACTTTACCATATTTTGTGATATTTGATGAATGATTTACAAAGCAAAAATGTTCAGTGCACGGACTCTCCCTGTTAATTTGTTGGCTCTGCCGACCTCTGGCGCCCTCTAACGGTTGGAAAAAAAACACTTCCTTGACGGCTGTCCTCACAGTCGCTCTGCAACGGCCTGCATGCACACAATGGATTTATTCAGTATGAATGTAGCTAATCTGTTGAGAAATCAGTCAAATTGCATCTAATTAACGTAGAAACAACGCGGTTGCGTGTTTCTATAATTTTGGCAGCCATCAACCCAATTATTGTGAAGTTGACGACTTCAATTGACGTGAAACGAGCTTTCACAGACTAATCTCCCTTCTCTTTTCTATTTTCCATTCCAATGGTGTTTACCGTTTCTAAACCATGGCATTAACGCATCAAGAAAACCAAATGAGGGTGTGTGGTAAGATAATAGCAAGTCGGTTCTTGGCAAGTAGCAGCTGCAATTTTCCTTTGTCGATATTGTTCCAGCAAAATTGTGAGCGCTTTTGCGTCCCGTGCACATTTCCCCCGCCTGGCAGATTAGCAATGTGTTGTAAATGACCACTCGTTTCACCTCCCTGGTGAAGCGGACACAGAACTCGCCTCAGACGGTACCTTTGAAGTTACCAGATGGCTCCCTGTTACCAGGGACGCCATGGGCCCATATTTATACTTTTTTAGCGAAAAGCGGCACAAATCCGGCGCTAACAAAGTATAAATATGGGCCCATGTTCCAGTCCTGGGCTTTCCTTTTGGAAATCTTAGGTCTATATTTCTGAGATTGTGGCGCAGGGCAGCGCAGCAAGTCACTATGCTGTGCTCTCATGCGTCAAAGGGAAAGGACAGAAATGTGCCGTATATAAACAATAAGGCACGTTCCTGTCCTTTCCCCTGGTGCCCTTCTGGCTACCTAGTACCAACGCAGGCACCCTTGCATGGGTGTCTGCGTTGCATGGAGGGTTGTTTTTGTACAGGAAGGAGCACCTTCTTGCACAAAAACAATCCTGGGAGGTTTTTTCCTCTATGTGTGCTGTAGAATGCCCTGGGGAGGCGTAAGGTTTTAGCGCATCCCCAGGTTTACAAATTCTTGTAAATCTGGGGTTGTGTCAAAATCCATGGGTGTTGCATGGAAACACTCACTGCAGTGCCCATGGAACACTTCCCTAGCGCAGAGCCTTGCCTTAAACCATATTTATAAGGCCTCTCAACACCAAAGGCTGTGCGTGGCTTCATAACTATGATTGGGTGGTTTGCGCTACCGTTACATCACAAAAAGTGATGGAACGGCAGTGCAAAGGCCAGGTCAACATGGTCCTTCTTTTTCAGATATTTTAGTTGATGCAGTTGATCTGAACCGTGACCACAACTCCCAGAATGCATCAGGTTGTCCCTGGTGACACAGAGTCATCTGTAAACTTTTCCAGTACTGTGGACATGTACACAGAGATTGAGCATTTTGTAACCCACCATTGGATTCACGGGTTGTCCTTGCAGCGTGGCTCAGGATGATAAAAGAGAGAGACCTGATGGATGGTTACTGCGTAGTATCCGGCGGATGTCAGGGAACCCTGAAATATCCCTGTGGGACCAAGCCAAATTACAATAAAAGGCCTGACTGCGTACAACAGGCAAGAAATATGTGTAGCAAGCATTGGCAAAGCTAACTGGCCCTGACAAGCCTGCTGTTTTTTTTATCGCAGATATATGCAATAGACATTAAAAGTGTAAAAATAATAAAAAGTGAAAATGCTTCAGTCAACAGGGAGCATGGATATGTTTGGGGAAAAAAGTAAGAAATGATCCGTTGTAAAAATAAACAACACTGAAGAAGAGATTGGCCCCCAAGTCCTGATGCTGAAATGCTCTTTTATTTTAAGTGGATGTGCAACACTGAAAACGTAATCACTGTGAAGAGGTCCAATGCCTGAAAAGGGTTGACCATTTGCTCTATGCTGTAATAAATATATATATATATATATAAATAAATACTCAACTTCCTTCTCCAGCAGTGTCAATAAACAGAACCTTTTTTTTGCCACCTGGAAGTGGGGCCTTGTTTTCTTTCACCTACTGAAGAAGGAACAATATAAATGTCAAAGCCCTGCCACAGAGGAATGCACCACTGCCATAAAATCGCAAGAGGGCCACATATGCCAGCACTAGGGCTACTTCAGAGCACTATATATATGTTTTTTTTAAATAAAAACATGAGCCAGCAAGCGAACTAATGCTGTCTCTATGTATTAACTACTTGAATGTGGAGGATGAGACGTTCACATCGTCCCTGAAATCAGGTCGTGTCCCTCCCCCTTAATAGCCCTAAAACACCCCCAGGATGAATTTAGCAGACTTACACCAATATGAGCACACAAGGGGAGAAGGGGGATAGCCAGCCCACTAGACAACAGGAAAAATGGTTAAACAAAGGAGTAGAGGCAGCCCTTCCAGGCACTGGTCTTGCCCACCACCCCACATCAGGCCCTACAGTCTATGCACCCCTCCGGAGCCAGACTCAGGGTATACTTCTACCCCAACCACCCACCACCAGGACAACAGTCCACTTTATCTACATATATTCCCCCTGAACCAAACCCTAAAGCCCCAACAGTCTTTCAGCCACCGCCCAAGGGGAAATATTGGAGGGTTTGTTTACCCCAGAGGAACAGAAAGCTCACTGGAGGCTAGGCATATTTGTGAGAAAAAAAGGTGCAGGGGCTGATCCATACACCCACATCTTGATGGTGGTAATGCCCTGCTTCATTGTCTCCTAGCGTTCACAGTGGCCCTTCCCCCTACCAGGCCTGGATCGTGGGAGGGAAAAGGAGCGGTGCGTGGCGGGGGGAATGGAGGTAAACCAAAAAAAAAGAAAAGTTAACATTTACTGTGTCGTCACCACTGCGTTGCTCCTCCATCGCAGGTTGCAGGCACAGGCTCCCAGCCTGCACTATGGCCAACACTGATGCTGCTCAGAGCAGCATGAGGATTGGCTCTGAGCGCCCAGCCATGGCGCTCCCAGGCAGACTGGGAGCCTCTGAAGGCTCTCTCCAGCCCGGCAACTGTGTGGAGGGAGGAGACGCTCCTCTGCCATAGTGGAGGAGCCGCTTCTGCCCCCTACATGATGCAGCAAGCCTCATCCATGGCCCAAAGAAATACAATCACCTCCATCCTGATGGAACTCCATTGACTCCCTTTGCCAGCCTGCACCATCTTCAAAACCAGCTGCACAATTTACAAAGCCATCACAACCAGCACCTCCGCTTATCTTGCAAACTCACCTTCTCTGCTGACTCTTGAAAAGAGTAGTTAGTTACACTATATGTTATTTCAGATAAACTAGAGTGACCGATTTATGGATTTAAAACTATCTATCCAACTATACAGAACATACAGGTTACACTTGATTTCTTTCACCTAAATTATTTTCCACCCATACTTACATCACAAACATATTCGGGTGGAGTGACCTCCTTGGTGGCCAAGCGGGACATTGCCCGACCCTGGAAGTGTCTGGAACCCTCTTCTCTTGCACTCTGGAGGACGGGAGTGGACTGGTGTGCATGCCAAGAGAAACCACTTTATGAAGCAAGGGGATACCCCCAAAAGCATGCGAGGATATGGGGTAGGTGGTGGGCGTATCATGGACTGCCAATGTGAGGCTGCTGTTACCTACCAACGTGGATATTACGGGATATTGTCTCATATGAAAAGTGATATTGTTCTCAGAATGTTGGTGGATGCTGCCCCAAACTGCTAAACCTAATGAAATTTGGTTATTTAAAAAAAAAAAATCGGAGCACTTGCATGCCTGTTTTAATCTGTTAGTGGCTAAATGAGTGTAACTGTTGAGTCATAATATGATGTAATTACGTAATGACTGATGGGAATGACTGTTTCTAATTTTTTTCTGTATCACTTCACATATAGAAGTCACTTTGTGGAAGTGGCCTTCACAGTTCCTTCTGATAATATCCACGGGGTTAATTACACTTGGTGGAGGATTTTGATAATACAAAGAAATATATTGCATAAAACCTTGAATTGTACTTATACCAGCCCTGAAGAAGTCAATGGTAATAAACCCCAATGACGAAGGACGTGTTGGCTAGAAAATCTATGAAGAACCTTGGAAGAATAAAATTCAGAAAAGACAGAATCAAGACTTCCGTTGATGCTCTTTGAACCATCTGATCTTTGGTACATTTTAGGTTTGTGAGTTCACTGGTGGAAGAGCGATGACATGTTTGGGAAAAGATTGCTTAAAAAGCTCTGAGAATGCACAGTGGATTACATTGAGAAGATCAAGATGTTATAAAGAAGGTGGTTTATATAACAGAGTCTTAGAATTGGCATTTGTGCTAACAAAATCCTTTGCAGTTAAATAGTGGTCACCTTACAGGTAAGTTACCAGCAGAGGAACTTGCAAACAAGTGGGCAGATGTTCATAGCTTTGATCAAAGGTTCGGTTCTGGTAACACTGAGCTCAGCATTCACATGCACACCCCAGAGGCTGCGAGCATAAAACTAACAAGTCTTTGTTGGCTGGAACTCTTGGTATGAACTGCGTCAGCCGGGTAGGATCCTGACACCTGAGTTCATAATATGAAAATGACAGGCCTGATGAAAGAATGGAAATGCACAACCATGTCCATTGGTCTGGCTAATGGGAAGACTGCAGAACCTACATAAATGGCATCCGAACACAAATAAGCAGTCACAGCTTCTAAGGGTACAGGAAAACTACTAACAGCAAAAAGTCTCTGCTTTGTCCTATAACCACTCACCACCCACTCAATGTGAATCAGGAGAGTTGACTGAAGCAGTACTCCCAGTTAGTCATAGTGCAAGCTTTTGTAGTAAGTGCAGGAGAGAGTGTGTGCTATTAACGTGTACTCCGTCCATAGTGGAGGTCCAAGAGTGAAGCTACTCTCTGCAATTACCTGTGCCCAAAACCAAAAGGGGCCCCAGGAAGCTACTCCCATATCCCAGAGGCCACTCTATATGCTATTTAACCTCTTTAGCTAAACATTGAGTTGCTATTTACCAGGCCCAAGAATGCTAACAGTACTGTTAGAACACCAATGAGTACCAAAGTCTAGCACTCATGGTATTCCACCAAGATGAAAGAACCAATGCCATGTCTTAGGGTGTCCTTGCGGTATTTGCTGGGCCTAGTCCAACCTTCCGTTTTCCGCTCCTGGTAGCAACTGCCACAGAATGGAAACCTCAAGCAAACTCCATCCAAACATTCTACAATACAGAATTCCCGTTAGCTGAGGTGCAAACCTCACAAATCCTCCTTCCTTCATAAAAGAATAAGCAAAAGGAAAATAAATGAATAAATAATAGATTAAAGCACAGAAAAATGTGTATAAACATGACAAAGGATTACCTACAGCAAACCCAGGTACCAAAACTGTAACAATTAGGAAATTGGGTGAGCACACACTGATGACCAATGGATGAAAAAGCAGAAACAATAGTCCATTACAGAATTCTTAAAACACACAAGAAGATCTGGACCAGGTCTGGCTTCGCCCTTTAAAACTATCCTTGCACATCAAAATTTGCAGGCCCCATACCACCTTCACCTTTGAATCTGTTACACACATACAGATTCCAGAATAATCAAAATCAGACTCTTATTCCAATCCCCTCCATCCTCTAAAACTACCACATGGTCTTTTACTTCTTTGATGCACATTGGTGCAGAGAACTGCGAGTACTCATTCAGCAGTCTCAGTTTATCCATCTCCACCTGCTTCCAGACCATCCATTCCTTGTTCATTCTAGTGCCACTATTCTTCCCCTAAAACACCTGTATGGATATGTGGTGTGGTTCTGATGATGCACAGTATGTCTCTAATGGCAGAATTCCAACTCACTCTTTTACCATAACTAACTGCTTGTCCTTGATTTCTCAATTAATCCTTTCAACCAAACAGTCACTACGAGGATGGTACAGGGGGCGTCTTCATATGACGGATCTTTGCATAATCAAGGAAGATTGGCATCTCAGCAGACACTGATCTGGTACTATTGTCCTTCACAATATCTTCCAAATATCCCACTCTATCAAATCAAATGCTTCCTTCAAAAACTCTACAACAGCACATACATGGACATTTTATACACATTTTATTTGATGCCAAAACCCCAAAAGGGCTGAAAATATCAACAACTCCTTTGCTTTACGGCACTGCTGGACCCACCATAGGAGTGACTGGGGATTGCACACTCCCTTGTGTTGTGTCACTCAAAACACATACACAACAATCGATTACAACGAGAAAAGACACGGCTGAATGTGCGAATACGGAGGAGTGCCAAATGCGTAAATCTCGTAGGGACAACAAGCTGATGGATTTTTTGCAGGCATTGGCTTCGATGCCTAACGACTTATTGGACCCCCCTGATGCCCATCCCCCATGAGCTGTGCAATGCAGGAGGTTGGACTCCCCGAGAGTGGGGGGTGGGTGGGTGAGGTAGAGTTCCACCCAGCACTAAGGGAGTTGCAGTGATTGCACTGTTCTTTCATGTTAATGCTATGAAAGATGTCTGGTTAAGAATATGTCTGGGCCAAAAACACATACAGGGACCCGCAGGTTGGATGAGGGTCCATTGATGATGGTTGTCATAGTCTGTAATGCCATTATGACACTGTCATGTTTATTTGTCACTATTGAATCTTGATGTTGTATGAATGGCAATAAAGACCTATACACAGAAAAAAACTGTTTGATTTAACTTAGGTAACTTTTTTCTGTTGTATACTCTCATTACAGACTCCTCACCTTGTAAATACCCTCAGGTGCCAGACTGGATCCAGAGATTTTTCTCAGCATTACTCCTGCACGCCAGCAGATGGCATTGTGTGGCTCTGCATCAACTTAGCACCCCAGCAGTAACGTTGGCACTGCATATGCATCACCCCTGCATGCAGGCATGCTGAGATGACCTCCAAACATTCTTCAGGATCCCAAAAGCATTCCTGCCCTTATTCACTGTTTTCTTGAGGTCACTGCCTGCCTCTCTATCATGTCTGATACGACTGCCTGTTAGTTCAAGGCTAGGTGCGCTCCATCCACCTTGGTTGGTGAAGGGTTTGGAATGTTGAGTGGCATGCTTGATTCCTTCGTGTTGATCTTCAGGCCCACTTGCTGTACATAGATGTTGAGATGAGACGTCTTTTCCTGTATATACTGGTGTGTGTGAGAGAGCAAGTCTAGGTCCTCTGCATGTCAGGGTCCTCTAGTGTAGAGCATAAGGTCCATCTGAAGCCTTTCTTGGTCTTCTGTTGTGACTAGTTTTAATAGCAACGCTGAAATTATGCATCCCTGTCTCTCACTGTTCTGGACTTCGAAGCTATACTTATTATCTCATACCTTGCAGGTAAAATTATCATAGAAGCTCTCGCTGAGGAGAATTATCTGCTGCAGTATGCTTTCAGCTCTCAGTATACGCAAGACCCTGTCATGGTGGACACTGTCAAACGCTTTGTCAAAATCAATGAAGTTGATTTATAGTTGTTTCTGCCATTCAGTGCAATGCTGTATGATGTTGTGCAGAGTAAGGATCCGATTAACACACCCTCTGCCTTTGTGGAACTGAGCCTGTTCTTTCCTTAACTGCTTGTCCACGGCATCAGTGATGCGCTACATAATAATCTTTTCCAGGATTTTACTCAGGATTGACAAAAAGGTGATTCCATGCTAGTACAGATGGTTAATGCTCCCTTCTTTGCAATCTTGACGATGAGGACTTGGTTCCAGGCATCTGATACTTTCTTTCCCTCCCAAATTGATGTAGACAGTTGTTGCAGGATTTTGGTTGATGTTACAGGTTCTGTCTTGAACAGTTTTAGATTCAGGTTGTCTTGGCCAGGAGTCTTTCTGTTCTTGAGAGTGGCAGTGACGATTTCTTCTTTCTGTGGTGAGGCGATGTTCATATTTGTCTGCCTCTACTTATTGGATGTCCACTTCTCTTGTTGGTACTGGTCTGTTCAAGACTTCTTTGAAGTGCTCAGCCCAGCGTGCTTCCTGCTTTCTCTGTTGTGAGTAGCCTGCCATGTGTGTCCATAATAGGGGTGTTGAATGTTGCTCGAGATTTACCACTGCCTATCCTCTTGATCTGGAAGACCTTCCCCCATTCCCCTGTAACAGCTGCCTCCTCTGTTTGGCTGGCAAGGGTATATATGTTTGCCTGCTTGTCTGCTCTTGTCATTCTTTTGACCGCTCTGTTTGATTCAATGTACTGTTGCTTGTACGTCTCCTGAAGGTTGGGCCTCCATAAATTTCTTTTTTGCTTCCCTCCTGTCTCCAATAACTTGCCATGTGTCTTGACTTCTTCATTTGTTTTTCTTTCTAGTCTTCGTCTCCAGTCATGTTTCACTTTTTTCACTTATATTGAAGAGGCCTGATTCCATTCCTTGATGACTGTGTCTGCCTCTGACTGATCTTCTGTCTGTGTCAGGAGTTGGACCAGTTTTTTGATTTGTAGGACAAAACCTTCTTGGTCTAGGGGTCCTGCAATTTTACCAAATCAAAGTGCTGTCTTCCTGATGTTTTGCTTTCTGTTTTTCTGAGCTTCAGCTTCACAAGGGTGGTCACTAGATGGTGATCACTGCTGACGTCCACTCATTTACTCACTCTGACATCTTGCAGTGATCATCTGTGCTTATAATCCAGTGGTCAATCTGGTTTCTGTCTCTGCCATTGGGTGAGCACCAAGTTAGTTTGTTAATATTACAATGGTGGAAGAGAGTCCCTCTTATGACCAGATTATTTGTGGCTGAAAATTCCAACAGTCTTTCTACATTGTCAGTCATTGTTCCACAACCTTAATTTCAATGGCTCTGCCATGATTTTTTGTTGCCATTTCCCCTCTTAGCATTCATGTCCCCCATCACAATCTTTAGGTCGTGGTGCGACACAGCTTCAAGCTGAGCTTGCATCTGTTGGTAGAATATGTCTTTGACTGTTTCCTCTGTGTCAGTTGTTGGAGTATAGCACTGGATATTGGTGGTGTCCATGTGTCTGTCGTTTAATATAGATGTTATGAGTCTGATGTTGACTTGATCCCACTCTATTAGGCATTTTTCTGTCTTCTTGCTCATGATGATCTCTACTGCTTTGGTCATCGTCCCTTCCTGGGTACAATACGGTCTTCATTCTGCCTGATCCAATTCACCTACTTTTTCTGACCCCTTCCCCCAAGATGTTTAGGTTCTTACGCCTCATCAGAGATGTTACTTGAGACAACTTTCCTGAGTCATTCGTAGTTCGTACATTCCAGAATCTGATTCTCATCTTGCACTTGGCTCTCAGAACGTCCGTCATTCCATCAATATGTTCCTTGCAGCGTGGTCTGTCAACCATGCATGTCTCATGCAGAAACTCTGGCAGTCCCCTTGTGCCTAAACAATTTATTAGTTCTTGGTGCTGTTTACATAACAAATGCTTTTTATGGGACAAGGTTGGCAGCCTTGAGCCTAACCCCCAACCTGGATGAGGAGTGGACCACACTTCGTCTGGACCTGTTAGCTTGAGCGACCCTGCAAGGAGACTAAACTCCTACTAGCATAGTTCTCCAGATCACTGAGGCAAGCAAAGACCCTCGGCCACTTCGAACCAAAGAGAGGATTTTTTTTATGGAAGGTGAAAAAAGTCCGTTCTAGGCAATGGGAGGGTAGGAGGGCAGGGAGGGATCTTTAGTTAGAGAATATCCATGAGAAAGAGCATTACCAATCGTAAGTAATGATGTTCTTTTGATGTATACTTCTAACCACATATTCCTCACCTTGTGATTAGATACAAAAGCAGCAGTGGGTGTGTGGAAAGGCTCAAACCAGAAATTCCTGCAGGACTGAATGGACAACGTGCCCTTTCCGCCAGACCTGGCTATCAAACCTGTAGTCCTTTGTGAATGTATGGATTGTATGTGCGCAGAACGGGAACTTAGAGTACCAGTGTAGTAGTAGCAGGCTTGGCACTGATTGAATGAGTACTCAGCCGCTTCAGGATCAGCCTCTTGGCTAATGCACAGCAGATTTTTATACAGTGGACTATCCACCTTGACATAGTACTTTTCTGCCCTGCCTCATTTGCCTCAGTGAACCCCATGTAGAGCCAATCAATGACCCGATGGTCCTTGGTGTGAACAATGTAAAAACTTAAAGGTCTCTTGGGGTCCAAGCGATGGAGCGTCTCCTACTCCTTTGTAAGGTGAGGTAGAGAATAAGGAATTGGGTTATTAGTTGAGGAGAGTAAGTACCCACCTCAGATAATAACCACAATTCTTGTCAGGGTGAACCCTCCAAGTCACTAAATTGACCTGAGTTGAATCCCCTGGTATCTATGCCACATAGCAGGCAGGCTTAACATTGAGGCAGGCAATGTATAAAGTATTTATGCAGTACTAAAACAGTAATAAAGTGAAGATGCAGAACAGTAAAAAAAGATCCAAAAATGAACTAGAAAAATAGAGTAAAATTTAATAAACAAAATGACAAAACATTCAATAAGGGGAACTGGAGACATGACTTTAAAAAATGTAATTAGAAATAGCCCCATAAAGCACAAAGTGACAATGATAGTCAATTATGGTGGTAGAACACAACCTAGGCACAATTTGATGCTGACAGCAATGGAGTGTGGGTCAGATATACCAACCAGGTTTTTACCTTCTCACTTTAGTTAAGTCCCAATCGACTCCAGAAGTACACATCTTAGGCCCACATGACCTTAGGGAGGAGGCCATCAAGAGGCTCACACATGGTGTGAGACCGAGGCCACTTGAGGGTCCAGTCCAGGTGCCACTAGTTGCAGGAAACGTCCTCTCCTCTGGAGAGTGTGTTGTGTCCCTGAAGCTTTAACAGGAGGTCAGCCTTGGGACTCATGGTTATCACATCTTTGTCCTGGGTACAAGAGGGAGAGTAGGTTTTCAGGGCTATTGTCACAGACAGCAGGTTCAGTTCTTTCTTTTATCACAGGTCCAAAATTAATCTGAAGTGGGTGCCTGGAGGTGCCACATTTATGCCTTGCATACGTTAGTGGGTGGGCATGGACCTAGGGGGTGCCCTAGTATAGGGATTAAGGATTCCCTGGGTTAACCCTACCCACTTTGAGCTTTTTCAAGATGGCAGAAATATTCAGCCACGCAAAACCTAGGCCCTGAGGGCTAGGGGTGTATGTGTAGGGAGGGTACTATGGTAATCCTGGTGTCCTCCCACATCTAACACTAAAATCCAGTTTAAAGCATTCCCTGCACACCTAACAAACTAATTCAGAAGTCTGGTAAAATCAAAGTTGAGGTTGCCACAGTCCAACAGTGGAAACACACAAAGTTTTTTGGCATTCTGTTCCCCTCCTTTGAAGGGCATCTAAAACGTTACATGCAAACCAAGCAGATATATCAAACAGGCTGTGAAACTGTAATGTCAAGGAGTGGCAATACTTTGATCAGGCCTGTCTGTCTGGCAGGATAATGGAAGGGCCTTGGCAAAGTATCTGCTGACATTGGCCTGTGACAAAGAAAGCCTCTTTGAAGTGTGCCCCAAATTCATGACACACCATAACAATAAGGTTTTGAGTAGAATGCTTAAATTCATTTCAGGCACTTACAGTCACTCAGGTAGCTTTGGAGTCCATCATTTTCACCTCCCATGCCATATTAGGCAGAGTCCTGCCTTATGCAAATCGCAATCAACCCTGCTCCTCATGGGAAAAGTCCATCCCGAACTGCCAGGTGACACCACTCCAGAAGGGACCACAAGCAATCCCAGACCAGGTTTGGCCTACTTAGGTATTATTAGTGAGGTATAGCTGAATCCTATTTCACAGTAAGCACTGGACTCAGGTCTGGGCATACGTGTTGCACTCAAGGGTTAAACTGCATCAACAAGGTGATGGATGGAATGCCTGAGCTAATCCCAGCCACTGGTAATCACATAGGATGTTTTCCAGTCCATCATTTATCAACCAAATGGCATTCTAAACAAAGGCCTACCTTATTGGGCTCAAGACAGGAGGCACCTTGACATCTGCACAACTTCTCTGAACGTGAATGGCGGGACGGGGTAAAGAGTCACGCTTCAACTTCTTGTGTTTCTTCTTTGACTTGGACTTACCTAAGGACTTGCAGGTTAAAGAGGACCTTTCGCTGGAATTGCTTTGAGAGCAGAAACGGGAAAGGATCAGCATCCTCTACTTTGATCATACTTGCCCTTACATGCCTACCAATGGTGTTCTGGGACGTAGTGTCCTGGCAGGATTTGTGAGTCATGCAAAGACCTGAGGCACCAGAGACATACCTGGTAGGGATCCGTCACAGACCTCTGCTTGTGATAGTTTATATAAGATTTAAACACTGTAGTCTTAGGAAGGGACATGTTCCCTTGTACACTATATGAAATGGAGGATCAAAATGTCAAGAAGATGACTAAAAGTTGAGAGAGAGTAAGATTTGGATCTGCATTTAAAGATGCAGAAAGAATATAACAAATGTCAGTACGCAGGCATGGTATAATGTGGATCTGGCTTCACTTTCGGCATCAACTCAACACCACCTGCTGGTGTGCAGGAGCAATGCTGTGAAAAAAATCTGAATCCAGTATAGCACTTGGGGATATTTCCAAGGTGAGGAATCTACAGTCAGAAGTGTCCATCACAAATGGTGTTCAACTGCCATGTCCAATGCCAGCCACCAGAATTCCTGCAGGAACAAGAAGCACACTATGGGGGTCATTATGAACACAGCGGGAATCCCTGCCGTGTTCATGCTGGTGGTCTTATCACAGACCAGCAGTCCCCTTGAGACCCTGCCGACCAAATAATTAACATTCCGCCACATGGAGCCATCGTCAATGCCGCTGTGCGTCGGGTGCAGCAGCACCCGTCGCGCAGATCACTGCCCGTAAATCGACAGGGCTCTGCACGGGGGTCCCTGAGCATCCCTTCCGCCAGCCTTTCCCTGGCGGGTGAACCAGCCAGGGAATGGATGGCAGAACAAGGGTTCTTTATCCAGAGGGCAGCACTGCCCTGTCGGATGAAGAATTCCACCATCGTCAGGCTGCCTGTCGGCGGTAGCCTGGCAGTGGTGGAAAGCCACCTGTGGCGGTCCTAACTGAGTACATTATGTGGCGGTCAAGACCGCCATGCCGGTGGCTGAAATTTCTGCCACCGCAGGCATGGCGGTCTCGACCGCCAAGTACATAATGAGGGCCTATGTCTCAAAATCCCATCAACAATAGTTAATTCCTCAGCAATGTGATGATAGGGGACCATAAGACATTCCCTTCAAGTGTGTCCCCCCCCTTTGGGCACAAATCCCAATACTTCCTGAAATGTAACATCCACCTCTTGCTCATTCCTCCAATTGTTCTCAGTCAAGGCTCTACCTGTTACTGAAATCACTGAACTTTTTTTTTTTTTTAATCTCTTTATTCACTTTGCATATACAACATTTAACATCAACACTCGATATGAGTTATTATTTTCAAATCGTATGATAAATGCCAATTCACAGCTGGGAGAGGGGGAAGAGGGACATTTACAATATGCAAATGGTCATGATTGGTTTTAGTGTTAAATGTAGTATATAGCATCTGTGATCAAAAAAATGATCTAAGAAGGTTGAGAAGGAATAAACATTCAATTTCATAATCTAAGCGTAGTACCAAAACTTAGGACTGCGAAATCAGAGGGTCAGTGACCTGCACTTTATTAGTGTCATTTTAACCAACACTTCTTCTATGTCTCCTGATAGAGTAAGGGTTGTTGCATGTGATGTATAGATGGCTACTTATTTGTATAAGTAATGTGGAGTCAGTCTGAGGAGGGGGGCCTTACTGCTACCCGGGGAAGCTGCACTGGAAGCTCCAACCCACAAACATACCCTCTGGTGTACTTTTCCTGTTTAATATTAAATTTGATATTTTAACTTACTATTGTCTTGCCTAATTATTGCAGTGATACCCCGGAGGAGTCATGGTGGGTGAATATCATCTTTGGCTTCAAGTTGGGATATAATGTTATCCCAGAACCCCAGTCCTTTAGACCCTATGCCTTTGTCTTTGAGGGAATGAAGAGTTTGCACCTCCGCTCTTGTCCATTCAATAAGACACTCTGCCACTTACTTATGGTTGGTACTCCAGGCGCTTTCCATTGCATTGCTATGAGACATTTGAATAGGACAAATGCTAAGTCTGCACACCTATGTTTCTGCTTATCTTGTTTTGATCTGACGCGTATTCCCAGCAAACAGGATTCCGATGTAGTGTTGAGTGTATGACCGACCAGTTCACCTGACAAGGAGGTGATATTTTGCCAGGTTCTCTGTATGGGTGGACACGACCACACCATGTGGTAGAAAGTTGCGTCGGGTTCCTCACAACGTTGACAGTCATAAGTAGTGTGGGGGAACATGCTATGAAGGCGGTGCAGGGACAGGTAAGTCTGACGCAGGTAGTTAAATTGAGTAAAGCAAAATCTGGAGTTCTGCGACACCTCCTTTGTGATTTGAATCACTGTGGACCATGCAGATTGTGACAATGGTACTTGGAGGACCTTATCCCAACGTGACCAAGCTCCCTCTTGCTCTGAGTCAAGACTCTCCAGTAGGGAGCCGTATAGCTGGGATACAGTGTGTTTGGGATCGGTGATAGACAGTATAGTGTAAAGTATGGTCCAAGATGGAGGTTTGAGGTCTCTGCTCTGCAAAGCGTTATGTATTTGCTCTTTCAGCGCGCTGTAGGTCAAGAATCGCCCAGGGCCTATAGCAGAAGCTTCATTTAATTCTATATATGACAAAAAGTGCCCTTCCCTGAATACGCCACCTATGGTTTGTATCCCCAAGGCCAACCATGGTTATAGGGTGTGTTGTGCATATAGTTTCCTCGTACCTGGTATATCGGGCAGCGGAATCCTGGGTGAGTAAGGCGGGATTGGATCTTTCTTAAGGACATAACCGTTCCAACATGTGCGCGCAATTGCCATTATGATATTTCCATGTCAGGGAGGAGTTGTGTGATCTAATAACCATGCGAGCATACTAGTTCTACCCAAATCTGGTTGTACCATCTGTGACTCTGCACTCAGGGAGATCTTTAACCACTGAAGAGCCCACTGCAGTTGTTCTGCGGCATAGTATAGTTCATAATTTGGCATGCCAAGGCCCCCTTCTTTAAGGGTTGATGTGTCACTGTAAGTGCCACTCGATGGCAGCCATTGCCCCATATTAAACTGAGCATCAGCCCATTCAAAGTGCGAAAGAAAGAACGAGGCACATTCAGTGGTAGGGCAGTGAAGAAGTATAATAGTCTTGGAAGTATTATCTTCGCAATAGCCACTCGTCAGTGGTGACAGTGGTAGCGACCCCCAGAATGGCAGTGATCCCTTAATTGCGCGCATCGCCCGACCCAAATTGCCTTCTATTAAATCGTCTTTTGTGTGATAGATTTGAATGCAGAGATATTTAAAAATAGAGTGCCACCATTGAGGTGGTCAGGTCGCAAGTTTTCCGGGACTGGAATGAGTGGGAACAAACAGGATTTAGACCAATTAACATGTAACCCGGATAGATCTCCAAAGTGATCTAGCAAATTCAATAGCTCTGGGAGGGCCGAGGTGCTGTTGCGTAAATACATCAACGCATTATCGGCGTAGAGAGAGACTATATGTTGATTGTCGCCCTCGGGTATCCTCCATAAGTGTGGTTGCGATCGGAGCTGAGCCGGTAGTGGCTCTATGGCTAATGCAAATAATAGGAGGGATAGGGGACACCCTTTCTGGTGCCACAACATATGGGGAAACTTTGGGATCTGACCTGGCCTGTTTTGATGCGGGCCGTGGGATTAGAATATAGTATACTGATCCATTTTAGAAATTCTAGTCCAAAACCTATCCTACGTAGAGCTTCCTTTAGGAAAGGCCACCCTAGAGTACCAAAGGCTTTTTTCATGTCCAATGATACGGCTATTCTATTGGGTTCCCGCTCATGAGTATTCGATGTTAATCCAAAAAGTCGTCTTAGGTTTATGTAGGTCATTCACGGAAGCAACCTATTTGCAAGGACCTTACCTAGTAACTTGCAATCTAAGTTGAGCAGTAATAAAGGCCTGTAAGATCTTACATCTAGGGCATCTCGGCCTGGCTTGGGCAGAACCACAATCAATGCCTCACGCTGCGTGTCTGAGTCGCCCCTGTTGCTGTGCTTCACAAAGCACTTCTAGGTATGGCGTAGTCAACTGCTTTGCAAAGTTGCATAATATTCTACCGGTAATCCGTCTATACCTGGAGTCTTGTTGCGGGCCAGTTGTTGAAATGCTGTGTGGATCTCGTCAGTTGTTATAGGTGTATCTAGTTCTGCATGCTGTAATGGTGTGAGGGGAGTGAGAGTGATTAAGTCAAAGAAATCCCCTAATTACATTGCTGGAGGGTCCGGCTTTGCTGCGTATAGCGTGCTATAGTAATGTCCAAAGGCATCATTGATGGCCATTTGGGTATTGACCACATTTCGATTATTGAGCCTTATTGCCCCAATGGGTGTTTTATGTTGCTCGGTCCGTGTCAGCCATACTAGTAATCTACCAGAATGATCACCCTCTGCATGTGCTTTAGCGATATAATGGCGATAATCATAAATACGCAGACACTTGTCTATCTCTTTTTGTCGTGCACGTTGTTCATGAATAGCATCAGGATCTGTGAGTCCCTCTGCTGCTGTGCATTCACCCTGCGCAACTCTGCCTCCACTGCGTTTAGATCTCTCATTAGCACGCATGTCACACCCCTGTGGCAAACAGACAGTGTCCTCGCACCACCACCTTATGGGCATCCCACTCCACAGCACGTGTCGCTGCTGTCCTTCCGTTCAGAGCAAAGTAATTAGAGATGCAGGTGAGCAGCTCCTTGCGGAAGGGAGGGTCAGCCAGCAAGTCGGGTTGCAGTCGCCAGGTAGGGACAAAGGTGCGTGGTCGTCCCCAGTGCATGCTAACCCGCAGTGGGCAGAGGGCAGAGAATGTCTTAGTCAAGTAATCCGCCCTCAAGGCATTGGATGCCAGACCAGTAAAGCTTAATATTAAATCTATGCATGTATGTAGCACGTGGACTGGGGAGTAGAAAGAGTATTCTCTATCTTGGGGATGCAATTAGCACCATATATCTTGGAGCCCACGTTCTGACATCCACCAACATAACTCAGTCGCCATTGTATGGCTGGGAGCACCCGCCAGCAGCAGACGAGATCTGTCCATGTCCACATTCGACACACACTTAAAGTCTCCTCCCCATATGCAGTTAGCCATCTGGTCCTGAAAGAGTGCAGGTGTGATTGACTACAGGAAATCACCTTGTTTTGAGTTGGGAGCGTATATTCCAATTATGGATAGGGAATGGCCATCTAGGGAACCCTCCATATCTGCCATCTTTATCTATCACTGTACGATCAACTACATAGGGAACCTCCGGAGCTACCCAAGTCAGTACTGCTTTAGCAAATGCTGATGTGGATGTGCCACATACCATACCTCGCCATTTGGTTCTAATGTTATGGAGGTCTTTGTCAGTGATGTGCTTTTCTTGCAGGATCTCTATGTGAATATTGTGACGGTTTAAGTATGCATAAACCGGGCCCAACGGAGAGGGAACCAGGGAGCCACTGGCACGACCCATTGACGAGTCAGAGTCCCATCCTCTGTCATCTTGGAGGACAGCGTAAGAGTTAGAGGAAAGTTGGGTCGCTTTAAGTAGTGCCTGTGCTTGGCCCATAGTTGCTTGTGCCCTGGAGGAGCGCATCTTGCTGCTGGTTTCCTTCTTACGTCGAGGTTGAGATGTCAGCCATGTTTCATATGGTGTGTCACCATTGTGGGGTTCAACCAGGCCTTTGGCATGAGCCCATGTCCATGCATCTTTGGGATTTGGAAAAATATGGGTCATTCCCTCATCTACCACTCGTAAGCGTGCAGGGAAGAGCAAGGAGTATGCAATTTTATGGTTGCGTAGGAGCAGCTTGACCTTTATGTACGAAGTTCGTTCGCGTTGCACCTCCATGGTATAATCAGGGTAGGCCATGATGGTGGCTTTTTCAAACTTCCAGGGGCCCTGTGTGCGGAAACTTTGGAGTATCAGATCACTGTCTCGGAAATTGAGGAGGCGAGCTTTCAATGGTCTAGGTGGAGCTCCAGGTCTGGGTGGCCTACCTGGAATCCTGTGTGCACGTTCTATAGAAAAGAAAGGTGGTACGTCATTGCTCAGGACCGTGCTCTTCAACCATTGTTCTATGAATAGTTCAGCCTTAGGTGTCTCCGCCCTTTCCGGGAATCCTAGGAAACAAACGTTGTTCCTACGGGAGCATCCCTCTTCGTCTTCAGCCCTACACTGCAAGAGAGAACCCTCCACTTTCAGCTGCAATACCTGGTTCTGGATGTCTGTTACTCCTGGCTGTACTTCAGCTAATGATGTCTCATTTGCAGACACCCTTTCAGCTAATTTACGATGCTCCACATGAAGCAAGTTAACCTCCTGTGCTAGAGTCTATTTTGACTTCTAGAGTCGTTTTTGTGTCCTGCACTGCTTGAAGGAGCTTGTCAAATTGAGCAGAATGTACTTGCAGGGTCTCGTTCATCTGCAGGAGGTTCACTGCGTTATCCTTAGGGGCGGGAGTCGATAAAGGCATAATTCCCTCAGCCAGTGGCAACTGCCTTGCGGTTTTAGGTTTGACCATGGGTGCAACCGTTAAAGCAGAGGTCTACGTTAAAGTATAGTTACTCCTACGGGTAGTTTAGATGAGCAAGTATTTATGAGCAAGGGATACGCTGCCCTTTCCTTGTTTAATATGGCTCTCAATATGTGACTATGCTCAAATAGTGTGTTTTAGGCACGTTTTCCATATGTTACCTCAGTTCAGCCACCTTTAGTTGGTCTTCAACGGCATGTTGGGAGTCATATGATGTCGCTGTTTATTGGTGGGTCTTTGAGCGGCCTTGCTATGTGATAGACTTCAGTTATGAAGGGCGTTTCCTTCAGGCTG
This sequence comes from Pleurodeles waltl, assembly GCF_031143425.1. Taxonomy (NCBI): domain Eukaryota; kingdom Metazoa; phylum Chordata; class Amphibia; order Caudata; family Salamandridae; genus Pleurodeles; species Pleurodeles waltl. The sequence goes on from NC_090440.1 coordinate 152,321,930, forward strand.
TGCCCTCCATCTGGGCCAGAAATGTTAGGAGCTCTTTGTTACCCACTCTTATATAAAACTGCAGAGTTTATTTATGGGCTTGCTGTGTGCCATTCCTTCTAAAATCGTGGCAGGATTCATCAGAATGCCGGAGGGGAGGCCACTTTGAGACGTTAGGGGAAGGTGTGGGAGGATGAGGAAATGCTTACCTCCTCTTCAGTTTACGGTGAGCACAGCTCCAGGGTGCAAGCACACGCTCCCCATGGCGTCTCCACTGCGATCCTGGCCCCTCCGAACAATGCGATTGCTTCCATGCGCGGTGCGCTCACCTTGCCGTCTCTGCTCGTGCAGCCAGTAGCCTTGACCCAGCCTTTCAACATGAGTCGGACATCCTTTGATTTGTCGTCGTCGGCGTGCTTCATCTCGCCGATTGCCCGGCACTGGATTTAGTTTCAAGGACCCGCCCTCGCTCCTCGCTCGGCTGCACTAGTCGTATGGGCCTCATATTTTCACACTGTGTCGGGCGCCGTCAGTGGAAGGGTAAAAATAGTGTCCCTCAATGCAGACATACCCATCTGGGGCCTCTGAGCCCGGCATCCGTGGTGGTCTGTATGGGGGAGAAGAGCAGGATAATTTGGGACCGGGAGCGTAGCCGTTGAGCTAGCGTTCCCACCGGTCACCATCTTGGCCACGCCCCCCCCACCCAATTCACTGAACTTAATGCACATACTATATCTCAGTAATCAGCTCCACCATCATCTTCCAGTGCATCTCACATCAATGGTAATCTTGAGAGGCAATTGGCAGCAAACGTCTTTACTCCTGCTACACACAAGTTTATACTAAAATTACCTGAGCAATACTGCCTTTGCCAATGCGAGGAGTAGCTCTTCCTCCACCACCAGTGATAAACCAACAAAGCCTCCTTCTCAATGGTGGAATACTTAGGGTTGGCAACATGCAAAGCCCTTGAAGCCAGGCAATTATTTCCTTGTTACCTTTGTACTTCTTCTACATCAACACTGCACCTAAAACCTTGGTTTCCTGCATCATTCTTGATGATGCTCACATCATTTGTATCAAACAGTTTTAAGAGGCTGAGCAGAAGCTATATCCTGTTTTGTTATATGGTTACTACTAATCAAGTAGGACTGTGTGTCTGGTCAACATAAACATCAGTGTATAGGGACTCAGTCTGCCTATACCATCAGAAAATGTTGACACGGTTCTTAGCTGGCTCACAGTGCCCCATCTGAACCCCTACATACCTGTGTACCAGATGGTGTTGGCAACCTTGAAGAGGACTACTCAGATTCCCAAGGAAATTGTGGAAACAGATCTACCCTTTGGTTATCACACTGTGCATCCACGATGAGACATAGGAAAGATGCAAAAAAGTTGTTTCAAACAATTATTGCAACAATCATATTCTTGTGTAAAAACGTGAGCTGCGATTATGAAGCAAACGAGAAAAAACATGGTAGCTAGCACTACAAAAATGGTGAAGAAGATAAACTGTTCAACTATGATAATGTTATTATGCTGGTACACTCCTATCTGTTACTACCTATACTATTGAGAGCATAGAGGAAGTATCCTCTGCCAGATCAATTGGAATAACCGACACCCCCCTCCATACCTGGGTAAAATGTACTGGAAAGCCAGGAAGCCAGTCTGGTGTAGTGCCGGTTATTGTCCCTTGCAGATTAGAGGTCAGAAGCAGCAGGGTTACATCTTGGCCACAGTGCACCACGTTCCAGGCTAATCCTAGCAGAAGTGCTCCTCTGCCGAATGTTACACGGAGGCAGTTTTTATAATACAAGCACTGTTCATATCGTACTGTGTCAGAGGTGTGGAGATGATGTGATGATATGTCTATAAATGATGTGCTGTCTCCATGGACAATCATAATACTTAGGGCATCTGGTTGTGTGTGCCTGGCTTTGGACAAAATATGCAGACAGCAGCAATGCTTACAATAAACACGTAACGTACAGTGATTTTTCAGTATCGCAAGAGTGAAAAGCTGAATAAAAAGTCATTATTAGAAAGAGACTGTTAAAATGTGCAATCTAAAATGGAGGCTCTATGCAGGCGCTGTCGTGCTTTATAACAGTTTGATGTGACAAAGCTAGAACACACTTTACTTGACACATAGGGCCTGATTTAGATCTTGACGGTGTTATTGCCAAGCTGCATCGGCGGCAGACCCGAGAACACCATCAAGTGGACAGTGTTCTACTCCTGCTGTATTTAGATGTACTGTGGCTGAGCTGAAGACTGCCATGATGGAGTGCTCTTCTTAGCCATCAGGCAGGTGGGTTTCCGCCAGCCGCATTTAGATGTTGCAGTTGGGCAGGCGATGTCCTGCCCAGCAATTTACTGACTGCAGTACGACATCGCTGGACCCAATGGAAATTGAATAATGGCAGTGGCCGCGATATAGAGGTAGGTCACACACACACTCTACTCTTGCCATATGCGTCCCCCCACCCCACACATGACAAAACACACATATCCATTGCCATTCCACAACACGTACATGCACCAAAAACACATTGACGTACATCCATGACACAACACACACTTTAGTGACAACACCCATACAGGACACAACCACAACTACACACACACCTACAAGCACAAGTACATCACGACAATGGTGCCACACAACATGCACCTGAATGTTGCACCAGCACCACAACAAACATACACAACGTCCATGCCATATGCAAGTGGCACACATACTAACACAGCCACATCACCTACTACATCTCCCTCCAACTCACACTGCCAATTGCATAGCGCATACACACATACATGTACTGAGTCACACACACAATTCAATGCACGACAACCTTAAATTGAATGTTCTAAGTTTGTGATCTGCAAATGCTGATCGGGATCCAAGGGAAATCAGTGATGTAAGTGGGGGGATGTGCCATCCCTCTTCAGTGCACTGGGGGAGTATCAATGATGTGAGTAACGCTGTATTTTTCATGCTCTGGAATTGCTTTACTACTACACAAAATTTTGCAATAAAAATATAGTTAAAAAAAAGCATGTATAATTCATGCATTAACATGATAATTAAAACTAACCACGATAGAACTGAGAAAAAAGATTTGGCAATATAATTAAAATCACAATAAAGGATACAACTCTATATTAAAAGAATACCTCCTCCTTCAATCAGAAAAGCATGGACTGGCTCACACCAAGGGTATTTTTGTGAAAAGAACATAACCTGTGGCAAGTCTTGGGAGTGCTCAACGAATTGGAAATACAATAACGTTGATCTGCACTTGGACAGGTGTAAACGCCTCAGGACGGGGATAAGGAAGGTCATGGTACAACTTACAACAACAACAAAAATTAAATTGAAGGAGAATCTTGGACAACTCCTCCCTTTTCCATTGCCTCCAGACCAAGTAAGACTAAATCGTATCCATTTTAGATATGTCACATGGCTTGGAGAAAATGGTTGGGCTAGCCAGATTTCAACACACTTGCATATTGTTGTCCACCCAGGGGATACGATGACCCATCTTGCAGGTCAAACAGTCCTGGATCACTTACCTGTTAAACGAAGTGTGGGGGTTACTTCATATTGAACACCACAGTAATAATGGGGCAAAATTAATCCGATCTTCCAAACAACCTTAAACCAAGCTCCTGATGGGTAGCAAAACTGGGAGGGAGACCTAAGAACTGTCTACATGCTCTATTCTTCTGTACCAGCAGGCGCTGTTTTGAAACCCCAAAAACCTGCCCCATATGTAAGCACAGGCAAACACTTCCATCTATACACTCCTAGAAGAGGCGCAATAGGCCTCTTACCCATCATTGAAACGAGGATTGACGCAAAACCCATGAAGTTTGTAAAACGAGCCTTTGTAGTACATAGGGACCAAGTAATCCCCAAATCAAAAGTAACTCAAAGATAGGAGAACTCATTAATTTTCACAGTCAGTTTGCCCTAGATGATCAGGGATCTCATTTTGGAGTTCCTCGGTCCACAGACCATAACAAAGGTTTTGGTCAAATTAACTTCCAAATTGAATGTAGCCACATGGTCACTCTAACCTTCCAGCAGGGTTCTAAGCCTGTTGAGTGTTGTAGCCAGGAAGACAGCATCAACCACATATGTTAACACAGGGACGGGCCTCTTCACAATAACAGGCACATCACAATTCTTTGAAATCAAAACTTTTCTCACCTACTCACTGAGAGGCACTATATGCACAAGGCGTAGGACTGAAGCTTGCATGATGTTGAGTGGGAGGAGCTTGGAGCAAAATGACCGTGGAAGGAAGTGGAAATGATCAGCATTCCTCAAACAGAAATAGCTGGATCATATCACTGATCAACAGCTGTTTATGGAAGTAGCCAAAAGGGAGTTCATGTGCCCCACAAAAACATTTGAATGTAAACAGCGATTACAAATGGCCTACCTAGGGCAGGAAATGGGCTATTAGATTAAGGGTTCTGTCTAGTGTGCAAAACTGGCAATGCCTGTGAACAGTTTGGCTCAGCGCCAGTAAGGTAACTGAAGAATCTCTCAACTCTATATGGTGGTAATTGAATGTCTGTGAATGAAGGGGGAGGAGTTTTTTTTATTTGTCTTGGCATGGTGTCTATCTATGTCCCTGTAGTTGTGTTAACTCCAAATGTTTATTAAGTATGTTTGTATAACTATACCAGGTTCACAACAAAGACCTGGAATCATCTTGAAAAAACTGGGAAACAGGTACTTGTTGATCATGTAAGTGGCTAAGTGGTGCTCATCAGCTTTTCAGAGGGGCGGGCTGTCAGAAACCCTTCACATTTTCCAACAAGTCAGTCCGCCTTTGAAAATATGAAAACTATATGAAAATGATAATGCACATTAAGCAAGAAACCCTGAAGACAGAAAATACACGAGAGACGTGCATTAAAAAAGTATAATTTTATTATCTTGGTCTTTAGATATTAAAAACAGCAATAAAATCAACTGGGAAATCTCTTGACATATACACATTTAGAAATATTATTACTCGTCTATAAATATAATATAATGATGTTTACATTAACCACGGCTCATGCCAAGAAAGCTTATTACACAGAAAATATGCATTATGTAAATGAGGTAAGAAGCAAGTCCAAAAAAATACTGAAGAGTGCAAACTTGGATGGCCTTTTGGAAAAATCAACAAAATCTCTACCTTCGCATCAGATGAGGCGTTCACTGCCTTGATTAGCCCAGTAATCATCACAGTTCAGCAAGACAGAACAGAAAACATTTGCAGAAAGGACAAAATATCTAATACAGATCCATCCTGAGAGGCAGAAGCAGGATGATTTCTTCCAAGCTGAAAATGGATAGCTCAATTTACTTTCGCTGCATGAAAGCTTGAAGGGCTGCAAAAGAAACTGTGTTCTCAGCAGTCGCCACCTTTATAGTACCAAATCAAAGGGTGGGGAAGTATTCTACAAGTGGTATTTAGAGGTCATGCGAAAAAAAAAGACAAGAGTGCATAGAGCTAATAGAGAACAGCTTCAGAAGTGATCATCTGTAAGGGTGGAACAGGTGTAAGTAAAGCTTTAATGGAAGACTTTTCAATTCAAGATGCTTTAACTCTGTGGTTTTCAGTGCCCTCAGTCAATTTTATAATTGGCCAATTGCCCTTTGTTGAACGGTATAAGTGTTTATTTGTCGACTATCTTATTCAACACATTCATGGCCTATTGCTTATTTTTAATCCAAATGTTTATTGTACTAGTGAATAAAAGGATGAATCTGGCGAGCACAATCTTAATCTAAGGCTGTATCACTTCTATGGAGAGATGTAAAATATACAGACCTGTTGTCCTTGGAAAACGAGTGTATGTAATTTCAAAGGCAGGTGTACAACAAACGTTTAAAAACAATGGCAGGTGTTCACTTCTTAAGTAGGACCGAAAAATGCACCCGCATTTACATTAGTGGCCAAACCTTCATGCTAACAAAGTCAATCCAGTTCAAGAGAACTGATCATTATGGATCATTTGGCTATTGTTTGTAAATAAACCATATCCTCATAGAAATGCTACGTGTTTATGCTAAAAACAATTTATGCAGAATATCAACATTTATGTTAAATGCTGTACTTCTAAAAATAGATAAGGCAGTCTACTTAAAACTCTTACTCAAATACATTTTTGCTGAAACAAACGATACAAATAGTGTTTACCTAAAGAGGATTTAGGTTTAGAACTTTGTGTGAGAAGGGATGTACTCAAGGGACCACTTAATGCCCCTTTCTTCCACGCCGAGCAGTGGAAGTGCCCGGAAGAGCCCAGACATTGTAGTAGAACTAGTGCAGTTTCAAATCACACGTCACTGGAGTGTGTACTTATTCCCACATCTTTCTACAGCTTAGCAAGAATGTGTCTTCCATGTAGCTAAGTTGTCAGAGTAATAAGGGAACCCTTTCCAAAACCAGGCCCATGAACACATTAATAATATGAAGCCCCGATGTGGCAGTACACTGCCCACTCTACCAGTCTACCGCTGGGCAATATAATCATTTGAAGGGTCTCCTATTCTAGACTGACTAAATACACAGTGAGCCTCAAAGTGTATCCTTTTTTCTACCGAGTAGATAAAATATGGCAGTGACCTCTTGTTTTTCAACAATTCATAAGGTGGGCTAATAGATTTTAGCACAAATTGTTACCTGCTAGATTAATGACTCCTGGTTGCCAAAGTTCGCTCTACCCTTTAGAGTGGAATCATTTTACATCAGTTTAGATATGATGAACATCTGTTTGCTATAACTCTCCAGCCTGCTCCTACATAGCATGCATGTATGTGCGATGTCAATAAGTGGCAAACATCCTCTGGTCCTGAAGGTCCTGGAGACAGCTAGACAAGATACATGGGTCACTAGTCTACATAGCGAGTCCTCCGACATTCTTAATTGTTTAAATTAAAAGGCAACCCTAATAGTAACATTCTGCAATATGTTATTACATAATGTAAAATTCAATAATCACAATGCAGAACAAAACACACAAAAACAGACACTAGTTTTGGTGTAGTGTGGACCTACTTGAATGTTCTAGACCACAGAGCATTTGAAGCATGTACTGGAGAAAATAAAGTTTTTAACACACCACTGACACAAATCCGCTGGTTATGCACCGGAGAACCACTGTGGTTTGGGCATTGAAGGCGACAAGATTGTGCATCAGTGGATATTCTCATTCATTTAATGCTTTGCTTGATGCCACAGTGGCCTTCGATAAACGGTTGCACTAAGTTCGTCACACCTTGAGGTCTTGGCAGATCACAACAGTTGACGGGTTATTTGTTGGGTTGTGAATGAATCAAAGTTTCAAGGTCCATCAGCTTTAAGATTCTTTCTTCCCTTTGGTTGGACAGCAGTCATGTGATGCTTTTATTGCAATATGTCATTCTTTGTTCATATCAATCAATGGGCACAAGAGTGCTCCTTCTGGTCTTCTAGAGTACTATATGTATGAAAATACATCCCCCTGGTCTTATACGTTTGAGATGTCCTCCTCTTTATCCAGTGCTGGCTTGTAGACAACTGCTTTGTTTACATCGTCTTCTTTTTTACCACTGCAAGAAAATACAGATCATCAATACTGCAGTGAACAACACATTCAGAAACCAACATTGCTGCATCCAGGTGCCATGCGTTTTGTAGTTTCATTCAGTGATATTTCAGCCATTTCATTCTTTCAAAAACAAAGTGATCATCTGCAACTTCTTCTGCACCTCTGCAACTAGGCAGGGGAGCTCCGGCACGGCAGGAGAGCCAATGCTACAATATTCACTGCACTCAGGAAACCCAACCTATAATGCTTTGCCTAGGACAATGGGACCACCACCAAAACATTCACAACAACATGTTCTGTCTACATCATCAACACTAGGTTAGAGGGGACCCCAAAATAATAACCCCTCCCAAAATTCTGTCTGTTTAAACTCTCTCGTGGCTGGAACTTTTGTTTTACAGCTCGGAATAGCTTGTGTGTTGAGGGCTTTTTTGTAATATCATTGCTTAGGCCTGCTACCCCTGAAAATATTTAATGCACTATACCCTTCAGGGGCTAAATATATGGTTATACTGCATTATTTATCCCCATTTTCTTTTTGTGTGGCTATTTCCTTTGGGGGCTAACTATGTAGTTACATGACCATGTTTCTAACAAATGCTATTTTCATTGTGGTGACCTCTAGGGGGTGTTCTAAGCATTACAGTCATATGAACATATTAAAATATTCATGACACGTAAACTTGTCCCATAATGCTTTGCAAGGCATTACTTTTGCGAAACATTTTTGCTCATAACTCAGCCTGTGGTGGTCCTAAGAAAGGGACCACCTACAAAACATTGACCACAATATGCTCGGTCTACCTCATCTCTGGGTCCCCACACCATTTCAGTGGGGACCCTAAAATAATAATCCCTACCATCATTCATTATCTTTTTAAGCTCTTGCATGGATCAATTTTTTGTTTTACAGCTGGGAGAAGTTATGTTTTATGGGTCTCGTTTGTAATATTATTGCAATAGTCCTGCTAGCCTTGAAAATGTGTAATGCACTACACCCCCTATGGACTAAGTATATAATTGCACTGCATTACTTTCTCCCATGCTTTTTTCATGTGGTTATGCTATCTAAGGGCCGACTGTATGGTTACATAACTCAGCCTGTGGTGGTTCGAGGACAATGGGACCACCTTCAAAAACGGTCTACATCATCTGAGCCCCCACACTAGGTTAGTGGGAGCCCCAAAATAATAACCCCGTCAACCATTCAGTTTCTTTTAAGCTTCCTCATGGCTAGAACTTTATTATAGCTGGGAGAAGTTTTGTTTTAAAGGCTGTTAGTAATATCATTGTAGTAGGCCTGCTAGCCCTAAAAACGCCTTATAGGAGCTAAGTATATGGTTACACTGCATTAATTTCTCCTGGGGTTATCCCCGGTAGGGGCTAACAATCAATATGGTTACATGACCATGTTTCTTACAAATGATATTTTTGTTATGGTGCCCTCTAGGGGCTGTTTTGAGCATTACAGTCTAATGCCAAATGTTTATTTCTGATAAAGGTTTATATGATACTTGTATATGTTTTAATAATCTCTCCTTATTACAATTATGATCATAATTTAGGACAACTTAACATCCCTATTACACTATGACTGTTTGAACACTCTTGATATGTTTGGGTGGCCCTTCTAGTTTATTTCTACTCTGTGGCTGTCTTGTGTTTTTTTTGGGAAGTTGTGTTAGCCAGCAACTCCGATGGTGGGGTCGTGAAAGTGCTATTCTTTTGGAATTAGCATGGCAGATTTAAATTAGGATGCTAAATAGCAACATTTTCATTTTTTGCTGCAGATAGTGCTTCAGTTATTTGCAGGACCACTGGAATTATATGACAGGAAAAGGTGAAATTATGAGGCAGGATTGACCAATTTATGTGGCAAGGAAAGTCCAGTTATGAATTTACAATGCCAATAGCTTTAACTCAAGCAAACGAGAGACCTATTGCATTGCAAATGCTTGTTACTGTTGATTTCTCCGTAATTACCACAAACATTACTTGCATCAAGCACAATGAAAGCAGTCTCCAATACCCATTGCTAAAGGAATTATGTAATTCTGAGGCCACAGCATTTTCCTCATAATTAAGTATTTGCCAAATAACTATCTGCTGCATAGTTTGCAGATACTAGCTCAAACAGAACAAAGGTTGGTAAAAAAAATAATAATAAAGAAATAGCGATCTGTGTTGCCATGTATTGGAATGCGCTGTACAAAGCTTCATTGGTCACCTTTCAGTTGTTTATTGCTATAATTTTGTGTTAAACTGGTATTAAAGAGGCGAAACCTTTGCTAAAACCATGCTAATGTGTAAAAAATGTCAAAATAGTTAAGTAATAGAACCACAAAATGTGCAGCTTAATGGTAAATAATTTGCCTTTTGCCACATAATTTAGTAAACCCTGCGGCCGAATTTGTTCCTCCCTTTGTCACATAATTTCATTGGCCCCTCCCACACACTGCAAAACATATACACAGCTGGTCTTCACAAGTTCATAACTGCCCCAATTTGTAAATGTGAGCCATTTTTTTTTTAGCTATCTGGGACCGTATTATATACAGGGCGCACCCTTGCTGTTTGTGCCATGGCGCACCTCTAAACCGGCACGCCGGGCGCAAACAGGAACAGTGCGCCCTATTATGATGAATGAGTAGACCTCAGAACAGTTGGGGGCAGCACAGTCCATGAAATACAGAGCGGCTGCTTCAAAGCTGCTCTGTGTTCCTCTGTGCAGGCAGCAACCTACCTGCACTTCGAAGACGGGAGAGCGGTCCCCTTGCAAGCAGGGTCAGTAAGTGAGTGCACCCACCTGCAGGGGGCTACCTGGGGGTCCATGGGATGTCCTTCGACCCTTCTAGTGCGCCTCCTCAGTGCACCTGTATTCGAACTATGGCGCAGTCACAGATGGAAAGTGATTCCATCATTTGCGTGGGGCCGCAACCCCATGCAAATGAGGGAAGACGGTGCTGGTGCTACACATGCACAAAACAGAAATGGAGATAAGTGACTGTAACCAACTTGATTGTAATAAAACGATGGCACCATTCGTCCAAAAACGTTCAACAGAACATCTACATAAAGACTGTGCACATCAAAATCAAGAATAAAGGAAAAGACTTGTGTTTGATAAAACTGAAAATTCCACCAAGGGGAAAAAACACTAATATCAGCAAGGGTTGTGACAATGTTATTCGTAACCAGTAGCTCCCCTCGTCTGAGGGTGTTACTCATGCGGCAAGTAATTAACAGCATTTATAAACTTGCCCACTGGCTCTGGTGTTTAATGAGGGGAAATGGTCATTAACAGCTGGTAACAACCAACAGCTTGGGCGAGGATGCTGCAAGTGCCAATCTTCCCAGCCCTAACTCCATGTCCCTGGGTGGGATTTTCTGGGAACTTCAATTTTGGACAAACAGCATTTGATTATGAACATATTAATTCTACGGATTAGCTGAGCATCATGTAGAGGGTGAGAACAAGCAAAGGTTACTCAGCATGGTGACTACAGTATCCAGATTCCTAGCAGGTCCTGGGCGAATTTCAGAGGTTTGTGGTTGAAAAGGTTTTCACATGGAGTCTTTGGGATATTGTGGTCTTGTTGGTGTTGGATAACAAGATGTTCCACTATGAAAGACTTCCAGTGAACATTTAAAACAAGCATTGGCAAAGCTAACTGGTCGCGCCTATGAGAGCTATTGGCTTTTGCAATGATTTGTAACCATGCTGTACAGCAGTGCGGTTTAAAAAAGTTCGATGACACAGTCGGCTCTAAAGAGCTTTTTTTTTTTTTTTTTAAACTACATTATTGCTGGCCTATTTCTAGTGTATACTCCGCCATGCCCACTCACCTGTCTTTTTTGCAGTACTATGTAGCAGACTAAGCCCAAGCCTTTGGAGTACTTTACATGAGTACTAGATTACATTGCACAAGATCAGATTTTTATTTTTGTTAGCACATGGAGATTAATAATTTCCCCAGAATTAGAGGATGTAGAGCAGACGCCAGGCCTCGAACCTGATTCCCTAGTTCCAAAGTCGGCATATCAGGCTGTTAGGGAACACTAATGCGTCAATGTTCCAGGGAAAGGACCAACACAAGAAGAGGAAGGAAAACCAATGGAACCTGATGAATTGGAAATAAGCACACAAGTGTGTCAAAGCCAAGGAATGGTAAGTGATGGGCAGGCTCTAGGCTCACTGTAAGTTAATAAAATGTCTTGCAACAGACAACACATGTGCTGTCTCAGGTGAGACCTAAAAAGTGGTTATTTGTCTGTGTGTCCCTCCCACCTCGTGTTAAGTGAAGTGCCCTGTAATCTTTATTAACAAGCAGTTTCACCAAATTTTAGCATGATGAATTTCATTATCTGAACTGCTGATCAGGTTACAGCTCTCCAAGTGTTTTCTCCTGTTATCGGATTACTACTCAGAGGAACCAATGTTAGGTTACTATACGCAAGAGACTTAACTCTGCAAACAGTACATTTTCAAGTCTACCACTGCTACACCTTTGGTTTTATTAGGTAATCACGAGTATTGGTGCATGTCGAAGGCAGCAGGTTAAGGGGGTCTGTTTTATGGAGGTTATTGGTTGAGACAGGCTGGGCCTCAAGTTCCAGTTTGCTAGACTCAACCATGTGGACACCTGCCATAGTCATTCAGCCACTGTGAGTGAGGTTGAAGTCTTCCAGTACCAAGGTACAGTGACCTGTAGCATGCCTACAAGCTGTCTGCTAACAAAAAAGTGTCCGCTCTGCAAGTCTGAGACACAACAATCTGACAAAAGATGGCTTCCATGTTTAAGACAACAGTTCCATGGTCCTTGAAAGAAAGCAAGCAGGAACTAATCTGAAGTGCTGCTGAGACTTACCGCAACTTCTTTCGAATCAGACAGCAGGCGACGGCGATAATGACAAGCACTCCGAGAATACTAGCCAGCACCACAGAGAGGACAACACCTTTGAAATCAAAAGAATAAAGTTAGCAAATTTCAGAGGCGTGTGGTTAAACACAAGCAATAGGAGGAAAGGATCAATTTACTGAGCTATTATTGCACACTAAACTTCATTCTGCTTCACAATGAAAAGATAGTTTACAGTATGCTCTACAATTACTTGGAAAACAATGGATAATTTAGATCTCTAGCACTCCTATATCACACTTTGTGAAACAAATGTTCCCAAACACTAAAGTTTAGTATAGCTAAAAGAAGGGTGTGAATCAGTGTTCGTCCATTTCTAGGCCTGCACTGGCTTTATTGTAAAGGGTCATAATCAGGAATGCAGCTTTCGAATGAGTACGGTGGACCAAATGATAAAATAGAAGATTACTCCAAGTTTTAGATCCAGACATGTACTCTGGGCAAAGAAACCGTTTTAATTATAAGACTCCACAAAGTCATGCTGCCCTTTCTAAGATGTCTAAGAGATTGGCCAGGCAAGTAAATACAGCTAGCCTGACTGGCTTCTGCCTACAGCGAAGACTCTAATGACCCAGGCTTGTAGACAATGGGGAAAGAGGTTACTGAGGTGGGAAAAACCTAAATAAAAGGTTTTTTAATGTACTATGACCATTTTTATTCAAATACGGGGGATAGGAAAGTGGGCAAGGTCTAACTATACCAGTTCTGGTAATGTCAAGAAACCTATTTGGTCTCTGGGTGGTTTTACTTCTACTTTCCATCACAGTTTATTTGTTCCTCATCTGGGAGGTCTTTTGCTACTGATGTTTTATAGATGGTCCAAATACCTATAATCTGAATCCTTCATCCACAATTAGCTATGCTTTTTAAACAGTCTAGCTTGTTACATAGGATGGAGCCTTTGTGATGAGTTACTCAATTTAGGGATCCACGCCAACAGGTTACATTTTCAGTCTGGGTTACATCAAGTATTCTGTTACACCCTAGTCAAATTCTTACAGCAGGTGCCTGAAAAGCCCCTGGACTTTCACACTCCCCATCCCATACTTTGACACAACTTGTAGTTCTAAGTTGATTTGTCCAGTGAAGGCATGTGAAGCCCTCGCTTCTGTGTGGTATCTCTTTTCTACTGAAGTCTGCATGGCATAGGTGTAGTTGTCGTCACTCATTTAACAGTACACTGACTGCTTTGCTCTCAAGTTAAACACCACTTCAGCGCTCCATCAGGTTAGCTAGGCATTCCATTTATCCAGTGCTCAGTCCTTGGACGATATGGTCAGTGGCTCTGAGTCTGGCACATGGTTGAGAACTTGTCCATGACAAACTGCACCATCAGCAACATTGTACAGCTCCTTTGTCCTCCATTCACATATCCACTGTCTCGATGCTGGCCCTTCTTGTCCAAATGCCTTTGCAGCCTCTATCGTTACTCTGATCTGTCAAGCTCAAGAGAGGGAGTTTGGATGCAAGCCTCTTGTTTATTCCAGGTTGTTTCTTCTTTGTAACCTCAGAACTGCACCGTCTTGGACTACAAAATGCTTGAGAACACAGATTTCAATCTTCACCACCATCGATTCTATTGTGGTGTCTTCCTAGCCATGTTGCACCTGAAGGATAGATTTTTGCCTTATGGAAGGTATATTGTACTCTTCTGCTCTTCCTATTGTCCCTTCTGTTTGTGTCCCTTTAGTTGTGCATGTCATACCTTTGGGTGATTCCCCCAATTATGGAAAGTTAATCTTCTCTGTGCTTTCATGGGCCTGCCACACAGACCTGGACATTTCCCTAGACCGTGTGCGCTACATTCGAGGCTGTTGAGGCTCCCAGGTGATCTCACTTCTACAGACTGTAACTGTTTGGCTAGGTGTTCTTTGCTAAGCGCTAGAGGAAGAGGGATTAGACAGTGAGCTGTCGGAGGGATGCTGCAGCTCTGAACCAATACAATTCAAATACAACACCACCTGACCAGCTCCAGTTATCTGGCACTTTTTGTACCCACTAGACAATACTGGCTACTGCCGTCCACAGTCTGTCACACATGGTCTAAGATTACATGCCAAATAATTAGAGACCTACAAAACTAATAACAGACCACCAAGTAAATAAATATGTCAGAAGAAGATGACCTAATGTACTTAACATTTTGGATGCTTTGAGAACAACAAGTACATCAAAAACACCACCAGTTAAAGTGGATTCCATAACAAGTGGCTTGAGAGTTGGGATAATATTCTAACTTTTATGATCTGCAGAGGGGCCACAATCCGGGGAATCTTCGACCAGTTTAGCATTTTAAACCTATCAGACTGCTGCTACTCCTTGTATTTAAAACCACAGTACATGAGAATTGAGCGTCTGACCACTAAGCATCATGGACTCAGGAGGCTAATACACGTGAGGTCAGAATTAACTGGTCCATTGTGGGAATATTATATGGGTTTTCAATTGAACACTGTCCTTCTTTAAGTAGGCAACCCCAAAGCATGTTGGAGACACGTGTCCATGCAGAAAGGGTGACAATATATGAAAACATATGAATATATGGAGAAAAAAAACTGACAAAAATAACTTAATTTTTGGAAAGGTTGGACAGCTATGTATGGACACAACAATTAGAAAGGAAGCAATTGATGATATATCAGAAGTCTTTAAATAGAAACTGGCATAAGCTAGCAGGAGCTGGGGGAAGAAAGAGGAAAAGGAATCAACAGAATGAAATGGAAGACATGTTTGAAAGATGAAAAGGAAGACACTAAGCATTGCCTATGTGTACAGTAGAGCAGAACGTCACTGACTGAGAAAAGGGCAAGATCCCAACACCTACCCACAAAGAGATTCTTTATACATTTCGGTCAGCACGATATTAGTGGGGCTAACTAACAGGGGTGAACAATCAAGAAATGTGAAAAAAAACAAGGGGAGTTTGAGAACTGGGAAAAGTTCTCCAATGCCCTAATACTACCAAAGCACTCAACACTGCTTACACCAGGTTAGCAGAGGGCCTCCCAAAAGCCACCCTTCTCACAGGAAGAGAAATACTGCTTTAGAAACCATGGGGAAAGCACACAGAACTATATCCTGGACATGAGGATGAGATCTAGGGGAACAGCTGACAGTACTTAAAATGAGATATCTATGATGCTAGGGACAACGAAAAAGGGAAGACAAAAATAAATGTGCCTCCTGTCATCCATTCTCTTTGACGAATGTTGAGGCCAAAGTTTTTGGAAAGAATCTTCTGCTTAGGCGGAGGAAGCTGCTGGAGACACCGAAATACCCAGATCAGTCTATCATGCATCACCGAGTCCAGATAAGCGTCACTCCCATTAATAGTGTTTGCCTAACCTCCCACCACCATTCGGCGAACAGACTTATCAATTGCATCAGACCACTAAGTCACATCAGTACTTTCCTTTTTAAAAATACTGTGCGATTCCTGGCAAATTTGTTTGGCTCAATTCTCATACCTGGCAACATTCGGAAAACCTAAAAACAGGCAAACAACTGGTATCAAATGAAATATAACCAAACACTAGTTAGATTTCCAACTTATAGATAACGTGCGTTGACATTTAACTTGGTGTTTTCAACCAGATGACAAATGAACTTTATACTGATTTTTAATTAGTTATTTAAGAACTGTAACATTACAAGGATAAATGCAGAAAAAGACCACAACGAAATCCCAAGGCACCTTTAGACGTGGCAATTACTGCAAGTTAAATTAAAATGTCAAATTAATTCTAGTATTTAATAGACAAGGATGATTAAACTAGATGCACAATCTGCATGGTAGGCACAGTAGCCCATCCGCTGGTATTTTAAGATAGGCTCATTTCTTTGGGATCAGAAGTGCATAGTGATCTGTGAAGTACTCATAGTCATATCAACTGCTGTTAATATGAAATACAGCAATACAATTTTTAACTCCATTGCATAATGAAACCCAATACAACACAAACAGTACATCAGTTGAGAACAAGGAGATCTGATCAGATGACAAATTGCCTAGATAATCCTCTTACCAGAAGTCATAGAGAAGACAATTCAAGTTGCTGAATTTAAGAATGTCTGGGTGACAAACTTCAGATAAATGATAGATAACAACAGAGATCACAAACTGTCCAACAGAGCAAGGATGTTGGCAGACTGGACTTTTCGGATGCTCTTCGCCCCTTTTCAAATTCTAGGATTCCATGATTGGAAGTTGAATGGACACGTTTTCTTCCCCCATCATATATGTTGTATTCTATGATCTATTATGTGTCTTTTTGAAGGAATCCTTCCAACAACAGGAACTAGTTACGGCCAAAATCCACAGTATTTTCTGCCTTATGAAACACATTTTGAAAGTATTGCTGGATCTTTCCGCTACCTTCAACATAATCGACCATCACACCCTCATCCCCACCCACCTTGAAGTCTCGGATATTGTTCACCTGCAATTTCCTTTACTGGTTCTCTTCTCAAATGACACCAGTTTGTTCACATGGGCACCTCAGGTCAAAAAATATCCTATCACCCTTGAAGTCCCAGAGGATTCAATTTTATTCTGCCATCTTCAACCTGTAAATAGAGCAATTTGATGCTGTACTCACAAATAACAGCATCAAGATTCACCAATATGCCGATGATACACAAATCTACTTAACTCTCCTCTGCTTCAAACATGCCAAAGCCCAAAACACCAGCTCCACATCATCCAGATCTGTATGTCAACCCCTACCTTGAGTGTAACCCAATCAAGACAGGATTCTTGTTATTTGTCAAGAACAACAAACAAGAAACAATAGAAAACATGGCTCAATGACATGAACCTTGATGGGTTCAAACCCCTGATTTCACTGAATTAAAGTCAACTGGATTCCTGGACACTACCCTCACCCCCAAGTAACACTGCCGAAAAAACAGATGGCTCTCTTGTAAAGGAAGTTAAACTGCTTCTTACAGAAAGTGACTTCAGAACTACTGTTCACATCCATATACTCTTGCATCTGGACTGTGGTAACTTCTGCTCCATGGCCTCGCAGACTCCACACCGGCAACCCTTAAGGGCATCCTACAAGTCACACCACAACTCATTGAGCATCTGAACCAAAATGATCACATTACCCCCATTCTGATGGAACTCCATTGGTATCCACTGCCAGCTGGCACACAGTATCTTCAAAACCAGCTGCATTATTTACAAAGCCATCATGAGCAGCACCCACAATCATCATGCAGACAAGCTCACTCTCTCTAATGGTTCTTAGCACACCTGCAGCAAAGACACAATCAGAAGGCAGACTAAGGAGTGAACAAAAGTTAAAACAAGACAGAAGGCCTTTGTGTTCCATGCACCCAGGATCTTAAACACCAACCCAGTATCTATTGGGATGGCTCAAAGCTGCTCAATTTTAGGGAAGAGTTGAAGGTGAACCTCTTTAAAGAGCATTACACCACAATGCATTAACAGAATACAAATCAGCAAGCTCTCCTAACCCTGAATGACTTTGTGCTGGTATATGACCCTGTGCAACACTCAAATGCCTTTTAGCTAGGTTTGTGCAATGCAAATACCACATGCATACATGCAAAAGTGTGTACCGCAGAGGTGTGGCTCCAATGGTCCAGGAGTGGTTGATCAGCTGCAGTTTCTTCTCAGCTGCTTTTGAGGCTCATTCTGGTCAGGTAGTACTGCGGGTCCACAGCTTCTTTCCATGGAGGAAATTTCAATGTTTTTTGGTCAAAAATAAAAATAAATGACTGCATGATGACGAAGAGAGTTCGAAGTCTGAGAGAAGGCAGCTGCTTTCAGCAAGTCGAAACTTGTTGCAGCCAAGAGCCAAAAGAAGACAGTGATTGCAAGTCACCTCAATCACTGGTTAATAGATTCGCATGCACTGAACGGGAATTATAAGAAGAAACTCTGAAAACCATCCAAACACTCCGATGGTCTGGATCTTTCATCCTAAGGAAGGAGGCAGAGTTTGTAGATGTATGCACAGAATAGCAATGATGGGACAAAGGCAACCCTTTTAGATTTTGTCACAAAACACTGTTTCAGCCAATGCTTATGCAGAACAAATTCCGTAGAAAAAATGCAATCCGTCCAAACTGAGTTTATTAAATAGAGCAATGAGGATGAATCCATTTCTATGATCACGTTGAAGAGACGTGTACTAGCAGCAACCAGTCTCCACAGGTCTTAAATACAAAAAGCAAGTGCATGCCAGACGTGACCACATTAGGTTGAGAGAAAGGACAGTCATGCATAAGAGTTCCTGGGTGAATCTCACTAAGGAACGAAAAACCCATAAGGTCAAAGTACAATGTCATTTATCAAAGTGAGAAGACAGTCCGCAAGCCGATATAGGCATTCATTGTCTATATCAATGTTCGGTGTAAGAAATATAAAGACATTGCACTAGCTTTAAAACAAAAATCCCACAAACTCATCTTGCAAAGTGTTGCAAATAGAATTTTCTTCTAGTTTGCAGGTGCTTTGCAGACTCCTCCATCATATTGTAAGTGCCACAGCATGCATACTCAACTCATCTCTACCTGAAGGATGGTGGATGCCACAGTGAGATCACCATCTTCTTTTCTTTACCCTCAGAAGATCTGTGGGGCACTGCAAGGTTATCCTTCTGCTTCACAGCCATGTTTGGAATCCAAAACCCAGACTAACCACAACAAATGTACTTTTTTCTTCAACACAGCAAAGCATCCTTTTATATTTAAAGATGCAGCTATTTTAATGTATTAGAAATGATAAAGAAAGAATGAAGTTTGACAAAAGCGAAAAGATTAGAAATGCAATATCAGGATCTTGTTACATTGTCACAAACATTACTGCTTAATCTTTACCGTACCTGAAAATCGCAAAACATTTCTGGAGGCTGTGCGGAAATCATATCACTTGAGATATTGAGTGTGGCTACATGGTTTGACATAACACAGGAGTGTTGCACATCAGGAAAAATGTCATGTCTCTTCTGCAATTGTTTCTATTTTCTGAGGTGGGAAGCATGACTATACTAGGCCAGCCTGTAGCTGTGTTCCCGATGCCCCTGTGTGTGTCGGACCAATGACCAGATGCCTTCCATTTGAGTTATGTCTTTGAGAATAGTACAGAGCCTCAGTGTCCAAAGTTTAAGTCACATGGCTTCACAGTTAAGTCAATGGTTCTATGTTGTTTGCCCTGTGGGTCTTAAGAATCTCGGACACCGTTGTGGATCCTGGTAAACGGTCCACCATGGTCAAGTAATTCAATGGCCTCACTGGATTTTGTTGTGGTTCAGAACTGGGTGGACCTTGAACTGTCCAACTCCAATTCCGTCACCTCCCCCATTCTGACCACTGTGGCACCCAACACACATTTAGTCATGGCCTTTTGGTGTCAATATGTTTGAGAACTCAAATCTGAATATTCTAAGTTCGTGTTTATGTCAGGTTCCCCCACCCACATTCCCCGAAGGGCATCTTAGCTCTGAATATCTGCTCGTTTTGTAAACCTGAGCAGGGTGTCCATGTTGTAGAGGTAGAAATTCCCATTAGTGAGGTTAGTGCTCAGGACACAGCATGGCACATTCATTAAAAGCAGGCTAGGATCTGAGCTAATTTTAAATCATAGTGTTTTTGAAGCAGTCCTGCTCAAACCACAGGAAGATCTTTTATAATAACATGATGAGCTCTATAGATGATCATTGATAACAGTCCCTGCAGAGGTCGTAGCATCATGGGGATAGCTGCTTAAAACAGAGTATTTTGGGTTCAATAATACAAAAAGAGGAATAAAACAAATGCATTATGCAGCTCAGTTTAGCCAATCTGGTCATATGGTGTAGGCATGGAATATAGACAGACATGCTACTGACAACGTAAAGGGATACTCTGCATAACGTCAGAAATGTGGGGCGGCATAGTGATGTATTTATTTAGTAGGCTGCATATTGTGTCTCGTCCTCTAACTAGGACCGTACTGGAATCTTGATGCACAGAATGGTAGGACTTAAACAGGCCATCCACTGTGAGAAAATAAAAAGCAGTTCTCTTAACTCAGTCCTGCATCGCATCTCTAAAAATCACTGACACTAGGCATTCCAGAGTGTTCCACTGTTCCATTTGGTCTTCTTGTGTTCTGAGACCTAGTATGACATTCAGCCCCTCCAAAGTTAGGGCTGGGAATAGTGCAATATTATAGACCACACTATTTCTGGAATATTGCAATGCGTTATTTCTGGCTTCTCCAGTTTACCTTCTAAAGCGACTGCAGCATATTCAAACGGCGGCAGCCAAATTGGCTTTGAACCTGCTCATATATTCATGTTCGTCCCAGGCCCTTGTAGAGCTTAATTGGCTTTCTGTAACCAAGAGAATTATATTTAAGTCTTTATGCATTACCTTCAGAGCGGTGCACAAGAGCCCCCTTTTTTCGCAAGGAAACTAAGGGCCAGAATAGGAGTTCGGCAGACAGGATGACCCACCTGCCGAACTTTTGACAGGGAGTTTGCCACCATACTGGCTTCCTCCCAGCCGGACCCATGACGACTTTCCCGCTGGGCTGTGGCAGCAGCATTGTCATCGGCTCGTAATCGAGCCGGCAGCCATGCTGCTGCCGCAGGGGGCACCAGAACCCTCACAATGCTCACTGTCTGCACAGTCCTCCCTATGGCCCCCTGAAGAGGCTGGCAGAGAACAAGGTCGTAATCAACTGGGCAGCACTGCATGCAGCGCCACTCTGGCTGATTCAGACCTCTGCCACTGTCACGATCATCAATCCCAGCGGAGATGGCGGTACCCTGGTGGTCTGATCGCCAGGGTCATAATGTGGCAGTCGGACCACCACAGCAGCAGCAGCTGTGCTGACCGCCACTGTGAGGCTGGCAGTCTCAAGACCGCCAGCCTCATAACGAGGCCCCAAGTATTATTTGTCGCAAGCCGCCAAAAGCTCTGCTTTCTTCCAGGGCCAACCTGCTCTGTATTCCCAGAATAAACCAAGTGACGACCGGCGGTCATGCTTCCTCATTCACAGGAGCACAACTGTAGACTATCCTGACATCCTCCCTATGGGAATGTCAGGACTGGTGATTCAGGGAAGCATTGAAGACTTGGCTCTTTCCAATTGAATTATGCTATGGTAAGTTTTCCATGATCTTTTTTTTCAGTAGAACAAGGCCAGGATACCTGTGAGGTCTTAGCTGTGCTTTATAAATGTTATTTAATTCATCCATTCACTCCCTCCTCTGGGGCAAACATGGCATCTGCTTTTACCAAATAGCATGACAACTTTCAAGTGTGCTTTGAAAATCACCAGTTTATAGCTGTGATAAAGGCAATTGTGTGAAGTCTATCCGAACAAAACAGCACAATCTACAGTTTATGGGGCTATTTGCATAAATAAATAATACACCAAGGGGCGCAAATATCAAAATGTTTAGAGATCCTAAAACCACAAACCAAAACTGAGATGCAATAAAGAAGAACTACAAACGAGCCAAGACCAGACAACTGGAACGAGCAGATGTCAGATGTCGTCCCAACGGTGTCAATCACGATCATTTCGAGAGGCGGCCCCTGATTTAGGCACAAAATATGCAGGTTAACTTTCAGAGTTTGTGCAGGGACCACTCCAAAGATAGCAGAGTCTGCAGCCACAAAGGGAATCATCTTGAAAACTTACATCACAGATTATTTTGAAGCCTCAGTTAGCAAAGATTTTGAAGGACCAACTATCGCAAGAAGGAACCCCATCATTCCCACTAACTAATATATGTGGCAGTACTGGGGGCAAGTTCAGTCCTCAGCAGGGAGTTACACTCAAGGCAGATTCTTCTAATACTGTCATTAAAAGTTAAACTTAATGGAAAAGGGAAGGGGGATATTTTGACCTCAATATTTCCTGGGTTACCAAAGTAGTTAAAAATAGCAGACAAAGAAGAGACCGGTGCATGAAATGGACGGCAAGAAATGTAGGTACTTGCTCTCCAAGAGTCCCAGTACTCTCCACTAATACAGCATTTGTACTGAGAAGTGCCCACACTCCCCTATCAAATAAAATAAGAATCGGACAGTATCTGCTCACTGGGAGCTCTGACAAACACCATGCCATTTGGTGGCATATGATGTGTCCCAGCTGACAATTTGCCTCCCTTGTTCCCGACCTTGGCCCTCAAGGAGTGATCCATGAAGTACCAGCTGAAGATTACACCAGCTGTACTAGAAGTCCTTGTTATCCTGTAACAGCCCAAAGGGCGATCTCAGGAGTAAAATAGGAGTATGCAGATGCTAGGAAGCACATCTTCACACATTACTGAATTTGCAAATTTCTCAACTGTGAACAAATTAGGACTCATAAGCTTTGGTTTATTCATATTTATTGACCGAATACATACAGTACGTTCACGATATAAAACTGAAATAGCTCTGTAATCATATGCAGCAACATACAAGCACTCCTGTCCATACAGACGGACAGGAACCTAATTAATGTAAACTTAGCTCATTACTATCGCTTCTTTAATTTACTAATTGCTCTATATACATTTACCTTCTACCACTAATGAAACAATTCATTATGGCAAACGTTAAACATTATCTCTGCACAGCGAGACTAGGCAATGTATACTAAACTAGTTTCAAGCATATGTCTCAAAGACTTGTTTTGGCAATGCAGTTCATCTCGATCATCAAGTGGGAAGGGGGCATTCTTCTCCTTCCCGCTTTTCCCCTTTCCTGTGTTAGAATCCAATGTAATGAGCGTTCTCCAGGACAGCCAACGCTTTGGCCAAGGAGAATTCCACAACATGCCGGAGAACAGTTGCACGCCTGTTTGAGAAAGACCTCAAGACTACTCAGAGGTGTTCCTCTTCCCCCAACATGACTTAAAAAGGTTTTGACTGGGAATGATCCCAGTCTCTTCCAGATTGACTCTGGCCTATTCAGAAAAGCCCAAGTCTACTGACATGTTGTCAGATAGCTCTAGGATAGATTACCAGCCTTCAAGTACAGTTCTAAAGCCTGCCCCAATATAATGTGCCCAAAAATCATACCAGCGCCTAAATAATGTATGCTCAGGGCCCAAACAAGCATGTTCCAAAGTCTGACACCTTCCTGTCTGCTCAAGTGTTTGCAGCCACCACACAAAGTTATATTTCCAAAATCTCCCAATGCCTCTGTAAATGCTAAACTTTCTCCCCGCAGGTCACACTTTTCATCAGATCCTCTACCGCTGCTCCAGGCTTAAAGGTCATAGCTTCTTCTACTCTTTCCTATACACCTTTTTCAAATTATGCTCTCGCAAACAGCATTTATTCTTACTTGTTATCTGGTTTGCTGTGATGCTCATTTGATCCCAAGATACCTCCACCTCAACAGTAAAATCTTTTTCGTAAATCCATGTCCTTTCTGGTTGTGAGACATTGGAGAGAAGCGGCATCTTATGCACACCTGTCTAGGCTAATGGCAGCTTATAACCAAAACGTGATGGTAAAGGGTGTGAGAAAAACCTAGAGGCGGATATAACATGCAACAGACAGAAAATTCTAATATGGCTCTGAATAGGTTTCTATGGCACCTTCAGCATCTGAAAGTTATGAGAAAGGCAGGTGGGAACGTATATTTATTTGTGGTTCGGGATTTGCCGACATAGCCCATTCCTCCCCACTACAAATTTAAAGCTCAGCCCCAGAACTTCATGCCTTGTTACTTTCAGTTTGTCCAAGATTTATGTGTTGGTCTTTCTTTTCGTTTTGTTTCCCAAAACTGTGCATTGGCACTCTGTGGCGCTGGCACTCTAGAAACTATTCATTTTGGAGCCCTGTTTATTTTTGGTAGCTGTGGGCTATTGTGCCAGGAGAGAGGGTCAATGGTGGACGCGTCACAGATCCTCCTCTCCACTTCCACCACAAAGGCCACAAGTGAACAGATCCACTCAGGACACCTTTCAGTGTCCATCCACGACCTGACCTTTCGCTGCATGCTGGAAGCTCCAATCTGGTCCAGGAGTCCTATTAGAAAAGACATTGATAAATGAGGGTCCGTTGTTGCTTTCGCAACAGGTTGATGCCGATTTGCTGGATCATTTGGCTACATTGCAATAAGGAGCAGTATTTGAACAAAGACCATTTCCTGCTACAATATATGAAGCCTGAGCACCAAATACCATATACAGGAGGGCTGCCTCAAGGCATGGTGTTCATGAAGTTGGTGGAGTGACCGTTTTAAAGATTTACAATCCAGGAGTGGCTGAAGCCTAGATCGAAAGATCATCAAGGCCCAGCCTGGAATTATCTGCCTCAACAGCCGTCTTTCTGATTCTACAGAACTAACTCGCATCTCCTCCAATAACTATTGGGGAGACAATTCCATATTCTAGTGCTTCCGGGTCTCTATGTCTGGCTGCCTGACCTCTTCTCTTAAAGTAGCCAGGACAGAGAACACTGCTGTGTTTAACACGACTGTTGTTCACAGAATAGATTCGCAAAACAAAAAGCACTTTTGGCAAAGATATTAGGTCTGGCTTTGACTGCCAGCCTTTTGGCTTTGTTAATGCTTGCTTTGTCACGATTTTTGTAAAATGATTTGGAGGAGCTGCAGGGCCCTTGCCAATATAAAAAAAAAAACATTACAAAAATAAGCACTTTACCAAACCGTTCTTGGCAGTAAAGTGTGTGTTATAGTGAGCGGAAGACAAATGTGAATTACAACAGGCCAATGAATGACAAGGCTAGATAAAAGGCACTAGATATGTATATATAACATTTTAGTAAAATCGAAAGGTCTTGGCTATCGCCACACCTAAAAAGGGCTTCAGGTGCTAAAAGTCGGTGATACCATGCCATCATCAGGTAAAACCAGGCCTGCTGTCTAACATTTTAGATCACTCCTACTCACCAGTTATGCACCCTTTGGAAACAGTATAATATGGACATCTCCGGTTTTGTGTGTGATCGTAGCGAAGCCTTATAGGTAGCCTGGCCACGATCTAGTCTTTGTTCTCGATGTAAATCAGCTACTTCTATGACTTCTGCATTTCCACCATCACACAGGCGGTGTAAACAAGGTCCAAAGATTCTAGCCAAGCAAGTAAGAGAGGAGGTGGGACGGATGCACCGACCACAAGGATTACTGTCTTTGCCCCATTAAGAATGATCATAGCTTTCTGATTCCCAAGGATGTCTCCCTTGCAATTAGACAGAATGTACTTCTGCTCCTCCATCAGCAGTCCCAGCTGGGATGGGACACCTGCTAGTCCAGATTCCTTAGCAATTCAACGTTTGGCTGAATATATATGTTAACTAATGGAGGGGAGAGGACTTAGCCAAGAGGAACACCACCATTTACATCATGAATGGAACAGTGGGGCCTAATAGGTCAGTGTTTCTTCTCAAACGAAGAGAATGCACACACTTATCCCGAGCCTGCAGTGACACTGACTGCCCCTTCCTGACAATTCATTAGCAAAGGATGGTGTACAGTGTTAAAGGGAGCAGGCTGTGTCCGCAGGACCACCACAGCCAGCCAGCTTTTATCCCTCAAACACAGGAAGTGCTTCTTCACAACAGTGTCCATTTTGTACCATGCTTTGGGCAAACCGATGGTTGTCCAAGAGCTGGTATCCATCAGGACGTTTTATAACAGTAGCACACAGCCATCACCACAGGCTTTACTAATGATGACAATGCTAAAAAGATGCAATATGACGTTGTGTCTGATGTAGACAGGCTTTGCTCAACTGAAGGGCAAGCACACAGACATTACACAGGTTTACTACCTCACTCTTCTCGCAAGAATGTTCAGTAATCAGTGCAACAACTTGAACTCGAATTCCAGGGCGCCCTTCCATAGTCACTGCCATGTGGTGACAGGAATTACTTAAATAATCAATAATGTCCTAGCTTGCGCAGTGAAGACCATCTCTCACATGCTCACATTTCCTTCTCTTTCTGCTTCTAGCCTTTCTGATTCCATCAGCCCTTGAAAAAAAGAGCACAGTCACTCTGACATGCCAACATTCACTGGGGGTTCCACTGCCTGATGGTTTGCCTTGTGCTCAAGTGCGAAAAGTGAGCAGTTTGGGGACATCCTACTGAGGTCACTTTACAACTTATCCAGGACCTTGAGGGATACGCCTTTGCAGTGCTTTCCAGGCCTTCCACTTACATGTGGCTGTGGAGGGGACATTTCCCTCACTCAAACCAGTCTCCTATTCCTATTGATCCAAAGTACTAATGAATGGCAGGTAAGGGCAACATGTGTTAGACTAGTGCTTTAACTTGATACACATCTGCCAATTACATGGCAGCTTGACACTTGTGCATCTATCCTTAGAAGGACTATGCCCAAAGTGATGCATGGTCTTCTGGCACCTAAGGACACTTTGAAGTGGTACTAAGTCTATACCATCATCCAGTCAAGAGTGCTTGCTGGTACAGGGCCATCATACTTTCAGCGGGTTTACTAGAAATATATTATCATCAAATCGAAGTGATGAGACATGAAATCAAGGTGTTTAGAAACATTGGGGGGAGGGAGTCTCAAGAAGATTATAATTCACTTTTCAAGGTAAATTAATCTTATAAGAAACAAATCCATGCTTAAACCAATTTGTGAAATGACCAAACAAATGCAGCAGCAGTCTCTGGCCTGGGAGCTACTCGCCATAGTCCCCTGGAATTACTCCAGATGTTTCAATTGCAGCTGCTGTTAATGTACCAACTCTAGGTTTTGTTATTGAATGAGCCCATCTTGGAGCACTGTTGTGAGAAGTTACCTCAGCGTCCTAAGAAAGGCAAAACGCCGTTGCAGAAGGTATATGGTAGCTTGCGGACATCTTCTGTACCCAATTCTCACATTTTGCAACAGGGGTGAATAGCTTTACTTTAAGTAACAATATCCTGAATTTCATACTGTGGCAATCTCTTGATGAAAAGGAATTGCAGGATAGTTTCTGAGCATCAGGATGCCTAGTAACTACCCAAAGTGCTGCAAACAGTACCCAAACCTCAACACAGGTAAATTGTGTCTACAAAAGGCATAGTTCCACTCTTCAAAACGTAGTAAAAATAAAGGCAATGGTTATGCATAACCGATACCAGGATGGATGAGCCCCAGGTTTAATGCTGCCAAGCACCGCCACTGTGCTTCAATTCCCTCCAACCACAACAGGCTTGCAAAAGAGCAAGGCAGCAGCTCATTTGTCCTCTTGTCTGACGGTGCACTAGAATGCTTCCACCTTCAGCTTTCATTTGTGCAATGGCGGTGCCAGGTTCGGTGGATATGGGCAGCAGCACAGAATAAGAGGGTTGGTCTGTCCACCCTAAAAACGTATTTGGCATATAGCTAAACACAAGAAAAGGGGTGAAGTGTGAATGGAATATTAAAACCATTTCTGAAAAGTATTTTACCAGCAGGAGAGCTGGCAAAACAATGTATTATAGATTAGGATGACAAACAAGCCCATCCCCTCCCAAGCAAAGCATCTCTGAGGCACATTTAGTAACTGGTCAAAAAGTTAAAACAGTAGACTGATCTACTCAAACTGTTAATGGAATATGAAAATAGGAATCTCTCCTGCTTGTAAAATCTCCCCTAGGGATGTACTTCTGTCAGGTACAAGCTTATGAATTTCTACCTCTAGTCCAATCGCTAATCTGCCCAGTTCTTACCAACAAAAAGGTTAATTTTGAAGTCATCATATTTCCACCCAGAAAACATTCTGCACTTCATTTCTTTCACATTTTGACCACCACAATTAACCAATGATTTTAATATCATTGGTTAATTCTGCCTTAAATAAAAACTATTGACGTTGCTGCGAGCCACAGTTTCACCCATAATCCCAAAGTTGGCAAAACAATTGTGGCACGTTGGTGCAAAGGGTATCCAAGAGGCAGAACACTGCATCCCAAGGTAGAGCTTATTTTGCAGTGACATGAAGTTCTTGGAAGTAGCTTGCCAGTGTGCGGGCCAGAGGTGACGCTGCTGAAGAGGAAAGTGATACTTTGGAGGGAATGAGCCCAGTGGTAAAGAGACTTTGCTTTGTCGTCTGAAACAGGAGATTAGATTAGATCCTGGTTCCCACAATTTACACAAATTATTTCCAGGGCTCTGGCGTCAGGGTCACATGTCTTACTGATTTGGAGGCATTCCCTGATAATGCTATCTACTAATATAGTCTTACAGCCATCACCAGGCCAACTAGTGTGCTCTCTTCTTGGGAAACTTAAACAATGCTTCTATCAGGACCACTGGTGGTGAACCACAAACAGTTCTGCTGAGCTAACGAGGAAGGCGTGCCTATGCAATATAAAGAGACTAAGGGGGTCATTTTGACCCTGGCGGTAGACTACCGCCAGGGCCAACGACCGCGGGAGCACCGCCAACAGGCTGGCGGTGCTCCCATGGGCATTCTGACCGCGGCGGTACAGCCGCGGTCAGAAACGGGAAACCGGCGGTGTACCGCCGGTTCCCCGCTGCCCTGGGGAATGGGGATTCCGACCCACTTACCGCCATCCTGTTCCTGGCGGTCTTGGCCGCCAGGAACAGGATGGCGGTAAGGGGTGTCGTATGGCCCCTGGGGGCCCCTGCAGTGCCCATGCCAATGTCAGAATGACCCCCTAAATGTAGAGTCACCTGGCTCACTGTTAAACATGTGTGTGGTTCTCTGCCTTCTACAGCACGAAGGTGTCCGGCAACTCAAACAGCGTGGATGCAAATTACTGGATGAACTGATCCTGGTGTTATGGTAAGTGGTCAGGGAACGCTTGTGCAAAGAACTGGCAGTAAGAGTCCCCTCTTTGGAGGGGTACAAAATGAATTTGTGCTAAGAGTATGGGTAAGTTAATGGTGTCCTGATTGTAAAAGTAAATGCTACACTCTAAGGAATATTCATTATGAATCCCAATGTTTACATTTATCATGAAATCTACTTCTGCTGTGAAGAAAACCCAATCACTCGGCTCTAGTTGAAGTGGTTCGTTGGTTGCCCCTTCTGGGGCGGTTCTTAGCGGTGTTGAAAGGCACCCATAGTACTGGATTCCCTAAACAGCCTGTCTTCTCACCTTGACTTGAGGAGAAGTGACTAATGCCCAGGAGAGAAGGTGAAGTTGGGTATACTGTTAGGAGCCAGCACAGGGAGGAGCCAGCAGTCTATGTATGATCCTTTACACGTATGGCATTCAATGGCAGGCCGCTGCTGTGAATTGTGGAAGTTGCCTAAGGCGCTGTTTTTGCTTGCAGGCCAATGTTATGAGGTGCTGTTATGATTGACATTATACTTAATACACCACACTACTGTTATGGTCTTATAATTGTAATGGAACAAGACCCACTTCACCTGCGTAAAATCTTAAATAAAAACACATTTTTAAAAACTCATATCGCTATCGCAGTAAAAGTACTTTTTCAACACGGGTGGGCTGTTGCTCACAAGAGCTTACTCTGGTCCATAGTTTCTGCACAAGCTCGGGGGGGGGCAAATATTCACTGCCACGCCTGTCCAGGTAATGCCAGGGCATACTCGGACACCCTCCTGGGCAAAGCAAACCTTCATCTTAGACCAGCAGTACAGTCCTTAAGCAAAGAACATGCGCATTATTACCTGCCCTCCATTCATGTGCATCAAGGCCCTCTGCCGCTCCCAGTGGAAACAGGATGTTATACGTACTGCTTACATAGCACAGGTCAATTAGATGGCCCCTAGGAGCCTACAGTGTTAGCTCCATCTCCCCCCACAACTCCCCCAAGAGAGATCCCCATAAATATGCATAAAGAAGGACAAAAACCATGTGGACTACAGCTCGAGTAATACACAAAAGTCAGTACTGCTACTCTGGAACCAACTGCTTTCGTTCACAACAGCGAGCTGTAGACGTCCAGTTTCCACACATATAAGAGTCTTCTTTTAAGGAGCACACTAGGTATCAAATTCAAACTCTAGCTCCTGGGCTTCTTCCGATCCTGCGTGAATCCTTTTAAATGGTCCCCCTGCAAGAGTCCCTTTGAGAGGTCTCCCTGCAATGCAAAGTTATGACTGTTTCAGTTCACTGTGCACATTATTATGGCAGAACGGCATGCACATGCACTCCACCGGGCTTTGTGCCAGTTCCTGCCACTGGATGCCCAACAATGCCACAAGAAGATGGCATCCTTGTTGCATGAAACACAATACTCCAAACCAGTTATAGTTTTCACTGTTAGAAAAGGATGACAGCGCAAATAATGAAAATTTTCTAAATATTTGATTTCATAAAATCATTCAAGAGGGATTCTCTTAATTTCTAGAAATTAGTTTAACATGTAACAGCTTTCACTGCCATAAGAGCAGACTTAAACACATGACAACATTTGGGATGATATGCGCCTCTGTGCATTATGGTGAGAAGGTTTGAGCCAGACTGGTGGTTGCTGGTTTAAGGTCAATGAGGAGGTTTCTCGGATAGGCCGTGTCTCCAAAATGGATAATGCCAGGGCCCTTAGCCATATACCTGGCCTGCCTAAGATAGAATGCATTCTGCAAATACCAGACCAGCCTAGCTGTCTAGGCTCAATGTCTCCAAGAAAATCTTCCCATTTTGCTCCAAACCCAAGAATCTGTCTCAATCACACAGTTCTCATTGTGGTGTTCTCAGACCAGAGTGTGTGAGTGTTCTAAATATACCATGCAGTAGTGGTAATCCTAAAAAAATAATCTCCGTATCATGACCAACAAACGTTTCACATCTACAGGTCACTAATGCATAAGAGCTTTACAATGAATGGGCGATGTATGGTCTTAAGAGATTCTGATGGTAACAGTTGAGGAGCCCTTGCTGTCAAAGGAAATATAAAGTCACTGTTTTGTGATAAACAACGAAATTGGGCAAACTCACATCATCCCATTGTAAAGATAATATTAAATACATTCTATCCGTCCTTCAGATTATGTGGCTTCCAAAAGTAGGCCTTGATGCTACTCCTGAGTTAAAATGTATGTCCAGGGATACAGGGCTCGAGTTACTCTGTCACAATGGTGATGGATATCCCGTCCGCCGAAATCTAAATCCCTTCATATCCTGTGAGAAATCTAAGTCCCATAGGATGTCTATCAAGTTGTGACGGAGTAACTTGACTGTCAAGATCTAAATCAGGTCCATAGTCTTTTTAATTACAGGACAGCTCCACTCATACTGTCGCTCAAGAAGTTATCAGTAGATTTAGTTTCTAATTACAGGAAGGGGCACTCGTGCTGTTGATCGGGACGACAGTCTCTAGCACACACAGATCTTTTTGTGTGTTATAGTGCCTTAAGCCTTACATAAACCTTTTTCCTAGCAATATAAATAGAACCCACAAAAATAATTACCAAAACATGATGGAAGCAAAATGTAAGTGTATTCAGTTAGCCTTCTCCATGTCACTGTCCTTCAGGAGACAGACGTGCCAGCTAAGGGTTTGCTAACGGTGCCAAGTAACAGCTATTAGGTGAAAGCAAAAGTCTCTACTCTGCAGGAGACTGCATCACTTATCCTTAACATACTTGCATCCTGTGCTAGTTTCAAGACTCCTTTACAAATGATGTACATAAATGCCAACATTTCAGGTGTGACAGCAGTGAAAGACTTATTCCGTCTGATTGGTTCCAAATATTCCATCTCTCCTCCATTCATTATTTTTCACATCTTTAGTAATTCGCCTGTGTATGTGCCCACACGAGTGGAAAGAACTCCAATACAACATGTCATATATTGTTATTGTAATCGCCCTCTCATGACATCAGCCTGATGTTTCTTTTACCTGAGTCATGGTGGACTTACCTTGACGGAAAGACACCCGAACTCGCCTTTCATCAAACTCCTGTGGCTGTCTGTAGTTATCAGTCATCTCCAGAGGTGAGGGGTCATTCTCTTGTGTGCAATACAGAGCAGTTTCCAGAGCCACAAGCTAGGTAAAGAAAAGATGAAGATGAATGCTAAGGTATACAAGTATCATCATCCTTACAATACAATCAACAAGGCTGGGCAAGACAGTCCATCATGCCACCTCATGCCAGAGGTGGTCTGGTTTATGGAAAGGCACAAACTGATATATAAACAAGTGTCTCCTGTAGACCACTATTCCCAGGAAATCACGAGTTCTTGCGATATACAACACCTCCTATGCTTGCCAGTAGGTAGGCATAGTTAGGACCTCCCAAAGACAAAGTTTTTACTTTTGTTAACAACTTTGGCACCATTTGACAGAAGACAATGGGAGCACTGAGGGGGCGCAGGGCACCCACCATTATGTGGCCGGCCCCAGGAGATGGGGCTCTCTTGGGGGGGGGCTGCATGACCCCCCCATGCATATTTTTGATTGGCCAGGCCACGGGGGATTGGGATCCCCGGTGTACAGGGCCTTCCCCTGCGTCTTAAAGAAACACTCGCAGACAGTGCTTGCTGCTAACACACGCATGGAACTGCGTCACCCGCAGTTCGCTCTTTATTTATACCTTCGTGCTCCGTGCCCCTCCCGGACACGCAGAGCACGTCAGGCGCACATGGAGAGCCCGCAGGGTTCTCCATTAACTCTTTACATCCCCCCCATGTTTTACTCCACATGGGGACTGGAACTAACAAAACTGACACCAAAATTAACACATAACGGTATAAAGTCACTTAGGAATAGTTCGTACTAAAAACACACGTAAACAGTCCACCTCAACGAAAACACTGTCCTTACGAACCAGCAGACCTTCCGTCTTCATCCTGTTATAACCACCTGGCAACGGAACTCCAACTACGAGCAGCCGACATGACAGACAAAGTCCTTCAACTGACTACTCGGTGCAGGATTAGGACGTAGATCATATCTTCGGCTTCTTGTGCGCAAGCTTTCATTCCCAGGGGCATAAACAGGTAGGGTTTGTTCAGTCAGCACCGGCCTCCTGACACTCTCCACCTCATTGGTCACCACGGGTGACCCGCCTGTAATGTCCTCAAACTCTCCTTCATCATCAATTGGTTCCCTCCGTCCAGCTTTCTTAAAATGTGACACATTCCGTGTCACTCTTTGTCTTCCTCTGGCCGCAGTGATCATGGACCCCTTCACACCAATAACCTCCCATATCTCGGGTTCAAACGGAGTTATAAACTTTCCTCCCCCTCTCCGACATTTCACCACCACTTGGTCTCCTTCTTGGAACCCTCGGTATCTTGCTCGTCGTTGGGCACTCGCCCTCTGATTAGTAGCTCGCCGTCGTTTTTGAGTGGCTTTAACATCCAACACAGGAGGTCTCCATTTAGGACCTGATGGAATACAGTCACGTGGAGATACTTTGAACATCAAAGAGGAGGGAGCACAACCAGTGGTACTATGGGGCGTTTGACGATAAGCACTCAGGAATTGGTGTAGACACTGTTCGCTGTCTTCCCTTTTCTCTACACCAATTCGAAGAGCCCTGTTCAAAGTTCGCATGAACCTTTCCACGTCTCCATTTGCCTGAGGCCAGTAAGGCGTTATCTTCCGATGACGAATTGCCAGACCCTCAAGGTATAACCGGAACTCTTGTCCTTGGAATGGGGGACCATTATCCGTTCGAATTTCATCAGGCAAACCAAACAAAGCAAATGTCTTTTGTAGAACTGGCCGCACATTCTCAAACGCCGTCGACGGCACTACCTCAACCACCGGGAATTTAGTATAAGAGTCAATCAGAACAGCCGTTAACCTCCCATCTGGAAAACTTCCAAAGTCCATGCTTATTTTAGCCCATGGTTTCAGAGTAGCCGGCTCCGTTATCACCGGACAATTCGGAGGTTCCACTGACGTGATGATACAGGAGTGACACTGTCCTACCATCTCGTCAACTTGACTGTCCATACCTGGGAACCATACCTTGGCACGTAATCTCGCTTTGGTTTTAGCAGCCCCTTGATGTCCTTGATGTGCCAGCTCAATCACTCTAGACCAGAGACTTTGTGGAAGTACAATCCTTCTTCCCCGTAGAACCAATCCTTCATTATCAGTAGACAGTTCCTCTCGCACTTTCCAGATGCTTTGCATGGCCACTCTCTGTTCAGGGCGAGACGCATGTGTTTTTTCTAGAAACTATTTCCACTTTTTATGGCTCAACGCATCTTTGACGTGGCTCAATATGATATCTTCCTGCGTGGCACTTACAATCTCTGGTACGAGAAGGGCGTTAGGACACGCCGACTGCACGACCATGCTTACAAAGACTTCCGTACTCTCCTCATCTTGTTCTTGTTGCGCATCCGACACCTGCGAACAAGGGTGACGAGACAGATAATCTGCCGGATTATTTGCCCCTGGCCGGTAAACGACAGTGAACCTATAAGGTTGAAGGAGAACGGTCCATCGCTCAATCCTCGGAGGTGCAAGACGCGGGCAACCAGCGAACAACGGAACTAAAGGTTTGTGGTCAGTCACTATTTGAAATTCGTGCCCATACAAATACAAGTGAAAATGGCGGCACGCCCACCGGATGGCTAGAGCCTCACGCTCAATCTGCGCATACCTGGTTTCAACGGCCGACAGCGCCCGGCTGGCATATGCGACCGGGACCCATTCCTGATACCTCTGTTCTTGCAAGAGGACGGCTCCGAGCCCAACGGGGCTCGCATCTACCACTACTTCGGTCTTTCTGATGGGGTTGAAATAGGCCATAGTTGCCTTGTCTAGCAACGCCTCCTTAATATCCATGAAGGCCTGTTGTGCCTCTGGAGTCCAGTCCCATCGGTGTTGCCCTTTTGTTAGCTGCCGGAGAGGTTCAGACATGGTGGCTAGATGTGGTATAAACCTCCCGCAGTACGTGGCCATCCCTAGGAAGCTACGAACCTCCGTGGCACTTTGCGGAACCGCGGCCTGACGGATAGCCTCAGCCTTCCGTGGGTCCACTTGCAGGCCTTCTTTCGAAAATACATATCCAAAGAACTCTACCGAATTTTGGTAAAAGGCACACTTCTTTTTATGAAGCGTTAGTCCTGCTTCAGATAGCCGTTTTAACGTCGCACGTAGATGACAATGATGATCCTCTCTCGTCTTGGAGTGTATCAGAATGTCATCACTCAGGTTGATTACTCCTGGTAACCCCGACAGGGTTTCCCTAATCGCATTTTGAAACACCTCCGCCGCGGAGGACACTCCAAAGCTCAGTCTCTTGTACCTTCTCAACCCCACATGCGTCGAGAATGTGGTAATATTCCTGCTTTCCGGGTCTAGCTGTAGCTGATGATACCCCGCATTGAGATCCAACTTGGAGAACCACTGTGCCCCATTCAGATCTGCAATGATGTCGTCCATGGTGGGCGTTATGTGTCTTTCCCTTCGAATAGCCTTATTTGGCAGTCGCATATCAACACAGAGACGAATCGCTCCTGGCTGCTTGGGTTTTGGCGCAATCACCAGCGGCGACACCCACGGCGTAGGCCCATCCACCTTCTCTATGACCCCTTGGTCCTCCAACAACTGCAGCTCTTTCTCAACGACAGGTCTCAGATGAAAGGGTACACGACGATGCCTTAGTGCCACCGGAGCCACGTTGGGATCTATGTGCAATTTGATGCGTTTTCCTCTTAACCGACCCAACCCCTCAAATAGCTGCGGAAACTCGTTGAGAAGGCGTTCCACTTGAGTATCATACACCTGTCGTGCAAAAAACACTAGTCCCAACTCTTCTGCCGTGCGACATCCTAGCAGAGTGCCACGATCTCCCGCCACCACATAGAACTTGGTTTTTGTTGAATTCTCTCCGCTGCTTACAGCCACCTCCACTGTTCCCTTGAGGGGAAGAGGGTCTCGCCCTCCATAATTGTATATCTTAGTAGTTGTCTGGGTCAGTGGCGGGGCAGGTATTAGTTGGTGGAAAAGCGTTTCATCCATGACATTGACCGACGCTCCTGTGTCAATGAGTACGGAGACAAGCATGCCGTTGACATGAACGTCACTCATGGGCGGCGGTGTCCTTTTCCGTGCCTTGCCCCCCGTGAACGATATTACGAATATGTCCTCTTCTTCATCTTCCTCGAAGACCGGGCCACTCGCCATCGCCTGGTCTCTCACCTCCTCTGTGTCCTTGGATACAGCTCTAACACTTGTATCTCTTCCCTTCTGCTCTCCTGGCTTATTCCTCCTGGACCTACACACTTTGGCAAAATGATTTGGCTTGCCACACCGGTTGCAGGATTGTCCTTTAGCCGGGCATCCCATGTTTGGCCGGTGGTCATACCCACAGCTTCCACAGGCCCCGTCGCCGGGTCTGGCAGCGCTTGTTTTACGCTGCGCTGCTGGGCGTGCTTGAATCGCATCCACTTGTTCCTCCTTCACCTGGACTACACGAGAGGATGACGCAGCCGCTAGTGACTGACCTCTTACAGCCGCCATCGCATCCGCTCGTACTGCCGACAGTTCATGTGATCTTGCAAGAATTAGAATGTCATCGAGGGACATGCCCTGCTGTCTCAAAATCAACTTCCTCAAAGCATTCGACCGGCACCCTTGAATGATTTGCGCTCGGATCTCCTCTTGCTGGTTGAGACCTGTGCACGAGCTCGCTAGCTTTCTCAACCTGGCATAAAACATATCCATTGACTCGATTTCAGTCTGCTGGGCCTGTCGTAGTTTAAAACGTTCGTAATCCGAGTTGAGTTGAGGGTCGAAGTGCCTGTTCAGAGCAGTTACTGCTGTATCAAAATCAGCCTTGTCCCCTGTGTCAGGAAGCGAGTCAAAGAGCTCCTGTAGTTCATCTCCACCCATCAACAGCATTACCGACCTCCGCACTTCCCCGTCCGTTTCCCTGGTTGCACGAAAGTAGTTTTCTAACCTGTTTATCCACAAGCGCCACCTGGGTGCAGCGGTAGCCGGGTCAATTAGTTGGCTAAACGGTGGTAACGAAACGATCGAGGAGTGAACCCTGTTGGTCAACTGTGCTGGGAGCTGGGGGTTCCCTGGTGGCGGTGGAGGATTGGCATCATCCTGTGGTGGGGCACTCATCTTTGCCCCTTCTCACCCTTGTGCAGTACACAAGGTGAAGCTGTCCTTTCGTTTTTTTTTCGTTTTTTTTTTTGACTCCGCCTTCCTTACTTCTTCCTTTTCTCCTTTTATTTTCTTCTTCTGCCCCCCTTTTCTTGCCCTTTATTTTTCTGTGACAGTAGTCATGTTCCTCTTTATATTCCTTTTCTGTTATCGAAAACCATGTTTTTTTTTCTTTTTTTTTTTTTTTATTTAGCCCCTCCCGGGGGGGCGGCACACATCTAACTGGCTTTGCCTCTAGTCCACTGTTCTTGTGTGCAAGCACACACGCGCGTGCACCGCACGTCTCTTCTTTTGTTTCGGGCTTCCCTCCCGGCCTCGCAGGAGACGCGCGGCTGGCCAGGGAAGCACGCGTCTACTTCGGCTGCTCCCGGGCGGCGAGGGACGCCCCGGGCGGGGCTTAGGAGCCTCGCGTGGCGCTGCTCTCGGGCAGCGAGGGACGCCCTGGGCGGGGTGTCGGAGCCCCACGTGGTGTGTTCCGTGCAGGGCAGGGCGCGGGGCGCGGCTCACCGTCTTTGGGTTTCCCCGGTGGGGAGACCGGTTCTTTTCTTCGTCGTCCGCTCCGCCAGTCGCGCTCCTGAGGTTCCCTTCGTGAACCCTGCTTTTTTTTCTTCTTCGGCGACCGGCCCGGCACCACGATCGCGGCCGCCGACACTGCTCCGCTCTCCTCCCGGTACGTTTTTTCAGCGTGGCCTCGATATTTGATTGCACTATCTTTTACTGCACAGCATTTCGATCCCGCTCGTCGCCAATGTACAGGGCCTTCCCCTGCGTCTTAAAGAAACACTCGCAGACAGTGCTTGCTGCTAACACATGCATGGAACTGCGTCACCCGCAGTTCGCTCTTTATTTATACCTTCGTGCTCCGTGCCCCTCCCGGACACGCAGAGCACGTCAGGCGCACATGGAGAGCCCGCAGGGTTCTCCATTAACTCTTTACACCCGGGACCCATACTGGCCCAAGGAGGAGGACAGCGTGCCCCCCACCTAAATAATACATTTAGACACCCCAGGGGGGATGGGGTCCCTGGGGGCACAATGGCCCTGGGAGTGGGGCCACATGTACCCCACCTTTTCATTTTTGATGGGCAAGCCCTGGGAGTTGGGGTACCCGGGCTAAAATCAGCCCGGGGAAGAGGCTTCTCCATTTACTATGTAACTGGGCCCCAGGGTCTGTAATCGGTCTGGGGAGGGGGGCTATGTGTCCCCTCCTGGGTTGCCTGCATGTAGGGGTTTGGTCACAGGAAAGGCCCTGCAGCTGACCTTCCACCAAAGGGCTTGGGAGGTGCAGGGTTGGGTGCCTATGGGGGGCTGCCGCAGACCCTGCCATTGACCACATGTGGTCATGCGGGGTTAGGTGCCTACCTTGGGGGGAGGGCTTTCATGGAGGGTGTGTGTGGGGGGGCAGGGATATGGCTGCTGCACGAGGAAGGTGTTGGATTAACATAAGGAAATTAAATATTACTTAACATCAAATAACCCTCATTCAGTGAAAAAAACTAAAGGTTACAGTGATGTTATAGTTGGGAAATAGGATTAAAAAAACCTTCGAAATTCAATCACACTCCAAATTTTACAGGGATGTTATACTTAGGCTCACATGTTACTCACTCTAAACCACAGAAATATCAGCTATAGTTATACTTATCTCAAGAAACTAGAACTCGTGCTCAAAGATAACTATAATTCGCGCCCTCACCAGGCACTAATTACCCTCATATTACATCAGTCCTCACATCTTCTAATGACATCATTGACAAGAGGGGAAAAGGAGCATAAGCTCTGAAAACTTGTCCTAACAGCATACTACTCTGATTCACCACCAGGCTCACGCCCTAGTCGAACAGGAGACAAAAGGATATGGTGAAGAGATAGAAGAGGAGGCAGGGAAAGGAAGATTAAAGTCGGGGAAATAGGGGTTAGTGGCAGTTAACTGAAGAAAAACGAAACAACTTTAACCAGCAAATTACTCAGTACTCAAAGTTAAGTGTTTGGTTCCCCTCGTCACACAACCTGTGTGACAACAGCTGAAAACGGGCAGCTCACCCATTGCAACACAGTTATGCCAACACCCACATACTCTCTCATTCAACCCTCAGAGTGTCCACTTTAATACTCTGCCTGAAGGAGGGTGCATCTCCACTGAAGTGAAGAGATAGGACTGATTTTCATTGGTCACTGTTTGGGTGATACAGGGAACTGCATTAACGTGGTGGTGCTGAGTTGCATCAGCTCACTGCTCACTCTTGAAGGTAGCTTGTGGGCCTTTTTCCACAATGTGGGAGCCAGGGTTATCTGCGGATGCCAAAGGGTCTTTAAAGAACGACTACTTCATATTAGACAAACCCAGAATGTGTTGGTGTGCTGCCCTCCTTGCATTCTTGAACACTTCCAGTAGCTTCCAACAGCACCATTGCCTTGGTCACCTTATACCTGAAGTTCACTAACTCCCACAGCTCCTATCCCATTTCATCAGACTACCCTTTTTAGCAGCAGCATCTCTGTGAGGGTATTGCCGTGTCTCTCTCGGATACTATAGATTCCATTTCGCCCAGCCTGCCTTCCACAGCTCTTTCTAAAGTTTTGATAAAGTAAAGGAGTAAAACGACCTCCATCATCTCCTTTTGGGCCTGCAGATGATGTTCTGCATAGAATGCCTGTTCTCCTCGTCCTCAGAATATCCTTTCTTACTTGAACTCAGTATAGGCATGGAAAGAGTCATTGTTACCTCCCTAAGACTGCTTGCCAGCCATTCCAATTGATGATGTAGTGCAAACCACCTTCACTCTGCAGCACTGCTGATAAGTGCCTAATAAGTGATTTTCTAGCCAAGGAGCTGTCCTTCTGTCAGCTCCACTGTCGCTGTGCCACTTGGCCCCAATTATGCCAACATGCTCTGTCCAATAAAAGAGAACCTCTCCGCTGCCTTGATTCTGCATGGGCCCTCTTGCTGCCTGACCCTGGGATACAAAGACACACACCGCATTTTGTTGGCCATATTGAGCTTGCAAACTGCTGAATCCTCCAGTGCCTCTTCTTTGTGGGCCCGACCAGCTGTTCGCAATCTACTGCTGCATCAGCCTCCAGAAGTCTTCCACAAGGCCTGCAGGTTTCCAACCCTCAGGTGCTGGTGTTAATGCAGAATTTTTAATGAAATTAATAATGATTATTCATGTATTTTGAGTGTCGAAAATTCCATAGAAAATGTACTAATGTAGAGAAAAATAATGCACGCATTTGAAGACGCGCCTACCAAAGTGGCCACCAATATTCACTAAATGTACTTATTAATGGCTTATTAATATGAAACAATGAGCTTATGTTTGATTAATGTAGTCATATGTCATATTAAGGGTTATGTATTAGCTTTATTAATCGTAGGCCTTAACTGAGCGAGGTCCTGGCCTAGTTGCACGGCCTCGTGTCAAGCTGCATTTCTTAATCGACTTATAAGATGGCTGTCTATAGAATTATATTGTGATTTTCCACTGTGCTGATGACAACTGCCTGCTAGGAGATGATGCATTTGCTAGTGCAACAATGTTTAATGTAATGTGTGTAAGACTGACTTTCCCAGGAAAAGACAATGAACATACGGACTGGAGCATAACCTCAACAGTATTGTTACCTGATGAGTACAATGACGAGAACAGACGAATGGGGCCAAACATCGACATGTGAACCACGTACTAGTAGAAGTATAGATTTGAAGTTTTAGTTTCATTGGACTAAATGCAAACATGCGATTCTTGAACCAATAGGGACTTGGAAAGTAGTTTTAGGAAATCTAACTTAGCCAGACTGCACTGAGAAGAGGACACCATTTGCCCACTTTTTATCTTGCCATAAGGCTATTATTTTCTTGACCATCCTGAGAAGAGACATGCTTAACTTTATTGCTTAAAGAGACTTTGTTATTTCTGAACTTTAATGCCGAATCCTGATGCCTGGCTGACCAAACTGATGTCCTGATGACGAAGACTGTCACAGCTTGCTGATCCAAACTAAGGAGAGGTATCCTGAGTATGATACTGTTTGCTATGTCTATTTGCTTTTGTTTCTAGGTACCAACCGCTATTTTGATAGAGCCTTAGTTAAATGTTTTTCTCAAATTTGTGTTGACCAAATTCTTTTGCACGAAGCCCAAACATGCTATTCTAATGTTATGTTAGTTAGGGTTCTCGCTGATGAAGTTCGTTACAGTGTAATAACATTTGATGTCTTTTCTTTGCTGAATCTAAATGTATGTTATATCGTTTGTGCAGTTATTCTTGCTATTGATTTGTACTGTAACCTTAGAGTGTGTAGTACCTCAAGCTTTGTTTAGATTGCAATTCTTTTGCTGCTTTGGTCAGTCAGTGTTGTTTCTGTATGTTTATCATTTGATTTTGAGATTAAGTTGTGTAACATTAGCATTGTTAATATAGGGAAATAAATAGTCAAACTTTTACCTAAAGGTGTGTTTATTCATGATGGAAAGGTCATGGTGTGTGACAATTACTGACTCCTATTGATTACTAATATTAATGATTGTTATTGGATACTGATCTGTGCATGTACGGGATATATGGTGGGAAAACCTCAAAGCGAGTCAAAAAGGTTCATCGACCTATTCGCGTCTCCTTGTAAGTTTACTTATTAAGGTCCAAAGCGCTATCACTGGCCCAGCAGCCAAAGAAGCAGAGCCTCTCTGAGCCACAAGAAAGGCAGGTATTCAGTGTACTGCCTGCCTATGCACCCCACTCCGCTGCTTTTTCACTGAAGACTAAGCTAGTTCTTTGTGACTGGATTGGATCTCGATTGACAGAACTAGCCTGCGACCTCTTTGTGCAGATTATTCACTCCATGTAACTGGAGAGGGAGAAGAAAAGGTCTGGAATTACTGAAATGTATTTTGAGTAGTAATAAAATCTATTTTTTGTATGTTGACCAAGTCGTCTGGATTGTATTTCGAGTGCAGTATTTTTAAGACTATGCAAATGATCCGAACGATTAAATAAATACATAGCCAGAATCCTTATGATGCGAAGTTAGACATAAAATTCTAGTAGAGAGGTATAGAATTCAATAAAGACCCTGAGAAATTTCAATGGACTACTCAACGTCATTTCCGGGAATGTGTCAAATTCAAACAGAGCAAGACCAACATCCATGTTGCTCAAGCAGTTTAAAGCAAAGGACAAGGGTACCTAATCCAAAAGCAGTGGCCAAGCCGGGGAAGGGATGCCTGAAAGGACAGATATAAGGCAAATTGCTGAGACCTCTTTCTCTATCCTGAGTATTTCAAAAGATACAGCTGTCAGCTGACTGCCAGATGCAACAGAACAAATAAATCTGAAACAAGCTTTCAAACACCAAAATATGTTTAACTAAGGAAATACCACAAGAGAAAGTCTTCAGCTCCCACAAAATGTAAAAGAACATATTTAAATGGTTTCTAAGGTTTACATGGCTACATACAGGAACAATTAATTTTGAGTTTTTTTCCAGCTTAAAGTGAAAACTTTTAAATGTTTATAACCCAAGAGAACAAAGATAGAAACAGAATAAATCCTCTTCGAGATCAGTAGTTGGGGGAAGTATTCATTTAGGTGTGTTTCACACCAGCACCACAAAAAGAATTGGGGCATAGACTAGTTTTTGAATTGCAA
The DNA here is from genome assembly GCF_031143425.1 of Pleurodeles waltl. Taxonomy (NCBI): domain Eukaryota; kingdom Metazoa; phylum Chordata; class Amphibia; order Caudata; family Salamandridae; genus Pleurodeles; species Pleurodeles waltl. The sequence goes on from NC_090440.1 coordinate 152,365,080, forward strand.
CAGAAATATTAATGAACCTGCAAAGTTACTGTAATAGAAAAGTAACTGTGTGCAGATTAAGGGGAGTAGAGATAGGCCTAAGTTCAGGTGCATGCGGAAGGGGAGAGTTTTTATTGTTTTCTACGCCTAAAATGTGTGGGTTTATAGTCCTTGTACCAAAAGACAGTTCGCTGCGCCTTAAGAGGAGTGTTTCTGGGCATGAGAGTTTTGAAGAGAAAGACTTCCATCTGTAGGGAGCTGGAACTTCTGGGTTTCCTTAAGTCACCCGAAACGGTGAGGAGTTTGGTTAAGGGTTTCTCCAGATGACAGACAACAGCATTGAATACACTTGCTGTAATGTGAAGCCAGAGCAAATTGGTCCTAATGTGACGTGATATGGTGATATTTTGTCGCTTTGGTGCCTAGTGGCAGGCTGTAAAACTGCAATGAGGGGCAGGTATGCTACAACCGTTTTTCAGAAGCCTAGTATGTAGAGGACCTTAGCATGCACAGCAGTTTTTAGATGGCTGAAAACAACAATGTATAGGATGATAACTAATATGACATACATTGGTAACCTTCATTTTCTTTCATTCTTTCAGTCAGATAGCACTTTTAATGCAAAGCACACAGATACTGCATATGGAAAACAGTTGCCCATCAGACCACTCTAGGTGTGGAATAAACAGTAACTTCCTACAAACTCACAACAGGAATTGCTACCTCCACGCCTTGCTCTGAACAGGCCTAGCCACTCACTTCCCCTGAAAGCACCCCCACTCACCACTCTTTCATGTCTTCTTTAATCAGTAAGACAATCCAACCCTGCACTACACTTAGATGAGATGTACACAAACTCATTTCTGAAGAGTGTCAGTCCATCTAAACCCACATGGTAAGCATCTACCAATCTGTAGCCACACCTCATTTCCACACCCTGCACCTACTACACATCTCAAACTATTGACAACTTGTCAAATGGACAAGCATCTTTTTGTATTTAATTACATGCTTGTTTCCGGTTTTACAACATCGCTACATACCACTATTCAGCAGGCTAGAAGCGCATCCTGCCACAGCCACATCACAGCCCACCTGAGAGACCTGCCCTGGCTCCCCGTCAACAAGAGAATCACGTTCAAGCTCCTCAACCACATGCACAAGGCACTGCACTACACTGAACCAGAATACCTCAACAGACGGCTCTCCTACTACACCTCGACCCAACAGCTTCGCTCCGCTGACCTTGCCCTCGCCACCGTCCCACGCATCCACAGAACGACTGGCGGTGGCAGATCGTTCTCCCACCTAGCCACCAAGAGGTGGAACACTCTTCCCACCCACCTGCGACAGACACAGGACCTACTTACCTTCAAGAGACACCTCAAGACTGGACTGTTCGAGCAGTAGCAGCCCCTCCCCCCCTCAGCACCTTGAGACCTTTACATGTGAGTACTGCGCTTTACAAATGCTTGGATTGATTGATTGACCCAAATGTAGAGTGACAATTTATCAGATTTAGTGTTCAGGAAACCACTACTCCTTCTCTTCCCTTGTGCAGCACTCAGATATCCCCAGGATCTGGCGGGTAATGCTACCACTTAGAATGTACCACGTTTCAAGTTCACCTACTAAATTGGCAAATTACCAAATGTTTTATATGTATACACAAAATACATCGGAACCCCAAAGCCAAACATTTAACATTCACCAATAAATTACAGAATAAAAGTTCCTCAAGAAAACCAATCGCCATATCAAATTCCCACATTTTTTTGGGCAACACCACACATTCATACGAATTGACAAGGGACCTACAGATTATCCCAGGTGAACATCTCACCTTATATAAATAAAATACAACATGGTGAAACTTATTTTTATCCCAAAGAGAGAACACTGATAAATACCCATCTACTTTAATTCACGTAACTGTACACCCACCTCCCAGAGTCCTTTGCATCCACCTCCCAGAGTCCTTTTCATTCCCCACAAAGGAAGAACAACCTTGCCCATCGGAACACTTCATCTCACTTCAGGTGTCATCGGTTCTTGGGGCCAGCAACAGCTCTGGGCACCAAGGGGATGCAAACACTTCCAAGTGGGGGACCTTTCTTGTGTGCTGGTCTGGACCAGGGTCTGTGTTCTACTGCAGGTATTGGTTGGCGTGCTTGGAGAGGCTGGAACATGCACTGAGCTACTCCTTCAGCAGCTGTTCTCCTGCTGGGTATCGGGATGTGGTCCCTCAGGTTTTTGCAAGTGCCAGAGATGTGGTGCAGGGCTCCTTGGTGCCACAAGAGAACTGAAGGAACAGTGTGGCATGCGCTGCCACAGTGGAGGGCTATTTGTTGCCCTTCACTGGGCCGCGCTTCGGGAAAATCCTCAGGCTTCCTGGTCGCTTCTTGGAGATAGCATCAACCTTTACATGGGTTACCAGTATGGCTAAGTTTTTATTTTAAAACAACTAGATCGCCACTGTGAAACCACTCATCTACGAATGAATGGCGGGTGCCATGTTGGAAGCAAAATGGCCACCAACTATTCAACTGCTACAGCGTTTTCACCTTTGTTTAACAAGAATAACCCAATACTGAAAAATGCCATCATAATTTGTCAATAAGATAGACTAGATCTGCTTGGATGTAGGATGCAACTCCGCTGATTTATGATGGAATTACTTTACTTTCAACTTTCCTAAAGGGATACCTGGTCAGAATAAAACGCTCCAGGGTGATGGGTGATTGTTAGGCAGTAAAGGGCAGACTATATGTGAACACCATCACCATACAGATTTCAGGCCCGTCTGTTGGCTGATAAATTGCCACAGGTACTGCCACTGTTAGTGAAATATATATTTTCTTCCTGAAACTGGCCTGTAGTAAATGTAATGAAGGGTTCCTGAAGCAGCAAAAAAATACTCTTTCAGAGGATTAGCCAAGCGCAACTCCAAATGAAGGTCACAGTTTGTGGACTGGCTCTTTGGAACTTTGTGACCCAACAAATCTGAAACAACTACTACTACTTCAAACAACCATCAAGTACTCATGTTTCATTACGGTTTTGCTAGCACTACCTCCTACAGCAGAGGTGTGCAGAGTGTGTGTGTGTGTGTGTGTGTGTGTGTGTGTATATATATCCCATTAAAAAGAAATTTAGTTCTACTTACAAAGCATTGGAGACAATGACAAAAACAGGTGAAAAAGATGGACAATTTTGGATTTGAATGCATGAACACATTCGGGTACCCAAATGTAGCAGAATGACCTTTTTAGGTTTAACCGAGACACAGCTTTAGGTGTCTCACTAACCTCATGTTTTGCAGAAAACCATAAAAATTACATATTTATATACTTTGTTTGCGCTTCTCATCCATTGGCCTGTTCAAGTGTCATTCACATTTTGCTTCAACCCACCTCAGCCTACAGAGTGGGACAGTGGGTCAGTCCACTTCATCCATTGGATCTCTTCTCTGTGAATGACAGCATCGTTGCTCTTGCACAGGGGCACGCCCGCCTAAAAAGTTGGTGACTTCAGTGGCAGAGGTGGTAGGTCAATCTCTGCTTTCATTTCATGATTTTTGTAAAAATAAAAAAATAAAAAGTTGCACACATAGGGACGCCACGCGGGCAGCAGTTGAACTATTTTTAATTTTAACACGTGCATGCGTTTGCGGGTAACGTGAGTTCCCCATTACGCCTGCTCTACGGTGTTCCTGCTCCGATCGTCTCCATTTACGTGGTCTGAAATGCAGCGAGATGGGACACGCTTTCCTTCAAGCTGTGTGCCATGTGTGTCTAGAGCTTTGAGCAGCCAGTTCTTCCCGTTACTAGACGCCAAACCGGCATTTCTGCATTTTGTGTCCCCCTCCTGAGCAGTTAGGTTGCCGTTCGCTTCAACAGCTAAACACACAGCAATGTAATCTCTTCCTGCGTTTGGATAAATGATGTTATTTTAGCAGAATTCCCTGTCCCTCCTAACACCTGCATCAATTTATGAAAAGCAACATACTCGAATACACAACACCAGAGTTACACAACTGGTTAAGTAATATTCCGACCATACGACACATTCCTGCTACATACCACAAACCTAAGTAAAAGAACACGTTAAACAGGTCATCCGAACCCTCATGCAGTGTTGGTGGCGCGCCCCTCCCACATGACCTTCAGCGCATATTCCTCCACTCCAACAGCGACCCTCATCTCTCCATAGCCCCCCTCACATGTATTTCATGTGTTTTATAGTGCTTCTGATACCAGTGTAAGGTGTCAGAGCACTTTACATCACACACACATTGTAATTGTATTTATATAGCACTTACTACCCCTGATGAGGCATCAAAACCCTTTTCGGCGAGTAGCACACTACACGTGTGTCAATCAGTCTACAGGAAATGTTACGTAAAACAATAAGGATTAGAGGGTGTAGGAATGTCACTGATACTAGTAGGCAACATATTTTAAGAATGCTTGGCCTACAGAAGCACAAACTCAGAATTTAAAACTTAATACAGTGGTTGGAGTTGTCTCTATTAATAAGAATTGATTACTACCCAAATTAATCTTTTTTCAGCAACATTAGGGTAATGAAAGACTGGGGGAACAAAGTCATAACGCTCTGACCTATACCATGCAGCTCTTTGATGACAGTCCCTAGTTCACTGTACTTTATTAGGGTTGTAACTTCTAAACTGCAAGTAACAAAAGAATCTCTGACAAAAGAGGTAACTCACTGAATGATCCACATGTACTACATGATATGTACTTTTGTGATCCGCATTGTATACGTGCTTTGCAGCAGGCATTTTAACCCTCTGCGCTAATTTATGATGACTCAAAACTTCCACTAGACAAGATTTCTATCTCTCTCCAGCAGGAACAATAATCCCCAGAATTATCTTGACATTTTAAGCAAGGAACTCTGCATCAGGTGCAATTTATATTTGAAAACTGGGTGCACCTGAGGTCAGCACCCAGCGCAGCGGCACTCGTTCACCGCCCTAAAGCCAGCCTCATGAGCGCAACTGATGGCTGGTTAAATCTCTGGAAGCTGATGTAGCTGAAATTTTAGTGCTGTCCCTTGTGTCACAAAAGTCATCTATATGTGACAGTTTATGCTTTTTGTTAACCAGAGCACTAAGACTGAATATAGAAGTTGTACTGACAAGTCAATTTAAATGTGCATTAGTTTGCATTGCAGAGTTCGACATAGACATTTGCATTAAATTAAATGTTAGATGGAAAAACTGATATCATAGTGTAATTTAGACTCAAGACTAATAATATGTATTGATACAATATTGAATTTCTAATGAATTAAATATGCATGCAAAAAATAGCTGAAATGTAGTTCCACTTTATATTGACTGAAATGCATTGACCGTTATTTCATTTAAAGTTGTTGAAATCTAAATGAATAAAGAATTATTCATGTAGAAATAATAGTTTTCATATTAAAATGTGTTTTATTTGATGTATCAATGTGCTGTATTAATTCACTTACGTTAGACTAAGAGAGGCCTATGAAGCCTGTATTTTGTGATTGTGCAGAGAATGCTGACTTTTTTTAAAAAATTTTTTATAAACACAAGCTTCCTTTCAGACTCCGTTTCCATGAGAAGACAAGCTTTGGTAATAGATCCTTATTGTTTTTTACACCAGGAGAAATGCAACTATGTTCCTGAATGTAGATCATCCTAAGACATGGACTGTTATTACATTCTGTTTTAAACTCGTATGGAGCTTCATGGATGGAAGATGTTCCCAAGACAGACCTGGGAAGATTCACTGATGTTGAAGTTTGGAGTCGGGGATTGATTTCCTTTAGATGAAGCCCCTTTAAGGTAATATGGACTGTCACCTTTGACAAATCAGAACGCTGTAGGAACTTTAATATACCAATGACCAGTTGAACTTTGGGTAGTTCTCAGAGATCGAGATGCCCGAAGACGAGATGCTGAGCCCTTTTTCCTGAAACCCACATTCTGTGCCCCTTGGAGAGGTATCTTCCTGTGCCTTTGCCGCTTGACATGCCTTGCTGAGACTTAGTAATATTCTTTTTAACCCTTACAGAGGACTGTTGATCAAGCTTATAAAATGCTGATGCTTTCCCTTTTTACCCATCTTTAGCCCACCTTAGCTTGTAGCCTTTTGCCCGAGAGTTCTTTCTACCAAATTCTTTTTGCCCTTTTTGTCTTTTGCCCACATTTGTTCCACTCCACACATGTATTCCCCTGATTCGGCCAACAGTCGGGTTGTCCTGTGCCCAGGTAAAATTGTAACTTTGCTAAACTGAACTAATTAATGCTTGCTGAACCTGAGCAACACTTAATTTCTTTCCATACAAAAAGACACACTAACACACTCTCTCCTCTGTTTTTAAAAGTCTTAAAAAATGTTGGTTATTGTGCAAAATAGTGTTTTCTCTCACTAAGTATCCCTACCAGTCTGCATTTTTCTTCTTTTCCACTGCCCCTTAAGCCCTTCTCGTGCTCCCTGCTTGTAGTATGATGTATTTTAACATTATACGCCAGTGTGACGGTTGCAAAATCTTCAGCTTACACCCCTCTCCCCTAATCCTACCGACCAAGCTTCGCCTCTGCCCGTTTACCTGGCTTTAACGCCAGGATACTCCATCTGGAGTGAGCCATTTCAGCACTGTATCAAGTGTCTGTAACATACCATAACATACTAATACCTGACGAAGCCAGGGAAATATCTATAAATGTAGCTCCTCAGGCTACTTAATCTACTATTAGTTCTTCAGCTTCTCTCTGTCAGTTTTTCTTCATGAAAATCATGCTCAGATACTCTTCAAAATATTTCACCCTCCAGGATTACCTTACCTTAGTCAACTTCAGGCCATGTTACTCTAGCGCCTAAATGCGAGCTGCCCTCTTTTCTGCCAATCTCGGTTCAGGGTATTTCTAACAAGGTGGCACAGGATTTTCTATGGCTCACCTCTGGTCCACCCCCCCAGCTAAAATACCTATGTTTTATCAGGCCATTTTTGCTCCTATATTTGTGCGGCAATGCAATCTATTGCCTATCAATGGATGAGATCCCACTCTATGGATGAAGAAATCCTCACTGTGTTGCTTCTAAAAAGTCCTTTAGATGACCCCCACCATCATGTCCAACTACAGGCCCATCTCTCTGCTACCTCTACCAGCTAAATTGACAGAAATTCACACCAACGTACGATTCAATAAAGATTTTCACAATGAGAACCAGGAAAATTCAGTAGTGTCTGCTCAGATCTAGCTGCTAAAGCCCCTGAATGAGATCCTCCCTTTTATGCCTCCACACCTGTGAGCCCTGGTGGTGGGAGAAAGAACACTTTCTCGGATCGATTATGCAAATGCAGGGGTTTTGCTATCATTGATGCAGCATGTGTAGAGCACCTGGAACCAGAGCCCTAGGGGACCCTTTGAACATTAATAATCGCTGTATTTTACTACTCCAACAGTCAAAGGGGCCAGGGAAGATGTTCCTCCCAGCACCACCCTGTGTGTCCCCTACAGTCTCGAACTTTTTTAAATGCCCCTAACTGAAGATGTGCCAGGCTTGTTGGTAGGGCTTGTTCACTTCTTAATCTGCAACCATTTACCTCTCGCTAATGTTAATGATAATGTTTTATCTGAAGCTCTTAAAACTAACCTTTCGTTGATCTGTCTCTGCTTCCTTCTATCACACTGAGATTCCTAGCGCCAAGATGCCTGCTGGTGAACATGTACCTAATATTATACTCACTACAGGTAATATACACTTGCTGATTAAACTGGACCAACCTCGGGCATAAAAGAACTATGTCCATTCACTCAGACTCACCTGTGTATGGGCAAGCTGGACAGGATTTCTGAACACAGTCCAGAGAACGCTGGGATAACAGGGTGGGGTGGTCAGAGACCCCTCATAGCGATAGTACTCATCCAGTCTTTCGGGGAGGAGATCCCGCACATTGAAGCCTGTAACCGGGATCGTCTGGTCTAGAAGAAATAGAACCTACCTTGAGGCACGGTACTTATAATATATAAACCGATTTTCATGTTCATCAATACACATGAGTAAATTAAAATACACTCCTCGGTACTTACCATGCCAGTCGCATTTTAAACATGTTGCACAACAGGCTGGCACCATTTTTAGCAGGATGCATTCTCTTTAATGTAGTGTGGGTCTTTGCTACCTCTCGGTTAACACGCCATATCATCCATTAGCAACAGCAAAGTGATAAAGGAATGGCTGATGTATTCTCAGGCACTGATCACTCAGGCTGCACTCCAGCTCATCCTGTTTCACACACTATGCCACCCTAAACAGATCAGCCATTTCAGTCTTGGTCCTATTCCAACAGAACAGTCCAGACCGAACCACCAGGTCAGATCCATTCCAAAATGGAAGAAAGAAAACCTGACCCTGATCTCAACCTTTAGGACCTCATCAGGAGAAAAGATGAATTTAAAAGGCACTTTGGGCATGGAACCCATATCTGGGAAAACCCACTGCAATTCGGGGGTCTACTGAAATTAATTAGTCCATGAGTGTTTTGTGGGCTGGCCCCATGTCGGATTTCAGGCTAATCATTGATTACAAATTAGTTTCTTTCATTTATTGTTTTTATATTTAAATTAAATGAATATCAAATATTTAGCACGGATCCACATCTTTGTGATTTGGCTACCCGTGAATTTGGTCCGTAGGAGCAGTAGCATTTGTCAAACCACAGCCTTCCACGGGTTCCGCACTGGGAACCCAAAGCAGCCCTGGCAAACATGTCGAACCAGCCCCGGGTGTGATGTGGGTGTAAGTGCGAAGCACTGCTGCTTTTGTTACTGGGGCCGATATTGCACCACATGTGCAAACCCAGCCCCCAGTTCCAAAATCGGCCCCCACCCTTCCAGCCTGCCGGGGAAACGCTAGAAGCCTACTAGGGCCAGTCTCTCCCTGTTCTTTCACAACCTTCACTGACCGAAAGTTGGATTTGTCCTTATCGTGTCTGTTCATATTCCACATAGACTTCTAAGATTTGGCTGTTTAGTAATTTACTTAAAAAAATAACACCAATCCACATTCAGGCATTAAGGTCTTGAGCACCATTTCCTTAGAATACATCAACATTAAAAAAATACAAATATAAACTAGCAATTTAAAATACAACATCTTATGCAATGAACAACTTTAAATATATATAAAATGTTGGGAGGTTTAGTTTCCACTCTATTGTAGATAAATCAAACTGTAAGGTTTGCATTCTACAGTCGAGAGAGCTCACACCTCCTAACATCTTCTATTTAGGAACATTCCAACTTTAAGACAATCAAAGTATGAGTACTTGGTTAAGCAAGATTACAAAGAGAAATCATTTTGAGTAAACAGCAATCAACGAGAGATTTGTACCTACCTTTGTATCTCACATTGGCAAATTGACAGAAAATATTTTCAAAAGATGGATGGAAAGATCCCAACTATATAGAAATAAAAAACACGCAGATTGCAATTAGAAGTATGTTAAAATTTGCGCCTTACAAAAATAGTTTACCTGAACAAAATTTTTCCCTCAACAAAATTAATTCACTATATTATTTTAGATTATTAAATCATCCACATAAACCAATATCAATCAATCACGATGTGAATCAGGAGGTGATTTATGTAGAAACGTATCAAAGATTCTCAGGAAATTAGTACATCAAATGACACCACTTGTTAAGAGGCATATACTAAACCTCAAATAGACTGCATTGACTACATTCAGAGACTAATGCAAAGAGACTGCAAAACAGGAAGTAGATTTGTGTTCTTGGTCAAACTCTTGCCAACACAGTCACTGACAAGACACGGAGGACAACTAGGATCACCAACTCTGGGAACTCCAGGATTCAGAAGATGGTGGTTACACAGACTATCCATGAGCTGCTTTCTAGAAAATGGACTACCACCAAAATCTATAGACTTTACATTAATTAGGTGATCGTGGCTGAGCAGAACAGTAGCATTTGATATAGGAATCCCAACACTCGAGGTATTTATTGCATAAAGATTCCATAAATAGAATATGGATAATTTACTGAACACACTGATCCTTAAGAAGAGAAGGACACTTCATAGTTAGGTCAAAAGATCTAAATCCAGCCATTCCTTGCCATTATAATTCTTAGGATTACTTGGATTTGGTTGGCTGCTTGAAAAAATTTTTCCCTACAGAAAGCTGTGTGAAACATGCCCCATAAAGGGAATAAACCTGGGCTAGTATCAGTTTCAATCTGTGCTAGCATTAAACTTTCAGCAAGACACTGAAGCACAGTGGCTGCTGGCGCTTCCCTGAGATTACACAGTGTAACTAAAAAGTCAAGTTCTCAACCTGGAACACCCTTAGTACCTACAGGAATTAGGTATGTAGGTTGTTATATCCAGTCACAGCCACAATGGAAAATTTGCAGAGAATCATCCAGTTAAAATGTCGGTGAAGACAATGGGTAAGTACCCAGCATCCAGGGGAAATAAACTGCCTGCAAACACTGGCCAGGTTCACCTATCTCCCCTACTAGCAAAACACACAACTCTCAATTGACAACATCGACAACAAAACAAGAGTATGCCACCCGCAACTCTCCTATGTATTTCCCAATCTGAATGTTCCCAGGGAGCTCTGAAAAGTAAGTATATGGTTGTAAACCCTGCGCTGGACTAACACTGTCCTTGAGGCAATATCTCAATCTCTGGAAAACTTAATTCTCATTCACCAATAAACTGTAACACTGCTACCACTCTTCTACTATATGGGATATTGCAAGCATGATTCCCCAAAATCAAGGAAGACATTTCCATCTGATCCACCGAGAAAACCTATGCAATCTCAAGAACCCCTATTTCCCCCATTATAAGTGTGATAGTCCATGGAGCTATACAGTCTGTGATGTGACTCAACAGAATGATTCCGTGAGGCATCAGGCCACCAAGTTGTCTCCAACATGATCAGCTGTAACCAGACAAGCCATGAAGTGGCTACGGCACAGGAGTAGCAGTGGAAGGTAGAGGGGAGGAGTGTACCTCATTCCATAGCCTGATGTTTCAGACTTCAGGTCAACTGGAAGCCCGAGTAATTAGCGAGGATGGATCGAGGAGATGGCTCAATTGAACATGGGCTGTTGCAGCGCCTGGTGGACATGGAGGCATGGTGGTAAGTGAAACAGGAAGATGAGAAAACGCAGGTGGACATGCCTGCTCTGAGTGGAGACAGTGACATGTGAGATACCTTATGGACCCTGACATCCTTTGGGTATGACGATACTGTTTGGACCTCTGCTGGCAAGAAGCAGGAAGTGAGACTAACCCATGGTAGACTAGGAACCCCAGCAGACAAGAAGATACCCAGGCTGAACTTTGGGGCCCAGGAACATGCTCAGACTTGATGGTTTAGATTATCATCATTTATGAAATGGGAGCCTTGGCATCTGGGGGTAACGGGAACGGTTATGTTGGTTTTCAGAGGACTGTAATGTTTAATAGTTCTCTGGATTATCCAGTTTACAGATTATGCACAATTAACCATCAATATTTTGCTTTGCAGCAATATTGAGTCCACAGTAATAACGAAAAGCAATAACCGATATGCAAGGGGGCACGCGCGAACCCCCCCTTGGTCAAGGGCACAGATGTTTTGTGGGTATGTTTGTTACTTGAGGTACCAATCATTAGTGTTCCTTCCTGTGAGCGCCTCCCTGATCAGGTGTGAGATTATTACCACCCTTGATGTAGTGGCGTTGAAACCGTTTCCAGAGTTTGGGTGCTGCCATTAATGGTATACCAAAGAAATCATCGGGATTGAGTAAACATCCTGTCATTACACAAAAAAACAAGGGTAGCAAATGTGCCATGCCCAGGCAGCAGGAGAGTGAGGGGGCTACGGCATGTAGCAAGTGGTGGATTTTGGAGCACTTGGTGAGGTAGCAAACTGCACATTTTCCATTGAAATGGGCATTACATTTGTACTGACATGCAGTTTTACTGATGAAACTATATAGCACAACAAAGATAATGTGTGGAAGTCGAGCTTCAGCAAATATGTATTACTTTTGCGACACCAAGTAAATTGTCCTGATTTGTTTTGATCCTATTTAAACCAAATTTTTAAATCACACTTCAGAATTACAAAAATGTGCTTTATTTATTGCTGATGTAATTTGAAATGTGTACAGTTCCTCTACCAGTATTTAAATGTTGTTGTGTGTTTGAAAACAAACTGACATCCTACAACCTTTCCTTTCACCTGATAGACCAGGGCAGGATTGTCACCTAGATCACGTTTACAAAATCCTCTCATTTAGCAGTCAAAGAAATAAAAGTATGAACCAGTTTCCAAATGAGTAGCAATTTGTCAGAACAAACTGACTGATATTTGACCTGTGTCCCTCAACAAGCAGCAAATGTGACAAAATAAAAACAAAACCTTAAAGGCATTTTTATTGCTCATTCACCTTCAGAACTCCGCATTATTGTTTCTCCACACCCCCTACATCCAGTACCTATGCCCTGATGTTGGTTGTTCAGGGAGGACTCTAAGATCCAGAAGAAACTGTCTTCCTAATGTGCACCCTATCCTTTGAGCTTGGATAATGATTCATTTGCAGGGCGTTGGCAGACCTTAAGAGAGTAGTAAAGAGATTGGATGGATGTGTCCTCAGAATCTGGAGTAGGTTAGATGTAGGTTCTTTATGGTATGCATAATTTGTCTATCAACATTTCAAATTAAATGTGTGCCATTGTTTGTCTAATATTTATTATACTCATTACACATTTTCTAGTGACTATGTTAATTGTAACCCAGAGGTATGGTTGCGTTAGGTACGATCCTTGACCTTATTCTGAGAGGTCACAGACAAATTACCCTGCAACATTATCTGGCAGGATATGAGGTAATCTGCGTACTGAACAATCTCTGAACTAAACACAAAAAGCGAGAAGTTAGGATCCGTGCCAGTTTCGTGTTTTGCAGAGTATGGAGTAAAAACATTAAGTAGGGCGCAGGAACTTGGTGAGAAAGACCTCTGAAGGTCATCTCCACAAAGACTTCCACCTTTCATTATGTGCGAAGCATTTTACCCATGCAACTGTGCACAAAGCAGCTTCAGGACAACAAGTGCATGTGACCTTTCTTTTCTGTGGTGATGTGATATAGGTAAATGAATTGCCACTGTGAAGAGGTTTTTCTAATGAACCACCTGAAAAATCTTTTATGGGGAGAAAAATACAGTGAGGCAATGTCATGAAGGAGCTACTGCCTTAGGGTACTCTGAATAAACATTGCATTCTTATGTTTCTCCCTTTGAGTGAAAGCAAAATTATCTATGTATCCAAGGAATATATATATAGCCAGTAGGTAGTTATAGTTAGGACCTAAATATCCATTGAAAGTTTTTTTTGACTTGGCTGTATCTTTGGCCCCGTTTGACGAATCGTCATGAAATATTCAAAAACAAAGTGTGCCCAAGGGTCATAGAACATTTCAGGGTGATCCATAAAGCAGGGGCTGGGTTACAAAAATGGGGGAGTGAGGGGTTAAAAAACTGCATGTCCCATGTTAATTTCCAAAGAGATTTTGAAGACCGCAGGCCAAACCCCTCTAGCCTTGGTCCAGGGGTCAGGGTGAAAAAAAGCATAATTTTTAAAATACAAAGCGAAATTTGTGAATTACAAAAAAAATGCTGCCTCCCGTGCTTGCTTTTCATTTTGCCTCCTTGTGGGCCAGGTCCCGGGGGCATATTTAATTTGTTTGTCAAGGAGGAGAGTGTATGAGGTCCTTCTGCTAGGGCTTTTAAAAGTCCTCGGGGACCAACACCTTCCTGGGACTATATTCAACAAATAGGCAAGGGGGCACACGAACCGCCTTGGTTCCCGAGGACCACGACCTCCCCAGGGCTACAATATTATAAAAATGTGGGGTGGTTGCACAGACCACTCCTCCCCTCCCCCCCCCCACCCACACAGACAATGAATCATACATGTGTAAATTATTGTATACAAAAATGTTACATTAGACAAAGGGGACTACAAGGTATAGGAATTCCATGGCATCCACACTGGTAGGCATTTTTTTTAATAGAGTGCTAGGCATGGGGAAACAAACTTAGAATTCAGAATGTGACACATTAGATAGTTTGTTGACTTTACTAATAATTTATTTCTACCTAAACAAATCCTTTTTAGCCAAGTTAGGGTAATCGAAAACAGGGAAAAAACAACTTTCTAAACTTTACCAGGTAGTTTGCATGTGGGTCTTTGATGGCAGTTCATTGTTCACTGTGCTAGATTATGATTGTAACTTATGAACTGCACAGTAACAAAAGGATCTCTATGACAAAAGCAGTATCTCACTGAGCAGTGCACATAAAATACTGTTCTGTGATCTGCATAGTACACCTTCTTTGCAGCAGGCATATTATTAACCCTCTAGATGAGTCAATACTGCCACTAGACAAAGCTCTGTTCTCCCTCCCGCGAGTACATTAATCAAAAGTGTTATTTTGGTACTTTTATTGTTGCCTTAAAACTGCTGGATATGAATGGAATTCTGCAGTGCTTCAAAAATTGTAGCACTGCTACAAACAACCCCCCTACCCCCCAATAGGACAACCCCCATCCCTCCACACCCCCTACCACCACTCTTCCAGCCTCTCGGGAAAACACCCGATGCCCAGTATGGCCAATCCTTTTTTATTAAAATGTACTGAATGGTGGAACAAAATACTATTCACAGCCAGACCATGTACATATGTAACAATTGCTCTACCGAGGTGGCGGGATGCATTTGAGAATATATTACACTCTTCATTGCCATCAAAGGATCCTCCCTGCAACAATACTTACATTTCCAGGTGCAGAACAGTCGTAATATAAGTTAAACTATCACAACCTCATCAACTTTCTCCATCAACATGAAACACTCCAGCTGGACAGTGCATAACGTCAGGATATGAACTATAGTCGGAACATGTAAACGTATACCTAATCCCACTCAGACTGTGAAACATTCTCCAACACAGAGAATAGACAATATCCAGTCAATGGGGTTGACCTGGAAGTCCAAGCAATTTGGGCAAAGGAAAACCACAGTGCTGCATTGTGGCAAATGTCCTGGAGTTAGTAGGAAACCACTAAATTACAGTCATAATGATTTGTTTTTAATGGTGCTCTTTTTCCCTAAACTTAAGGTCTGTATTTAACAGCCACCATCTGTTGGTATGCAACAGACCTAACTATACACCTTATATTGGTTTACTTAAAGGTGGCTGCCTCCGCAGGCCTGCACCAGTGTGTTGCCCAGATCTTAGATAAATGAGATGAGAAGCATAAGGATTGAGGTGGGCACAAATGGGAAATAATGAATTGGAAAGGGTGACGTTATCACTGAGGATATTTGCAAACGTCAACAATGCCCAAATGACTAGACAACTACCACAATGGGACAGAGACCTCCAAAAAAGAGACCATGGGGAAGGATCCCCACCCACAATAAGAAAGAGTGAATTCTGTAATTTTCAAAGCACAAACGAGTACAGCGGTGGGGATTACAAGCATTTCCAGCAACCATTTACTGAAGTGTGAGTTATGAATACGGACTACTGGATCAGCCAGAGGGAATTCAAAATTCATAGAAGCTTGTCTTGTATTCACAGTTGTCCAGGTTTGCAGTGACATGACAAAACTAGAAGGGGCCTCCCTGTTAAGAACAAGGAGGAGGCACCTTGGAAATCAGGGACCCTCCCACACCACGGGGGCTTCAGGGACCTTTTGTTAAACCACTGCCGGTTTGCATGTCCCTGCTGAGCCAGATACAGCAGTCGATGGCAGGGCCTTCTAGCCTTCAGTCGATGCACAAAAAAAAGAGGCCTGCTACTGATGCCTAAGATATGGCGAACACCAAGTATGTAGAAGGGAGCACGCTGAAAAACAGGATCCCTCCATAACAGTCGTGATTATTAGAGATTGTAATTTCACTAAGGAAAGAGATCAATGCTCCAGAAAAAGTTACAGAAACAATAATGCAACTGGTCAAACTTTAAGTGCCAAAATTTGATGAACTAAATGCATGCTTAGCAGTGAAACACATGTGACACTCAGACTACACTGACATTCTCTGCAAAGAAACTAAAGTCAACTGAGCCAAATAAAGTAATATCAGGCCAAAAGATCAAAAGAAAGATCAAGAAGTACAATCTACACTACTAACTTTCAAGATAATCCTAGTTTTTGTCACCCTCACAACTGCAGAGCGACTCCTAGTCCACAGGTCACCAATGCCATGCAAGGAGGGGGGGAACTCATTCATAACTCATTCTCATTCATAACTCCTGCCCCCACCAGCTTTTCAACCTTGGAACGGACCGTATCAGCACGAAACTCACCACAGCACCCTTCCCTGGGCAGCTGGAAACACACAGAGGTCAGACCCACTCCTAAAGAAACACTCCACTCACCCCAGTAATCGCACAAAATATTGACCAATCTCACTGCTCCCCCTACATGGCCAAAGTACGAGAGAAGGCTGCCAACAAACAGCTTACCGAATAGCTGAAACAAAATCTCTTCTTTGACACCTCCCAATTTGGATTCTGCACCAACCACAGCACTGAAACTGCCCTGATGGTTGTTGCAGACTACTTCAAAACCCTCCTTGACCCCAGGGAGACTGTGGCCCCGATTCTGCTCACCGCTTTGCTGCTTTCAACATCGTTTCCCACCACACCCTCATCAACATTTAGCAAATGCCCTCAAGTGGATCGCCTCCTTCCTCACAGGATGCATACAGAGCATCTGGCTGCCTCCCTTCATCTCCAAACCCAAGAACATTTTATGCGGCGTACCCCAAGGATCATTCTTCAGCCCCATCTTAACACCTTCATGAACCCCCAGCAAACATCATCATATCTCACAACATCAATATAATTTCTTATGCAGACGACACTCAACTCATAGTCTCGCTCACCGAAGACCACTCCCCCACCACAATCAACTGCTGCAACATTATGACCAACATAGTCAAATGGATAGTCAACTGCCTTAAACTCAACTCTGACAAGACAGAAGTTCAGATCTTCGGGAAAACAACTCCATATGGGACCACAGCTGGTGTCTAGCAGAACTCAGACAAACACCCACAGACCATGCACGCAACCTAGGCATCATCCTTGACAGTGAACTGACCATTAAATGACAAATCAATGCAGTCGTCTCCTCCTGCTTCCATACCCTTTGCACGCTCTGCAGAATCTTCAGATGGAGCCCAGAAAGACTGTCCCTTAGGACCTTGTCACCAGCCGCCTCGACTACGGCAATGCTCTCTATGCCAGCATCTCCACCCAGCTCCTCAAAAGACTCCAGACCATACAGAAAGCTGCAGTAAGACTCATTCTGGACCTCCCCAAATGGGCCCACATCACCACCACCCACCTCAGAAACCTCCACTCCACTGGTTCCCCATCCAGAAAAGATACCAGTTCAAGACTCTCATACATGCCTACAAAAGCACTGCATGATCAAGGACCAGCCTACATCAAGCGACTGACCTTCCACTACCCGAAAGACACCCTGCTCTCTGCCTCACTAGTCCGTGCACACCTCCCCGTCACACCTGTAGCGGGGGTCACTTCTCCTACATCGCCGCCAAGAGCTAGAACCTCCATCTTCGTACAGCATCCTCCCTGTCGGATTTCAGGGGAAAACTCCAGACATGGCTTTTTGACAGAGACATCGCACCCACAGCGCCCAGTTACCCCTAGGGGGGACAGTGCCACGCTATACAAATATGAATTAAATTGAGAGCAGGTCTGAGCAGTGTACTGGACTGGTCATCCATTTTTTATTTTAGACTCCAGGAGACATTACTCTCCAACAAGCCTTTTCCCCTTGCTTTTAGTCTTACCAGCATGCACCTATATTAAAACTAGCAGCAACTATCAGTGACATGCTTGGTAATTTTATTACTCACCTCAGCTGGATCTAAGTAACTATCCAGTAAGTTTAATTTCAGTACTCCCTCCGGTTCTTTTAACCAAGAGGTTGAGTCCGCCCAAGCAGTATCATCTTGCTTGGGTGGGGCTAGGTGGTCATATGATGAAGCATGACACTATTATGTGTGTGAGACCACCTAGTCCGTAAGGGAGACTCCCCCTTCCCCTGTGGGACTACACAGCACCCCCCCTGTCTGGATATTCTCCAACAATGATTCCCCCGCGTTAGGATCCAAAGCCACCTAACCAACACCGATTTAAGACTGACCCAGTCTTACTTTCGGTTCCCTACTACCCCACACCTTTAGTGATTATATAGATTTCTTTAGGGAGGCGGTGTGGGCTAGCAACACTCCCAGTGCTCTCCTTTTGTGTATTTATATTAGGATTACAAAACATAAAAAACATAGCTGCCCTAATAGAAAATGAAAAACATACTTCTTTCAAATGTCACAAAAGAAACAATACTCCAGCACACCAAGCAGCTGGAGGATTTGTGAAATAAAATCTCCAGATTTCTCAGTGACAAATCTTTGACAAATGGTTGGAAAGGTTTCAGAAGGTTTTTAAATCGAGGAGTTCGATTTTACAAAGGAATGCAAAGGGGGAGTTGGAAACATCTGACTGCCACTGCAAAGCAGCCAGAGCTTTCAAAGCTTGCATGAGGAAGCTTCAGCTAAAGCATTTGACAGCTGCGCTATACAGGAGGTGAAGGACAAACGTTTTACTCCCGCCTTCATGGATGCTCTATGAGGTTGTTTTAATGGTTTAGTGTCCAGCATTTGATCGTGTGGTGTTCATGATTATACAATTTTAGCTGCTACACTGTAATACCAGCCACTGGTTCTAATTTAAATGTATTGTCATGAACTCAAATCAAGAAGAAATTCACTGTTATTCAAAAGGCTAAACAATGACATCCCAAATTCTTAACAATTACCACTGAACCGCATTCAACTTTTCTAGCAAGGTCTGTCTCAGTGAGTCACCAGCCACTGCTGCTGTAGAGTATAAACATTGTGGTTAGTTTCTAAGGTAGCAAAATTCATGTTTGGGCAAATTTGGCTGGGAAGCTCCCAGAAAGAGCTCCCCTGCTTCTTTCAAAATCATATTCACCATCAACAGTGATTTCCAACCTAGGCGCTGGAAGGCGGGGTGTGCGATGAGTTCAGCAGGTGAATGACCAGTAAAGAGGAATTCAAATTTTGTTTTAGTTGTGTCATATTTGATGTGCATTTAAAAACAAAGGTCGAATATCAGGCAATGTCTTCTGACAAATTGCTGCTTATGCCTTTGACATGAAGACTGGTGTTTACTTTTCTTTCTCTAAATGCAAAGTGAGAGGATTTTTTTTTAACCTGAATGAAGCGATAATCTTGCTGATGTACAAGAAGTGTGAAAGGAAAGTTTGTAGTGCGTCACATTTTTTTCTAACAACAAAAATGTAAGTACCTGTAATTGAACTGTACAAATATTTCAAAGTATGTAAAAGAAAACACAAATGAGGCGGATTGATTTTTGTTCAAGAGTTTAGTTGAAAGATCGATTTTAATAGAATCAAACGAATCAGAACACTCTACATGTGTCTTACGCAAAAGAAATTAAAAACTGCTGAAACCCGCTTTCCACTGTGTTTGCCGTATAGGTTTATCATTAAAACTGCCTTGTCTGATTTAGGGGCCATAACAAGAGGCATTTCAATGAAAAATATGCTCTTTGCTGCTTTGGTCATATTGTTGCAAAAACACACTCCAAAATGAACCACCGGCTACCATTGTCTTGCCAAATGGCCGTGGCTCATTTGCTGCACTTGTTCTTTGTGTGGCACTTGTTAATTTCACATTCCCTATGACTTCAGTGATTTAACAGTGTAGCCAGCACCCCCACTCTGAAAATCGTTCCAGTACCAATGGACACCATCTCAAGGTAGATGAAGGCTGCCTCTACAGTGGTCCCAAAAGTAACTGAGAATAAAGAACTGCCTGTACAGCTACGTTTGATACACCACTAAGAAAACAGTCCATAAAATCCCTAAAATATGAAGCCAATTCGAGAAAAAGACGCAAATTACAAGCACAAAAATGTCAGCTGTTGCACTTCACAGTGTTGTATTTTGACCAAACTGGTCTAATATTAGAAAGAACAAAATAAAACGTATGAATGGCCATAACTTACTTCAATTAGAATTCCTAGAACAGCAAGCCCATCCGCTTTATCCATTGCGGTTGCTACATCAGGATACTTATCAGAGTTGTAATGTACAATGTGCAGCTGCAAAGAGAAAAGGCAATATTATCGTTGCTGTGAAGTAAAGTATTTGTTGTTTGCATATTCAAAAATACTTTCAAATAGACAGACCATCTTTCAAAACTTTCTGTGGCATGGTATAGGAAGCATGTCTGGCTACGAGTCAGTCCAGACCATCCATCTTCTGCACCGGCTGGTGAATCTGGAACCTGACTGTTGTGTCAAGGACCTCAAGACAGCTATGGACCAGCTGCTGGCATTCGTGGGAGAAGATCCTTCTCCACACCCACTTCCATATGGGACATCCTTTTTTTTTTTAATGTTGTGCCTCCTTCTATCCAGACCTTTCACTGTTGGTGTTTTCTCCATATTTCCGGTCTGTGCACAGACGGTCAGAACAGCACCAGCATTTCAAAAAGTATTCTTCAACATAAGACCTCCCCACTGCTTCGGCTACCCATCACCCCTATTGTCTTGCTAGCCCCCATTTTAGACCAGTGAACTATGACTTCAGCTTGTTAACAAACGCAGACACAAATAATACCCCCAAAGCACCAATAACTCATCACATCTCTCATCTGTACATCTAGGTCAACATTCATCACTGATTTCTACTCTGGACTTTTCAGCATATAACACTTTCTCCCACTCTTAATTGCCTCCTCTCGTCACAACCTCCAATTCATTAATACTCAAGGCACACAAAACAGATCCCCTCAATATTTTTATTCAGCACCTAACTTTTTGTGGACTCCCCGGTATCTCTATTATTGGACAGTCCTACACCCTTGCTCCTTCATGTGTGCTTTCCACAAAATCAACTATACTTTACAACGATCCTGAAGTAAATCACTCCAGCAAAACATCTTTCAAACCCACCAACCAAAACAAAACGTAATTATTGCCCTGCAACGCTCACCACAAAGTAATTAGTTGAAACTGCAAAACACCACCCTGAAAAATAGTTGTCACAATTTCATATCTATCACTGGCTGCATGTCAATATATCAAGCATGCTTGCCTATTTGTAAGAGTAGAAGGGGCCTGCCCTCGTCCCACCTTTTTACAAACATGAAGTGTGTCAGACAGGCAGTGCAAAGGTTAGACTGACAGACACTCATGTTTGGTCAGGCAGCCAGGTGTTGTACATGGCATAAATGTGCAGGGGCCTGGCTGCCTGACCTGAACTTTGCTGGGCTGAGGAATTCACAGTCCTGTGGGCGTGACCTCCTTCACCCAGCAAAGTGCTCGGAGGTCCTTCCTCGCATGGCAAGGTGACACATCATTGATACCTCAGAGGGTTTTCTCCCGCTATCGGAGATCAATGCTGCGCCCAGTAAGTGTTTCTATATTTTTTTTTTACAATGTTTGGTGTGTATGTATGTATGGATTAGTGTGTGCTATGACTGTGTGTGTGCGTGTCTCTCTCTCTCTCTCTGCGGGCCTGTAAGGCCCATCCCGCCCCTTCCGGCTCAAATTACCAACCACCACTAACATCAAGGTAAAAATATGGTCATACAATAGCATCGCACCTACCACTACACTGAGTATAAAACTGCTATTAACTCCACTAATGTTTACCACGGCAGGCTACTATACATGGAATTTAGAACAGTAAATACAAACTACCCCCTCATGTGATCCTCCTCGTCCTAGTTGTTACTAATGAGGGTGTTATCACAAAAATTGCACGGTAGTTCCTTCTGTGTGTGTGTATATATATATATATATATATATATATATATATATATATGTGTACACACACACACATACATACACACACACTTTTTAAAAACGATTTGACTGCTCTCCTCCACCTCTGCCTGTTTTGTTACCTGTCGCTGATGGTAAGTGTTGTGGTCCACTTCTTTATTTTTATGTGTCATGCTTTTACTTTGTGTTTGCTTACTTGTCTGGCACACGCTGCATGCACATTCAACTGCCTTTGCTGAGACTTATGGGCAGCGTGGTTCCTGGGTCCCTCTTCACGTCCCCTACTCATGTGCTGTGCTGGGGAAGGGGCTTGGCAACACCTGGAGGGCAGCATTGTGTTGATGGACTGTGAAGCAGCTGTTTCGTCGTCTCTATGCGCGTCTGTGTGTACGCGGCCTGCAGGGACTGGCTTACTGGTCATTTGTGACTGGGTTCTCACAAGATGAGACCTGGTTGCTTTGCATCCTATAAATAGGAAGTGCACAGGCTGCTGCACTTTCCTGGTGTTTTTCCATTCATTGTGTTCTGTTGGATCTTGTCTGTGCATTATGGCTAAGC
Source organism: Pleurodeles waltl (assembly GCF_031143425.1). Taxonomy (NCBI): domain Eukaryota; kingdom Metazoa; phylum Chordata; class Amphibia; order Caudata; family Salamandridae; genus Pleurodeles; species Pleurodeles waltl. Next base: position 152,387,587 of record NC_090440.1, read on the forward strand.
GCTTGGCTAAAGCCAAGCATTTACAGTCTCCTGCTTTGCAGGAGGAGGAGGAATTGCTGCACATTTCTAGGACTGACTTGCAGTCCCTCATTAAGGAAGCTGTGGATTCAGCCTGGCTGGAGAAAGAGGTCCCAGCTAAACACCACTGCTTGAATGATGTGGCTGTTGAGATTGATGACTGTAAGGGCAGATACATACAGTCTGAGCAATTGCGGGAGGTCTTGTCACTTATACAGGACCAACTGAGGTTCGAGGCTCCGGTTGTTGATGAAATGATTTTTTGGTGCAGTATCATTACATTGAGGTGGATTGTTTGCGTTTTCATGAGGTTATTAAGGATCTGCTCCTTAAGAAATGGAAGGAGGTGAACATGTCTTCTTTTCCCCGGGTCCTCCAGAAAAAGTACTTGTTAAGAGTATTTTGATGTTTTTTTCCTGCAGGCTTCTAAAGTTCATACGGTTTTGGCATCCATGTCCTCTTCTTTGGCTTCTGAGGATGCTGTTCTTTCAGACCCCGTTGATAAAGAGGAGGAATCATCTTTGAAAAGGGTGTATGCTGCTTCCAATTATGGTATTCATACCTCCACTTATGCTGCTTATGCCACCCGTGCTCTATTGAAGGATTTTCATTTCTTGTTTGACTGCCTCCAGGCTAAGACTGATCCCTCTGATTTGTTGGCCCGTATTGAATTGTTTTCAAAATTTCTGTCACATGCTGTCTTTGATGGACTTTGGGCCTCGACTTTTGCTGCTGGGGCTTCGATTGCAAGTCGGAGGTCCTTGAAGTTGAGGTCATGGAAACTGGACGCTGGTCAACGTTCCTTGCTTTGTAAATTGCCTTTCCTGGGTCAGAAGTTGTTTGGGCCTGAACTTGATTTGTTGGAGAAGGCTACAGAGGAAAAAAAATGATCCTGCGGCCATTTAAGGCTGGGACAGAGAAGAAACAGTTTGGCTTTCGTAAGGGTTTTTTTTTCAAACAAATGATCGCCGTCCCTTTTGTGGTAGGGCCCGTGGTCAGAGGGACCAACTTCAACCATAAAATCCCGGTCCGCTTTCTCCTCGGCCCCTTTCCCCCAAAAGCCAAGGTGATTATATGGTAGTCGGAGGTCGCTTCAGAGACTTTATTCCCCAGTAGAGACTTTCCGTGTCAGGTGCCTGGGACCTTTGCATTGTGGAACATGGTTATCAGATTCCATTCAGAGTTCAGCCTCCTCCTCCTCGTTTCCTGCCTACTCTTTCTCCAAAAGACCCCATTCAGTTGCAGAGTCTCTCAATGGGAATAGAGCTGCTTCTTCAGAAGAAGACAATAGTCCTGGTTCCATCCGATCCACAGGGTTTGGGGTTCTATACCCCTCTGTTTTTGGTTCAGAAGCCGGACAGGTCTTTTTGGCCCATTTTCAATCCCTGTTCCTTGAACAAGTTTGTTCTGATCGAACATTTCCAGATGGTATCCTTGCAGACTGTCATTCCTCTCCTACTCCTGGGGGACTTGCTGGTGACTCTGGACCTTCAGGATGCTTATTTTCATGTGGCAGTGGGGTTTGGTTCCAACTCCCTCACCCGGTTCTTTTGACAACAGATGCTAGTAAGTGGGGAGGGCTGTGCTTGGTCAATAGAAACAGAAAGCCCCTTGGTCTTCATGGAAAAGTTGCCAGTCCTTCAATTGCCGCGACCTCATGGCTGTGTTGAGGTATTCCAGGAATCGGACAGGTCAGAATGTGGTGGCCCAGACGGATAATCCGGTGACGAGGACTTACCTGAACAGGCAGATGGGGTAGGCACTCTGCGTCTCTCAATCTGGTTGCTTCTCAGATTTGTGGATGGGAGGAGGCTTTTGTTCTGAGTCTCAGTGCTGTTTATGTCAGGGGGAGATGATTTTTTGGGTGGACAGGCTCAGCCGGAACATTTCGTCCTCTGTGATGTATCACTTGGCTCACCCTCGGTTCCTCAGAATGTGCTGCAGGTTTGGGACACCTTGGTTGGATCGGTTTGCCTCTACAGGGAATGTCTGTGGTCTCCAGTTTTGCACAGAGCTTCCATCCCAACAGGCTTGGACGCTGGATGCACTATCAATCCTTTGGCCTAAGGCATTGCTGTACGCATTCCCTCCAATCCCTCTTCTGCTCAAGGTGCTGCAAAAGATCCCAGTGGAGCAGGTGACAGTGATTCTCATTGCCCCAATACAGGCCCTATTGTCCTTTGTTTCCTCCTTCTCTCTCTGGCCCAGTGGTGGTTTTGGGTGCTGCCTCGTTGTCAGTCCCCCCCCCCCTCAGTTTCCACTCCTGTCTTGCCATTTGGTGGCTTGGTTGTGTCTGAGGCCTGGCTATTGGGCAGGTAGGCTTGGTTAAGTTGGGGGGTTGTTCACAGGTTGTTCAAGAGATTCAATCCTCGAGAAAACAGTCTACTTTGAATTCTTATGGTAAGCATTGGAGGTCTTTCTCAGCTTGGTGTCAAGCTTGATCAGAGGATCCCAGTGACCCCTTTAAAATTCAGGATTTTTTGCAAGATGGTTTTTTGAAGGGCTTGACTCCCAGCACTCTTATGGCTCAATGGGTAGTGGTTTGGGCTTGTAGTTCTTTTTCAGATGATTTTTCTACCCCGTCTCCCCCTGGTTCGGAGACTGCTTAAGAGCTTTCGGTTACAGCAGCCCTTGGTCTGCAAACTGGTTCCTTCCTGGGACTTCTTGGTTGTCTTGAGGGGCTTGCAGGGGGCTCCCTTTGAGCCACTGGAGTCAGTTGACTTGGTATGGTTGTCTGCTAAGGTGGTCTTTTTGGTGGCCATCATCTCGGCTAGGTGCCTGGGGGAGTTGGGGGTTTTGTTGGCTTCTTTTCCCTTCCTCATTTTTTTTTCTGGATAGGGTTGTTCTCCTCCTCGATCTGAAATTCACTCCTAATTTCCTCCTCTCCATTTTTCTCAGGAGGTTGTGTTGTCTGTTTTTTCTGAGGCCTCTTCTGAGGTTCCTTCTAGTCTGGATTTCAGGAGGGCTCTTCTGATTTATTTGGATTGGACTAAGCAGTTTCCAGTCCCAGTCCATGTTTGTGGCTTATAGTCCAGTTTCTGAGGGCCAGAAGGTCTCTACCCAGACTCTCAGTAGGTGGGTTCGGCAGGCCATTTCTTGTCCTTATGCTGAGGTGGGAGAGTCTCTCCGGATGATGTTCAAGGCTGTTCTACTGGGGCTGTTTCTACCTCCCAGGCTGAAGCAGAAGGGGTCTGTCTGCTGGATATTTGCAGGGCAGCCACTTGGTCATCCCCTCATACTTTTCTTACCCACTACAGTCTTTGTTTGTGATGACCTGGAGGGTCATTGTGGTTCGGTTGTGTTGGCAGCAGCTTCTAAATAATTTGCTGTTTTTCTCAGAATGAACTTTGTTTGCAGTCCAGCTTGTGGTATTTGCTATTTTATTCATGTTTGGTAACTTCCTAATTAGTAACGACTGGGATGAGGAGGATCCCTAATCGGGGTAATGAAGATTACCGGTAAGTAACTGAACATTACCTTACAATAAACTGGTAGGTCTATGTAGTGGATGCAACATTATTTTGACCTATTACGTCCCATGACACTGTGCTTGCAGAGATGTAATTTTCTAAAAGCACGTGGAAATTATTTGCCAACAGCAAGACTACCGTGGGCAAATGGACACTTGTGGAAATTGTCTACTGTCTGGAAATGTTTTAAATTAATAATGTCAGTCAATGAAGGAGTACAGCCAATGATTTAAGGGGCTCACGAGAGAACTAGCACGGATTGCCCAGAGTCTGGTCTGACACCAAAAGCTGAAACCTCTTCATGATCTGGGATTACAGGACATGCATATGAAATCACTTATGCCTGGACCAAACATGGTGCCCTGGGCCTCCCTGCACCCTGCGAAGACGTACCTCTGCTGCATACCGCTTCCCATTGACGCTGTGCTCAGAGCCTTCAGGATGGTGCCTGTTCCCCCAGTGCAGATGGAGCTGAGCCGCTGTGTACCGGAACGGAAGGCTACTGATGTACATTGTCGGGGGCAGGCTCATTTTCACTGCAAGGATGGAGAAAGGCTTGTGAAAGTCAGCACACATGGTAACAAGCACTGGTAGTTCTGGCCTTAGGAAGCTGCTACGATGGCCAAATTATTTTGTTTTTATTGCAAACATATAGTACAAAAACAACCCAGAATAAATCCAATGAAAATGTGGCTTCCACCAAAACGTGGCCGCCTTATGCTTGCAAAAAAAATGTTTGCATTAAAAAACATTAATGTTGTAGCCTTTCAGTTCTGCTATAAACGTTATGGTTATTTTTCATGAAAGAAGCTAAAATAAGTCGTCAGCTAACCAAGTACTCAAATCGCCTCATCTGAAATGTTACAATCTCTCTTAAAACAAACTTTATAAAGGAATACAGGCAAAACAAACATCCATTATTTATAACTAATACAAAAATAAGTTAAAAAAACACTTTGAACCAGCTTTCCAACTGAAGAGAAAGGGAAGATTTTAGGCGGATGTGAACAATGAGCACAGCCTCTGTGCAGTCACTCAAAGTGAAGGGAGCCAATGGGTAAACTGGGATTAGACATAGCAACATCCTCGTATGCTATGGTGGGCAGAGGCAAAATGTGAATGGCAGTTTCACAAACTTGTGGATAAAGCCCACCTGCGAACTGCCCTTTCATGTATGCCTATACTTTTTTAAAGAGAAAAACAATAATCTGGCGAGATAGTTAGAGAGGTGTTAAAGGCTAAACCTAAAAATGAGAGCATGCAGCAGGTCATAGCAAGAGTTTGCAATGCAATAGGTCTTGCAGTTGCTTGAGTTAAAACTATTGGCATTGTAAATTCATAACTGGACATTTGTTTACACATAAATTGGTCAACCCTGCCTCATAATTTCATTTTTTCCTGCTATATAATTCCAGGGCCCTGCATATAACTAAAGCACTTACATTTACCTCCTTCCTCTATCTGCCGTAATACAATGAAAATGTTGCCATTTAGCATTCTAATTTAAATCTGCCATGCTAATTCCAATAGAATATCACTTTCACCACTCCAACATCAGAGCTGCTGGCTGGCGAATAATTCCCCACCCCCCCTCCCCTCCACAAAAAAAAGACACAAGACAGTCACAGAGGAGAAATAAACTAGAAGGCTCACCCAAACATATCAAGAGTGTTCAAACAGTCAGTGTAATACGGATGTTAAATTGGCTTGAATTATGGTCATAATTGTAATAAGGAGAGATTATTAAAACATACAATTCTCATATAAACCTTTATCAGAAATAAACTTTTGGCATTAGACTAATTCTCAAAACAGCCCCTAGAGGGCACCATAACAAAATATCAATTGTAAGAAATATGGTCATGTAACCATATTATTGGCCTCTAGAGGGGGTAACCCCATGATGAAAAGCGGAGAAAGTAATGCAGTGTACCCATATACTTAGGACCTAGAGAGCTAGCAATTATATTACATACAAGGCCTTCAAAACAACTTCTCCCAGCTGCAAACCAAACGTTCTAGCCATGAGAAAGCTTAAGACACTGAATGGTGGGAGGGGTTATTACTTTGGGGTCCCCTCTAACCTAGTGTGGGGAACCAGAAATGATGTAAACAGAAAGAGCATTTTGAAGGTGGTCCCATTGTCCTAGGACCACCACAGAGTGAGTCATGAGCAAAAATGTTTTGTAAAAGTAATGCCCGCATGGCATTATGAGGAGAATTTTTCTGCCGCAAATAACATAGTATGTTGACTGCAATGCTCAGAACTGCCAATAGCATTTAGAAGAAACATGGTCATGTAACCATATAGTCAGCCCTGAGAAAGCATAACCACAAAGAAATAAAAGAGAGAAAGTAATGCAGTGTAATCATATGTTTAGCCCCTAGAGGGCATAGAGCATCACACATTTTCAAAGTTAGCAGAACTAATGCAATGATATTAGAAACATAACTTCTCCCAGCTATAAAACAAAAAGTTCCAGCCATGAGAAAGCTTTAAAAAGTTTTGGAGTCCCCACCAACATGGTGGGGGGACCCAGAGATGGTGTAGACAGGAAGAGCACATTGTGGCCAATGTTTTGAAGGTGGTCCAATTGCCCTTGGACCATCACAGGCTTAGTTATTAGCGAAAATGTTTTGTAAATGTAATGCCATGCAAAGCATTATGGGCCAAGTTTCCATGCCATGAATATTTCATTATGTTGATAAGGCTGCAATGCTTAGAACAGCCCCTAGAGGACATCACAATGAAAATAGCATTTGGAGGAAACATGGTAATGTAGCTATATAGTTAGTCCCTAGAGGGCATAACCACACAAAAAGAAAATGGCAATAAATTATGCAGAGTAACCATATAGTTAGCCCCTACATGAAAATAGAACATTATATACATTCAGGGGTAGCAGGCCTATACAATGATATTACACAAAGCACAAGCTATTCCCAGCTGTAAAACTAAAAGTTCTAACCATGAGAGAGCTTAAACAAACAGACACTAAATGGTGGGAGGGGTTATTATTTTGGGATCTCCACTACCCTAGTGTGGGGGCCCACAGATGATGTAGACCGAAAAAGTGCATTGTCATGAATGTTTTGGTGGTGGTCCCATTATCCTAGGACAACGAAAGCTGAGTTATGAGCAAAAATGTTTTGTAAAAGTAATGCCTTGCAAAGCATTATGGGTACAGTTTTCCCAGGTGCAGTTAATATTGTAGTATCGGCTCTCCCGCTGTGCTGGGAGAGCTGCTTTCACTTTGAGAATTTCTGGTTTAAGTAAAGCATTGACCAATTTCAAGTGTTTTAAGGGGATAATCACAAAAAATTACTCTGATTAGGTAACTGTGAACAATGTGACCAGTGATCGGGTTCACACTATTGTGCTGGTTTGCACTGTGAGCGCCATGGCCACCATGCAGCACGAAGGGGAGAGCCCAAAAAAATAGTTTGACCATGCTGAAGTATATTGGCAATTGTGCAATAATCCATGTAACTTGGGCAGTCTGCAAGGCGTGACCAAAACAACCTCAAGGCGGGGCAAACGTAAAGCATTTACCAATGACAGCAAGTGATTTTTGAAAGCCCTCAAATGAGTGAAAGTGATGGGCTTGACATGGGCATGGTTTAAAGCCCACATCACTTGCGCGCTCGTCCTAAATGGGAGTGTTAAACTGTTATGTAGCTCAGACAGTGCAGATAGTAGTGGACGAGGTATGAGATCAGCCACCATGATCCTGCCATTCTGTGTACATTTGCTATGGGGACTTTTTTTTTTTTTTTTTTTTAAACTTTGAAACCCAGGAACTAATGAAAAATTTGGACCAGCTAAAAAAGCATTTCTGATGTGCGCCCGAGCAGACTGTGCAATGACCCCATGGCACACCTAGGGATGAGGTGGGTTTGCACGACTTTATCCTCATCAGTGGTGCAATAAAGTGTCCTGGACAGCAGGATTCAGCTTAACTGAACGTAGGCCACTGGCTTGCAGCTTGTGTGGTTGAAGCAGCACAGATTAATAGGTGTGTGGTATATTATTTATATTTATCTATCAGGTTGATGACCAACTGCTTGGTCGCATATTCTGAAACAATGACATACTCTGAATCCAGCCTTTCCTGTTCAACAAAATGTGAAATAAGGCCCTTATTTGACCCGGATATGCCTGGCTGACATGCATCTTCTGAAATAGAGATAAAACAAGGTCAAAGAGTAGTTTTTGGGAGACTGATGGTGACAGGACTTCCCCCAACCTTTGGCTGTGTCCTGTATTTTCATGTCATTGGAGGGTGAAAAGGGTGAAAAGCAAAGTTATCATTTACCGTGCTAATTTTTAGCAGGGTTGGAGGGTATTAGGATACGATTTTATTTTTAGAAAATCTAAAGTTAGCAAAAAATAAGAAACAAAATATACATGAGCATTACACTGGAGGCTCTCGGATGGTGTATGCCCACCGATATAGGCTTTTGTAGGATTAGCTCAAACTCAGCTTCTATCAGCAACAAAGACATGGTTATAGAAGAGATTATTTTCACCCCATTCCTCCCTGATGGAGCACCTTGTTCCACAGTGTCAAGTTCAATAGTGTGTCTCTCCAATCGCTTTAGAAATGCAGATTGTACTATCCCTGAGAAGGGCTAAATTCCTTTCTAGCCTTAAGCAAAAAGAGTCTGGTGCAATCCACACTACATGCATTGCTGGACAAGACCAGTGGTTCTTAACTTTTTGACTTCTGTGAACATAATCATAACTGGAAACCGTGGAACCCACTGGATCGTTATTGGAATCCAGGAACTCCACTGAGTCATTAGCGCAATCTAGGGACCTGGATCAATTAGCCTGAACAATTTCCATGATCTGAACCAAAAACAATATACATAACACGTAATTATCCAGCAGTTACACAAATGATTACATATTTTATTTAATTCACAAATATTTAAAAAACAAAATTGTACATGTTAATGGGAAGATTGGAGGTTTTTTTTTATTCAATCTAGAGCCAACCATCTCCTATGCTATATTGTTTGATGCACTTGCACTGCTCCCATAAATCAATCCAATAAAACTAGTTTGAAATTTTACCCTCCAATTTCCTTCCGGTTTACTGAACATTCAAAATTTTACATTTTGCTTCTTTATTTATATAGACTTTATTATTCTGTTAACATTATTTTATTTTTAAAGGAGTTGCGGATCCCTCGCAAAGTGAACATCCAGGGGTCCCCAGACTACAGGTTATGAAATGCTGGACTAGACCATTCTGGCACAATCTTGTTAGGGATGGAATTATGACATCTGAACCTTGGTGTTAGTGGGGCAGTGGCTTCCCCAGCAAAATTAAGAGATTGGAACTTTGGTGTCTCGCCTAGACGGCGTAGCACAGCTCTCGTGATAAAAAAATAAATAATCAAAATTGCACTACCTGATGGGAGTTAACGCAAGTGACCGCTACAGTACCACTGCAACATTTTGGTTTAACTTTTTTATTCTTTTCTGAAAAAAACATACCATCGCTTGCGACCCACATGTCAGTCAGGAGTACTTGAAGATGCAAATGTGAAACAAATTTATAACAAGTAAATAATACAATAATGCAAATTCCTCCTCCCAACAAACCCAGCCCCTGTGGATTGCTATGTTAGCCTTAGAATGTGATAGCATATACATGATAACTAAACTCAGTGAGGGGTAAAACAGCTTTTACCACACAGGCCTTAAGTGTGTATATAATTTAAGATTTGGGGTGGGTAGTGGTATGGGGTGGTAGGGGCATTTGTATGGTTTAGGCATGGGTGGGAAGGATATTCTTAGGGTTTAGGGGTGGGTAAGGGTAGAGGGTGACAAGGATATTTTTAGGGATGGATCGGGGTATGCGGTGGTAAGGTTAGCTTTTGGGTTTAGGGATGGGTAGGGATATTTACCTCTGAGGAATCTGAGATTTCCTGTCTGGTCATTGGATGCCCAGGAAAACTAACCCTGGATTCCTTGTAATATGAACACCAAAAGCTAAGTTAATTTTAAATTAGGACAGTTCCCAGTATCTATATCACAATCATAACAAGTGTGTAAGGAAAACCACAGCCCTGCACTTCCACCAGGGATGTGCTAGTTCTCGACTTGACCCACGTAACAATTTTATCTGGTGTACGATACCAATGTGAGGATTTTATAGTGGAGCTCTCTAATTTTTAATATCACATAGAAGTACACGGTTCCGAAGACGAGAGGTCCAGCTAGGACCCCTAAAGTAGATACAGGTCAATCTAGGCACTTCTATATGTAGAAGCGAAGGCCCTCACACTCCCAAATAGGTGACATTCTTCATCCTTGGGCCTGCTCCTCATTGGACTGGCGCTGCAGGGTCCAACGGGCCCCGCAAGGGGGCTCTTTGCCAGAGATCTTTAGAATGATGCCTTTTGATTGAGCACAGAGATATACTAGCCCTGTGGATAAAGGAGGTAAGGGACTGGAAGGTGAATGTTAAAATTGACTATAGAACCCCTAACCTTATATGTTTATTATATCTATTGGGTCTGTCAAGATTAAAAACCAAAAAGCGGAGTGCAGCCAGAAATAATGCTCTTGTACTCCCTGTGAAAGAATAAAAGGGAAGAAGAGTCTTCTCTTCTATCCCTTCTTGCAGGTCAACATGTTTCATGCCTCAAAAAAGTCTCTACAGATCAAGTGGTGTTGCATCAGGACCAACAACTATGGCCTAGTCCTCATTAGAAGTGCATCTGTAACTGTGAAAAAAGAAGTGGGGGGGACTTACGTGTTAGCCTAGATACCCTAAATTTAAGGTGGAGCTGAAAAAAACAAATATGTAAAATTCATGAATACAATAATCGAGTGACTTGACGTCAAAGGTACACAGTGATAGCATGCACCCACATCTGGTGGGTTTGTGATGTCCCTACCATGAAACTCATGCACAGAGCAACTCCATTGCTTGTATTATTGTTCAGAAACATATCTTACCCTACTAAAGTAGGGACAGGGTCCCTTTGGGAGAAACTGACTATTGGACTACTGCAAAACTATAATGGCAAAAATGTAGAAAGTCAGATGTGTCACGCTATGAAGACTAACAATAATTGTCATCCATAACTACAGTGAAGCATACCTAAATCTTCAAAAGATGTCCTCATTTGAGCAATATCCAAAGAGACAATAAGTGCATTGTGTAGTGTGTCACATGCATAGGACCCGTCAGGAAACAGCCCAGTGGACCATGGTTTATGTAGCCAATAATATTTTGACTGCCCACCGATGGCATAGCCGGCGGTTCTTATTATTGTGCCGGCCCAAAGGTATTCAGTGAACTTGTTTTTAATCACCCTCTTTGAACAGCACAATCTGTGGGGATAAAATGAAGACCGATACGCCTGTTGCCATAGATCATCAAAACGGCGGTCCGGATTTTCCCTTAGTTCATATCAAGTATTGTTAGGTCTACTCTTATCTATAAATTGACAGCTCCCACCAAGTGTTAATGGATGAGGTGCTAGACGTTATGCACAAATTACACATGGTGAAAAAAAAACAGTATTGAGGGCCATCGAAGCATGATGTGTCTCTATAATGGCCAAGAGGGCCCAGAAAATTACAGAACGTACAGGCCCTCCTTACTTCTCTACGGCTATCCATGTGAACCAGGTACAGCAAGTTCCAGCAAGACATATAATAGTCATGAAGTGTCAGCCCCTACCAAGTGTTGTAACCCGGGACAGACCAGTCTGGTTTTGATTGTGCTTAGTGAAAAACAAACATGAAAGGTTGTCGAGGTGCGGCATGTCCCTATGATGACCCTGGCAGCTTAACTATATTGACAATTAAGGCACGCTAATCTCTTCTTGGTCGTGCTTAATAAAAACAAAAAGGCAATATGAGAGGCCATCCAGGTGTGGTGTTCCCCTCTGATAGCCCCGGGGACCTGACCATGCTGACAGCCAAGACCTGCTGTTCCAATTGTTTGCTCATACTTAATGTAGACACACACCATAAGAGGACACTGAGGTACGGCAAACCCCTCTAATGGCCCCAGGAACCTGCCCATGTTGTGACAAGGTTGGGAGAGAAACACAGAAGGAGGACCCTTAGTAGAAAAAACATTTGCTCCACATAAAACATAGCAAACTACGAGACCATCCCATAGTTTTGTCTTCAATCGTATAGCCAGTGCCCCCAGGGGTTTGCCCTTCAATTAGAAGTAGTAGCCCACTGAATATAAAGTATTCAGGAAACCTACCCATTGATCTCCACCCAGAAATGATCCAGCATCAGGCCAAAGGGTATTTAACTAAGAAGAATTTCTCCTGATTGACAGTGAGCGGTGGGAAGCTAGACCGCTAACCATATCGTACAGAAGGGTATACAAAATGGAGGACATGTTGGAGACAGAGTCAAGGCAGGAAAGGATATTGCCTGGTTGTCACATTTCATTAGTAAACAGAATCTTAATGCAAAATGTAAAGATGTGGGTGTAATACTCCACGAGTCACGGGGAAAGGGGCCTGCGTGAACTGCTAAGAAAAAACTGAAACCCATTATTAGAGTGTTGGAAGAGGACAAAACACAATGAACAATGGTATGCAAATATATATATAGTGGTAAGCAAAAAAATACAGAAGCACATTGAAAAAGTGCAGTCCATAAGATATCCATTAGATATGTAAACACACAACGTGTTGACTACAAGGTCAAAATGTAACCATGGAGAGCCCCTCCTGATTGGTTTGTCAATAGTGAAGAGCTGGAATGCTAACTATGATAGGAAAGTGCATAAACAGAGGGTACAAACTAGAAGACATGTTGGAGGTGGAGACAGGGACGAAGAGAAGTTTCATCTAGTAATCATGCCAAATTCAGGATCTGTATGTAACTAGTAAAAAGCGGGCTGAGAATGCGTCCTCCATGTAACATACGGATCAAAAAGAGGAAAAAAAAAAATCTCTGGAAGGAGTGTTTGACTCTGGTCATTAAAATAAATGATCAGAGGAGAACAAAAAAATCATACAAACAGACAACCATTTAGGAAATGCAGTCCATTGGATATCATTGTTTAGGCCTGTGAGATGGGTTTTAAGTCTGAACACCCACTTTTGATCAAGTTCAAACAAATATTGTGGAGTGCATGCTGATTCATAAAACGCTTCTAAGGCGGCCCACCTTAGTCATTAGGGCAGTGGTTCCCAAACATTTTCGACCCACGGCTCCCTTGATCTATTGGCCACTGGCTGCGGCTCCCCATTATGTTACTTTTTGTTGGCGGTTGGGGGATGTAAGCCTGGCCTAGGGAGTACATCCATTTTTCTCCCTGAAAAGAATTGGGATGACGCCAATTAAGGTATTGTAATTCTATATATAACTGTAAAAAATAAAAATGTAACAGTAGTTTAATTACAGCATGCATAGGGTTTTTTAGTAAGGGGAAAATATTGGTTGACGGTAACCCTAGTAAAATGGGCAGGTCTCATTTTTATGTAGTTATAACATAACTGTTTAAATATTGTGAAATGTAGAATCCCTTTAGTTGTGTTTAACCACCAGAGGGCGCTCAAGGACAAAATTAAAAAAGAGCTGCTACAACTGAGTAGTTTTATTTTGTACGAACTGGCCCAAGGGCTATAAATAGCTCAGTGGTTCCCAAACTGTGTGCGGCGCCCCTGGCTAGTTTTGATGGCGCACCAGCGAGCCGCGGCGCACAGATTGGGAACCACTGCATTAGGGGTATGGAACTTTTCAAAGAGGTGTGTGTCTGGTGGTAGACCGTGCACATCTGATATTGCTACGGTGTTCGCCGATTTTTATTTTAACTGGTCATCCCTATGTGTCTCAAATTACAGGGATAGTCAACTGGGTATACACAATTGCGGGTGTTACAATTAGCGTTTTTCCTGGCCCCTGTCCTAAAAAACGAAAGCATACATTCAGATGCATAGCATTGGCAATGGTCATGTACAGATGCCTCATAGCAATGCACTGGAAAGCCCCGGCCGCCCCCGGGATTGACCTGTGGCGTGCTGAGCTGTTGCGGTGGGCCAAAGCTGAGGCGCAGACACTGCAGCTCCTGATGGACAAGGGGATCCCAGCTAAGGGTTTAAACACTTGGAACTCCTTTGTGAAAACCATAGAAAGCAAAGACGACGTGCGTCCTCCATGAATATCTCACGAAACGTTAACCCCCGAGAGTAACTGATAACAGTTAAGTTAACATAGCTATACACCAACACAAGAACTACAAGGACGCCCCCGACAAATGAGCTCCCCCCTTTGGTTCCCTGCTGGCCCCGAGTGGGCGTGCCGTGCGGTGCGTCTGCTGTCCCCGGGGTCGGCCGCTGGGGAGGTGACGGGGTCAGAGGCCTATTTTCCTCCGTGCTCCCTCCCTGCTCACCTCTTCCCCCCCCCCCATTCCTCCGCACGCACTATCTGGGTCCCCGCTCCTCCGTCCCTTGCCCTGGGTCTTCCTAAACACCCCCCCCGTTCGTAGATTCTCACTCCTTCAAGGTTGATTAGACTAATGCTCCCCCCGGACCCTGTCCCTCCGGCCCGACGCGCACCCGTGGGAATGCTGCCGCAGATACATGGGCGGGCGCTATCGACTACACCTGCTCGAAGATGTTTGGGGTGACGGGTGGGGGCAGTGCAGAATGTGCCATTACTTGCATTGTAGCATGATCAACTGTATTTCTTCTTTAGGTTTATTCGGTGTTTAATATAATAATAAAAACATATTAAAAAAAATTAGTGTGTTTCCTAAGTTGCCATCTCCCTGTGGGTTGCAGGTTTAAGTGGTCCATCTTCTTTGTAAGAGGGCGTACATTGCAACTGCCACATGGGAAGTGGCCCTGCACAGTAGGGAGTTGCCATAACGTCTGTTGTGTTTCAAGATGCAAACTTTTTGGGCGAGTGAGAACAAGTATGTCTTTAATGTTCTTAGTGTGCTTAAATGCAAAAAGGTGTTTTGGAATCTCATTGCCTCCACTAGCGAGAATGGACCAATGCTTGTTGATAATTTTCTTAAGTTCATTGGATACAGGTGTAAAAGTGGTCACACATGTCAGTCTGGTTTTGAGACGTTTTGGGTAGGAAGTCAATAGACTCTCCCTGTGGTTGTTTCTTTCTTCCTTCCAGGCGGAGTTAGTAAGTCTCAATGGGTAATGGGTAATGTCTGGCAAGTAGTTTGACTCATGTCATCTGCTTGATTCTCGAAAGTGTAAATCTCGCTACAATTACGCGTAAGGCGAAGGAACTGATAAGGTAAGTTGTTCCGTAATGCTCTTGGATGATGGCTCTCATAAAGGAGCAGAGTGTTACGGGCAGTTGCCTTAAGGAAGGTTTTTATAGTCAAAATCTACCTTGATCAATGGAAATCAAGAGGTCAAGGAAATACATTTCTTTGGTTGAAACCACAGCTGTAAATTAAAAAAAAAATATCAAGACCATTAATCCAGTTCACAAAGGGTTGTACATCTTGTGTATCTCCAGCCCAGATAATAAGGATATCATCAGTGTAGCGTTGCCACGACCTGATATGCTGTGAAAAAGGGTTGCGATTATTAAGAATGAACAGTTTTTCAAAATGAAACATGTGCAGATAAGCCAGACTTGGGGCAAAGGTACTGCCCATAGACGTTCCGTGTATCTGATGATATAGTTGGTTTTCAAACTGAAAGAAATTCTCTGTCAAAGCTATGGTGGCACAGTCCATTATGAATTGGATGGGTGTTGTGAAAGGTCAATCAGATGTAAAAAGCACATCTTTGACTACCCTAAGTGTATCTGCTTGAGGTATACTTGTGTAGAGTGATTCTACATCAAGGCTGATCAAGACGTCAACAGGGGCCCCCTCATTGATGGTGCTAATCAGATTGAGCACATCCTTGGTGTCCTTTAGGAAGGTCAGTGTTTCCTTCAGAATGGGTTGGAGAAAGAAATCACAACATTTCGATAGGGGTTTCAGTATGAAGCCTATCCCAGAAACAGCAGGTCGGCCCGGAGGAGGCAGCGCCTTTTTGTGAATTTTAGGGAGGCAAAAAAAATCCGGGCTACATGGTTGTCAAGTTAAAAAAAAAAAAATCCACTCATTTGCTTCCGCTTCTTTATTCATGGTCTGTTTTTTCTCCTGCAGTGTTAACGAGGTGTCCTGGGGTATGGGACGGTAGAAGGCGGTATAACTCAGCAGGCACAGACATTCTTGTTGATGTGTAGCTGTATCCAATATTACCAAGGCACTGCCTTTTTCTGCGGGTTTAATGGAGATATCAGGGTATTTTGTTAGACTATACAAGGCCTCTCTCTCTGTAGAGAAAATATTCACAAATGTGCATTTTGGACGTAGTTTATTTACATCACTTAGGACAGCTTTTTCAAAAGTTGAGGATTTCACATGGCACCATGTTGGCTGAAGGGGTAAATGTGGAGTGATTCCTTAAGTCAATATCTCCTGAAGAGGTCTGGATAGGTTTGTCTTGAAAAAACGAATGAAGGCGAATTTTCCTAAAAAAAAAAAAACTGTGTGAGTTCACAGTGAAGACGGATAAAAATCTGTCTGGGGGTGGGTGCAAAGCCAAGGCTCTTGGTAAGGGCCTGTTTCTCAACATCGGTTAGTGCCTGTTGGGATAAACTGACCACTAGGATGTTTTGTTCTGGCCCTGCCCTCTGCTCCTGGTCACAATTTGTGTTTCTTCCTTAAACCACTGTACGTGTCTCCATCTTCCTCTGTGTCTGCCTCATCCTCTGCCCCAAGCTCTGCCTAAAAAAGGACTGCCACATCAGGTGTTGGGGGTATGGAGGAGGAGGTATATTGTAAAATGGTTGAGGGACGTTCCTCCATTCCTCATCCATACTCCAAACATCAGAAGAGGAAATATTACTGTAAGCTCTAGGTTTTCTGTGCGGAGGTCCAGAATCACCTGAGGAGCGCAACTGCATCTTTTTAGTTGTCTTCCTTAGTGTAGGGATAGACCTCTTCCTGACTAAACTTGGTGATTTTTTTTGTAATTTTGTTAGTTTTTTGTTGGATAAGGTATTTCTTTGACTCATTCAACTCTGTGTTGATCTCTGCCAAGCAGTTCTTGCATGTTGTCAACGTAACTGCAGCTTTTAGTGTACTTTCTGCCATATTAAATCACTCATTTTTATGCTTTGAGCCAATATGCAAGACTGAACACAGAGGAGCTCCCAACGTTTGAAAGAAATGTTCCCTTTGAGCTTCCTGTCCCAAAGTCTTTGACCAGGTGTTTCCTCAGACGCGAAATCTCTCCCAGTGCTAGCGATAAAGGGGCTCTAGTCCACTACTAGTAGCACTGAGAAGATTGCGACATCTATAGAGAGTACACTGGAGAACATATAGACAGGTCCTGAGAGTAAAAAAAAGGGTTCAAGAGGTCATTCAGAAGATGGGAGGAACATCCTCACAGCTGAGTGGTCATATTAGGGGTCTAGAACAACGTTTCTTAACCTGTAGTCCGCTCTATGGCCTCTTACCATTATTTTCTGTCAATACTCATTTTACTGTAAATTATCGTTTAAAGATGGTTCCTCCTACAAGGAGGATAGTTTCATCGAATAACAAAGGTGTATTTTACTGCGTGTTCAAAGTATCAGATATATTTATTGATTTGTATTATTATGTGTTAAGAAACATTTTTAATTAAAAGCTGATAAGCTAGTTTAAGGTGAAGCACGTGTGAATGTGCACAGTTAATTTTGTATTCATACATCCTCCAACCGACTAGCAATCATTTTCTGACTTAAACAGTTTTTAATGCAAACTATTTGCTTGAAAAAGCATAAATATCTGCTCACTTAGAGAGCCAGTATTCTATTAATGTATACAAAGGTAGACTGCCTTAAGTCCTTTTCAGTCTCCTGTGTTCTCCAATCCACTGCTTTACATGGGAAGGCACACAGACTCCAAGCACCTACACTTTTTTGTAATGGAAAGGGAACAAGCCTGCACTTTTCAAGAGGGGACATGCTTTCACAGACCGAGCAGCACTTCCTAGTAGGCAGCATGTACCCTGACATAATGTCATGTATTACTAACTTTTATGCAACTACCTTCACTGTCACCTTTTCACACAAAAATCCTGCATCATCTCCAAATAGATCCATGCCAAGCTTAAATCCTGCCGTGTGCAAGTCTGAGGCCAATGTCAAATTATCTACAGCTTATGTCCCACCACTCCTGCTTGGAGCTTCGATTCCACAGGATTACCTATTGATTTGGGAATATGATACAAGCCTAACACCAGTGTGTCATATTTAAAGAGGAAAATAGATGAGCAGAGTTCTTATATTGTGCATTTGTTTGTGTATTTTTTGTCTATTATACTTGAAATACAAAATCGTAGAAATATCTTGAGATTTCAGTAATGAACCATGGAGTGATGGGTCGGGCGGCATTAAGAAGCAGTCGCTGCTATTCCTAGGGGTGGGTCGGCAGGCGGGGGTGGGAGTATGGGGGAAGTGGAGGCATTAATAAATGTAAGTTTATTCAAATAAAACAAGTAAAAATAAAAATAAAAATAAACATACCTTCTCCACCGCACACCTTTCCTCTCTCCCCCAGCGTCACTCCAGGCACAGGCTCCCAGCCTGCCGTGTGCCAATCCTGATGCTGCTCGCTGCTCAGAGCAGACTGGGAGCCTGTGCAGGCTCTCTCAAGCCCGGCAACTGTGTTTTGTCTCTAAGGGGTTCCTTCCCATCAAGTAGCCTGGACAAATCTGGAAAATCCTATACAGCACATGAGGGTACGCTTGCATTAGCACTTAACTGTTGCCAAAGTGCGTGCCATAGTATTTGACCACTTATCAGTACTGGTTTCGAAGGAGCACAAGTGTCCCTGACAAGTTCATAGAATGAGTTCTTCACCCGGTCTGGGAGACTAATGGCACCAGGTATGGTCATATCCCGCAAAGTGTGCATCAACGCTTCTGGCGTTCTGAAGGGTTCAGATAAATCCAGGCATCTGTGGATATGCAGGGTAGGGGGGCAGTTACCAACCTTCAAGTCATCTATCCTACTATGCATTGCAACTCCAAATCTGACATATCCAACGAGTCTGAATCTTATCCAAAGAGCTTGCCACAAAAAAAGTCAAACTTCCGGCAGAGTGTCTGCAAGAGGCTGGTAGCCAACCACCATTACCCACTCTCCAGCAACTCTTAAGATTTCCACCATTTGAACTATTAATTGCCTTTGTGCCTCACTAGCAACCACTTTAGTTTTAGTTCACACAGAGTTAGAGTTTACCTTGGTATTATCTTACTCAACTACCTAATGAGCTGATCTATCTGTGCTTGAGTAATGGCTGTGATGAAGGCCAGACATAGGCACTGATATCTATATCCTTACAAGTACAATGTGTTACCATTTCCCAATCACAGAACCATTTTACCTTGATTTGATCTGCCAGCCACATCTTAGTGGGTGGGGCTAAAAATGCAGGATTTTTGAATGAGGTATGTACTCCCTCCAAGTAAGGACTATGAAGAGGAGGAGTTGAACCTAAGTAAAGAAGAGTAGCAGTGGCTGCAATTGCAGTTGAAGGTTATACAGGTGATAGGTGCTGGTTGATCAAGGTTCGGTCACCATGCTCAGTTAGTGGTGAATTAGGTTATCTTCTGCAAAGACAAGCCTTTTAATTCACGGAGAGATAGTTGAAGTAGATTGCCCTACCATGACCCTTTGTATTTCCTGATAAAGTTGTTATACATTTTGTCGGTGGGGGTGAGCTGTGTGTACAAATTTAAAAATACAAAGTTTCAATGTTGCTGCAATCGTCACCAGTGGAGTAACCCTACTTACATGAATGGCCATTGTTGGAAATGATAAACTGCTCAGTCAAGGACAAGTTGTAGCCCACAAGCTCAATGGGCAGGAGAGTGGAGTCGTACTGCAGAATGTCATTGTGAATGTCAATCGGAGACTGAAAAATCCCTCCACAAAATGGATAATGTTTGTGCCAATGTTCCTCTCCGTCGGGACCTATGAATACAAGAAAAATAATGTATAGTTAAGAAAGGAAGCAACAGAGGTTGACAGCAGCAAGACCCACTAGGACCAATGTCAATGTCCTTCTCTGCCTCCTGAGGATAAACCCACCCTACATAGCCACAGGTTTATCTATGCTTATGTAGTACTATTGCTGACAAGTCAGTCTTTTTATGAATAAACATACAATTTAAGCCCTCCTAGTCCTGCTTATACAAGTTATTCTATGTGGTAACCTTTTCTATGACAAGTTTGAAATATTTTTCTTTCTCCTCCTAAATAAACCCCCCTTGTAATCTAGTTTTAAGATAACTTGCCCACTGAAATAAGCTACCTATTGCAGATTCCTGATAATCTTAAAGGGGCATCCACTGGAGAGAAAAACTGTTCTTTATCCAGCCACTGTATAACCACCAAGCAGCAACAGTAAGCATTCTAGAGCGCTGCCCTGTTTGATGTCTGCAGAGGTTTCGAGACATATTGTGACATCATTTACTAAATGTTCCCTTTAAATAAATCTCATTAATTTCCACCTTATCTAATCCTTCCTGCAAAATCACGATTTATAGTAATGGTTTCTGCAGGACTAACACAGAATATTGAAAGGGTGCAATGTAGGTTCATGAATATTCTATGTGAAAGGCTGGGAAACGGGGGATGTTCACTGCCCTGGTGGGACAGCCTTTAGTTTGTTTGTCAAACAGTACATGGTCTCATCCTACCTCAAACACAACTGACTCTGATCAAAAAGAAATCTAATATTCCATCAGACTCACATTGGTTTATTGGCTAACCTGGATTCAATGACATCATACACTTGCACACCAAGAAGGGCACGCACAACACCAGCTGACCACGTTTCTTCTACTGCAGAACCAGTGCAAATTCACTAGTAAGTCATACTTCCACCGTCTCAGAGACATTTACTAGGTTGGTCTCTGTGGTACCAAAGTAAAGACGCCTATCTTTACTTCCAAAACTTGCATTCACAGGACTATCTAGCAATGTAAAGACATACATGGACAGTGGCTGCTCGATCTGTATGGAAAGGCGGCTTCCCACAGCCTTCGATCGCTCTATAGGTAGCTTTGTCGAGCCAGTTGAGACCTTGTATAAAGTAGCTGGTGTGAAAGTTGTGTCTAAACACAAGTAGTGCAGTACTACACTAGTACAATAAACCTCCAACCAGGACTTAACGGATGTCTCAAAATATAAACATAGGTGCAGTCAAAACAGTAGCCAAACCATGAAAATAACAAGTAAAAAAAGCAGCAAAATAACACACAGAAATGTAACTGCAATACTAGAACAATGTATATCGTTCACAATAACTGATCACAATTGCCTTGCATAATGTAAAGAATGCATAGTCTCGCATTCCTCCAACAAAAACAACGTAACTCTTTAAACGACTGTTCCTTTTCCATAACCGATCACACCAGAAATATTAGAAACGTGGTTTACTGCCTTACATGATGCATTCTGGGAATTTTCTAACACAATGGAATCAAGGATATCAGCATTCACAATGATCTACCCAATGTAAAATTAATTTAAAAAAAAAAATTGTTGGAAAATAAACAAATAAATAAAAGTTATGGGCTTCCAAATCCATGCATCTCTCCCAGTTAAGCGTAAGGATCCTTTAACCCTCAGGTTCATTGATGTGTTAGTCCACAGGCTCAAGGACACACAAGAGTATCACGCAGGCCCTCTTTAAACTGTGCAGATCTGGCCAAAACAATGATCGTGGACAAAACAATGCACCACAGCACGGAAACCGCCCTCATCGCATGCACTGACGACATCAGGACCAAAGTCGACAAAGGCGAGACCGTCGCACTCATCCTCCTAGACCTCTCCGCAGCTTTTGACACAGTCTGCCACCACACACTCCGCACACGCCTCCACAACATAGGAATCCGCCACAAAGCCTTATACTGGCTCTCCTCCTTCCTCACCTACCGAACCCAGAAAGTCCGCCTCCCGCCCTTCCACTCCAACAATACCAAGATCACCTGCGGAGTCCCCCAAGGGTCCTCTCAGCCCCACACTCTTCAACATCTACATGATCCCCCTAGCCAACATTCTCCGAGCACACGGAATCACCATCCTCTCATATGTAGATTACACCCAACTCATCCTCTCCCTCACCCGCAACCCCACCATCGCCAAAACCAACCTACACGCCGCTCTCCTAGACACCGCCAACTGGATGACCACTAACCATCTCAAGCTCAACTCAAACAAAACCGAAGTCATCATCTTCGGCCCCAACAAAACCACATGGGACGCCTCCTGGTGGCTCACCGCCCTAGGCCCAGCACCCACCCCGCAACCCACGCACGCAACATCATCCTCGACCCCGCCCTCTCCATGACAGCAAATCAATGCTCTAACCTCCTCCTGCTTTCACACACTCCGCACCCTAAAATAATCCTTCAAATGGATCCCCCCAGAGACAAGAAAGACAGTCACCCACGCACTCATCAGCAGCAGACTGGACTACGGCAACGCCCTCTACGCCGACACCATACTCAAACTCAAACGCAAACTCCAAAGAATCCAGAACACAGCTGCACGCCTCGTCCTTGGCCTCCCCGACACGAACGAATCTCACCACACCTCAAATCCCTACACTAGCTCCCCATAGACAAGAGAATCACATTCAAGATCCTCATCCACGCACACAAATCCCTCCACAACACCGGCCCAACCCACCTCAATGAAAGAGTAAACTTCCACACTCCCACAACCAACCTCCGATCACGCGACCTCGCCCTAGCCACAGTCCCCCGCATCCAGCACACCACCACAGGAGGCAGGTCTTTCTCCTACCTCGCCCCCAAAACCTGGAACTCCCTCCTCACCGACCTTCACAAAACAAAAGACCTACTAGTCTTCAGAAAGAACCTCAAGACCTGGCTGTTCGACCAGTGACCCTCCCTTGCCCGTTCCCCCCCCCCCCCGAGCACCTTGAGACCCTCACGGGTGAGTAGCGTGCTCTACAAATTTCTTTGATTGATTGATTGATCAACCAGGTGCTGTCCTCTGCATTGCAAGGTAGGATGAGGAGACCTCAAGTGTGGCTTGGGGACATCTTTTCCAGCTCCCAGGTTGTGAAGGCTGGTGATGGGCATGTACTCTCACCATACAACATAGAGGCTAGTGCACAGTGGGAAAGGTCAACTATGGTACCAACAAGAGAGGACTACCACAAAGGTAAACAAAGACTACAAAACAAGTGTTGATATGGAGTGCACTTGCAATGCAGTGCCACCACTCTGTCGTCCAGAAGCAGCCATATGGCAATCACTGTCAGTGCAAAGTTTGAATCCAACCAGGTTCTCCAGTTACCCTCCTCAGGTGGGTGGGAAGGCGAGTCTTCCAGTTCTCTAAAATTTCAACGTGATGGCTGTTATGTAAGTGACACTAGGCAGATACAATTACCAGGGGCCTGCTCTACTAGAAAACCTTGAGCATGTCTCCAAAACCTGGAGACAAAAGAGCAGGAAAGAAAGAAGAATAAGAGGAGCGACGAGGCTGTGCTTTTGGTTTCTCCTCGGGCAGCAACCACCCTCTGTCTTGCACTCATAGCTTTAAACAAACAACTTCTGTGATCCTCTAGCAGGGGTCTCCAGCCTTTTTTGTAGTAAAAGCTACCTATGCTGGAGAAAATCATCCAGAGCTACAAATATTAGAATTTTAATACTTACCACATCAGATAAGTTTACATGTTTGTTTTAAAAATAAAACCTTTTCAGTTTATGTAGGCTTGGCTGCACACAGGAGAGCTACTTATAGGTAGCATGAGAGCTACCAGTAGCTCACAAGCTACTTGCTGGAAACCCCTGCAAGGGTAACCACCAGCAACAGGTGGCCCAAATGTATTCAGAACCAATCTTCTATCTGCAATCGACCCATTGTTCGCAGTCATTAATTATTGCAAAACAAATTTCACATAAAAAAAATAATAAACCTGAAGGGACCCAGTCTGCCCCAGGTCGCTGGACTTAAATTACAAGCTTGCGAGGGGTGGCCAGTAGGCATCGCACCTGTGTGCATGGTTTTGCTCTCCTCTGATCTTGAACTGGATTAGATGTTCTCATTAATATTTCTCTCTCCATGATGGGTCTGGTTCTGTGTATCCAGAAGTGCAGAATCTAGTCAAACACAGCCTGCAACCTCGACCCACTACACTGATTGATTTTTGCACCATTTCATAGACTATGTCTGAAGGTAAAATCATACCTGTACTTGTCACCGGCTGTATTCGGTCACATGTGCTTACAGGATTCGCCTTATTCCTAGGTCCTGCAGTTACACAAGAATTCTTCATTTTTCTGGGATTTTTACTTTCAACATTGATGGTGTTAAAATACACTTGTCTCTAGTCAAAAGGTTTTGTTAAACTTTCGGCTATTGGAAAACACATGCCTGAAAGGAAGGCTCTGAACCAAATTTATAAAAACCACGTGGCTCTTCCTAAAACACTTCCTGATTGGACAGCAGCATCTGAACCAGGAGCAGGAGGGGAAACACACAGGGCCGGTGTCTTCAAGCAATCATCCAACTTCTAATTTGTGCAGCTCATATTAATTACAATAATACTGCACAATCAGGGGAAGCTGCCAAGGTTGATGTTATTTCCAGATAAAACCAAAAGGCATGTTCAGAGGCCACCCCACCCTCCTCCAGCAAGGAAACAGCTCTGAGGGCTCTTTGTCTCTGCTCACACTGCTGCAAGGAGCAGCACTTTCTGCTCAAAAGCACAATTGTGCCCTTGTTTAAATGCCATTTTAAAGGCCCAAATGAAGGAATTGTTTCCATTGATGGAGTTCAGCATGTGAAACTGGCCCTCCTCCCCCGGACAAGCAATATAAATAAAGGCATGGTGGCAGTATTCAGCCACCCATCTGCGAGTCGTGGGGACGAGATTTACAATCATGATTGTATTCGTAACCACATGGGAAAAAAGCAAAATAAATCATACAGATAGTTTAATCCAAGTAGAAACAAACTAGTGGCTTTCATTATTTGAGGTCAAGGGATAGACATAAGAAGTTTGATAGAGCCGTTGCACACGTCAGTGCTGTGCAAAATGCGCAGCAAAGATATTCCAGTACTTAGGACCAGTCCGGCCTTCCATTAATATGTACAATGCCTGGCTGATCACGTTGAAGAAGACATTCAGAGAACTGCCTGGTGGAAACATCAAGTTGGACAAATAAAAAAATATACACACACACACACATTAGAAAAAGTGTTTTTTGTTTGGCGTCGTTTGTTAAAATTTCCCAAGAAAATACAATGCTCACTTCAGCGTCTGCCTGGAAATTTTCAGGGTGATCCGTCAAGTGGAGGCTGAGAAAAAAAAAAAAAGGGGGGGGGGGGGGGGGCAAAATGCTTTTTTCCCCCCTGCAATTGTCCATAGGGATTTTGAACAGCAATAGCACTTAAACCACTTGACGGAATTACACCAAATCCGGCAGAAAGGTATCTCTTGGTCAGAAAGCGCCATTTTTGTTTTTTTTTGGTGTAAATTTGTTCAGTAGTTCTAGAGAAATTAAATAAAATCCAAATTTGTATATACAGGGACACGAAGCCTTCACAAACACTTCCAATCTCGTGCCATTTTTGTTTTTTTGGTGTAAATTTGTTCAGTAGTTCTATAGAAATTAAATAAAATCCAAATTTGTATATATAGGGACACGAAGCCTTCACAAACACTTCCAATCTCGTGTAGACACTTCCAGAGCAAAAAAAAGCATTTTAAATGATTTTATTTTTACTTTTTTTTTTTAGGCGGACGTTGTGGCAGATGCAGAGAAAATTAAAAACATTTTTTAAAATAAAAGTGCGGGCTCCCACACTTGTTTCTGTGAGGCTCCCAGGTGTGCCAATCCCTGCTGCGCACGGTCAAGGTGGTTATAGGGGTTGGCACACCTGGTTATAGGGGTTGGACGCAGGGCTTGGCTACAAGCCAGGCTTGTGGCCAACTGCCGCAGCACGCGGCCAAAGGCTGTGTGCAGTGTTGGCTGGTTTAACATATTAATGAAAACAAAGGTTACAGGGACATTATAGTTGGGGAAAATAGAATTTAAAAAAAGCTTTACAAATTCACTTACAAAAACCAAAGGTTATAGGGACGTTATAGTTAGATTCTGAATTTACTCGCTACATGAACCACCTTTGGAAAAAGTACTAACTGAAGTGTCCAAAATGAATCAGTCTTCATAATTGCAGGAGATGAAACACAGAATCCCAACCAACTAAAGGACTGCTCAGATTCATTATCAGCCATAGTGATGGGCAACACCAAATAAGAAGTCATATGAAAACACTGGCACTTACTCAAAACCTTTTTTGAAGTCCCCAAAAAGCAAACAAAAACTTTCTTCTACAAACCTTGTGGTATTTGAGCCTACCACAACTACTACAAAAGCACATGATATTCTCAAGTGGGTTAAAAAACAAACACAGAATATAAACTTGAATCAATTTCAGCGCCGGAGACACTGAGTAGCTATGTGCTCTACAAATCCCCTCATTCATTCATCAATTGCAGTATTACCCATGTCATCTACATAACTGAATGCCACTGACACAAAATATATGTGAGAAGTACTACCAGCTAATTAAAGACCCAAATCCAGGAACACTATAGAAACATACATAGGTCAGACACATACCAAACTTCAGTTGGTGGAGCATTTCTTGCAGCACCATGAACATAACCAAAACTTTAAGTTCACTAGTATAAACAAATTCCGAAAACGATCAGACGACGTGAGCTAGAGCTAAAACTTTGAAGAAGGTAGAGCGAGTTGATCCTCAGACTAGACGCAGTATGCAGCTTGATCAATAAGGAAGCAGACATGTACTTTAAGGTCCACTGTAAATAAAACTAATTCATACACATAGGATCACAGCAAATATGAATATTATAAATGAGAATGTGGACACACGCTCTCTTTACCAACTCAGTATCTTAGAATATCACCCTAGACCCTCGCCCAGAGTATCAACTGTAGCCAGTACAAGCACACCAGCTATTAATGACTGAAGCCCATATCATTCACCCCCTACCCCCTTAGTAAAGTCTAAGACAAATCTCAACAGTATTCAGGAGAAGAAACCGGACGGCACCCTTGTGTGCTGTTTTTACATAACAAGACCGGATTTCTCAGTGTGCTTGCATCCCTTCCCCACTGAACCCCAAGCAGTATCAAGGAGACAGTACCAACTGTAGCCCTACTGTTTCTCAGTATTTCTTTCCCTATCTAAGGCTGCTATTAACCGGATGTATATTTAGTCTACAAGTGTTATAAGTATTATTTGTAAGTTTACTCCTCTCAAGAAACATTCAAATTGTATCAGGAAAAACATATGCTAAATTTGTGCTAGCTTTGTATCCGAAAAGTCACATGTGTGTTACTTTATGTATGGGCATAAGTTTCCAATTTTTGTTGTTGCACAACTAAGATCCATATTGAATCCCGTTCCTCTCTTATGTCTTAATCCAAGTCTTTATTTACCAGTGCTATGTAAACCAATGCTATGTAAACTGTCGACCTTTGCCTATCAGTGCATTCAAAACTGGACATTTCCTCCACTCTTTTTTTAGTCTCATGCAGCGCTTAATTTGAGCGGGTGGTTTGTGATGCTCAGCACCAACACTGGCACTAATGAAAGTCCACCACATGGTGGTTCTGT
Source organism: Pleurodeles waltl (assembly GCF_031143425.1). Lineage (NCBI taxonomy): Eukaryota > Metazoa > Chordata > Amphibia > Caudata > Salamandridae > Pleurodeles > Pleurodeles waltl. Next base: position 152,414,788 of record NC_090440.1, read on the forward strand.
CTAATTTTGAGATAAGCAAAACAGTTGCTTAATGATTCAATATACATTACAAATGACCCACCCAAGCCCTCATTCAGCTTTGGGGGGCTTGGAATAGCCAGAACTGTCACACTTGTAGGATTGTGAGGGTTAGTAGCTGTGTTGGCACTGCCATTGGCAGTGCTGGCAGGGCCAATGGATGGTACAAGCTGAGGTGACCTCCTGACATTTTTACAAATTAACCACTGGTCTCATGTACTATTGTATTTTCTTTTACATCTTAGTATTTTCTGAAATTATACAACCGCAAAATAGGTACCTATGGCCCTTCTAATGTTTAGTCAGTTCCTTTTTCCTTACTCTTCCTTTAATAACCACAACTTCTCTTTTTATATATTCCCTGAGGGAAGTCATACCTTTTACTTCCTTTGCAACCACCTACAAAAGGGGAAAAATCCTAACTTCTACGAATCTTGGAGGCATTTATTGAGTTTATCTTTAACTTCAGGTACAGATAAACTGACCCCCCCCCCTTTCATCTTCCTCTACTCACTTATTCAGCAGTAACAACCTCTATAGGTCCTTTGCTGTAGGAGTGTTGCAATTTGACTCCCACCAAAGGAAACACAAGGGCCTTATCTCCTCTTTACTCCATTAATTGGCTACCTATACAACCAATATCTTATTCTTACAAATATGTTCCCCCTGCGGTAGGTAAACCGTCCCATCACTCAACATGTCCTACGGTATAACTGGTCCGAATGATCTTTTTAACCAAAGAAATCAGCCCTAAATATGATCCACTAGGGACAACAGCATCTGATGGACAGAATATAGAACCCAGCTCTAATGAGGTTACACATATACATATTCTGTATACTATATAGGATGGGATGGTCCATATCAGATTTATCAAATTATGATCAGAATAGTTACTACCCTCGACCCTTCTTCTGACTGCAGTATCACTTAATATTCTCAATCATGCTTACCGCCGAAAGGGTTACACTATAGATTTCCCCAAGACCCGCCTGTACTCATGTAAAAACCGGTCAGTGACAATCCCAACCTCTAGACACTCATACCAGCTCAATCATGCATGTATTTTTTGACAAGACAAAACCTTTTCTTCAATAATAATTGGCTATTTGAAACCATTTTGGTTTCCTTCTGACATTTGTTTATGAGGGTCTCTTCACTACATACCACAGGAGGACCACGTTACATTAGTATTCTACTCACTTGTACCATCACTTAAACAATACAAAGGTTCTATCACGTTATTAGAGTTTATGACATAATATTATTCACAGCTTTAAATAAGTCCAGGGCCTGTTCTCTACGATGGGATGAAACTTATTGGCTGTCCAGCTGCTCCCTATGATGCTTGTGTCAACGTGAAGGAAGCCATAGCCAAGAAGCACGAACATGAAATGTCAACATGCTCTTGCTCTAAAACAGCATGTGATGCATTTGTACGAGTTAACATCATATTGATTCGCCAATACCATAATGTAAAAGAATGGGCAAACAGAACCTAAGGGGGGGAAAAGTATTCCTATCAACTGTCTACCTTTTGTGCAATAGGAGGCCCCACCTTTTCTTTGTGAATGCATTTTTCACCACCATGTTCTATGTATAAAGCTCCAGCTTTAGGCGTTGCATATTGCATAGGGCTGCTGGGCCTATCCAAGGACTGGTTTATAGGGCAATCGGGCAATCTGGCAGTGCCCGAGGGGCTGCTCTAATAGGTAATTGTGAAGCTGGGGTTTGGGGGCCTGTTTTATCGCCAGGTGGGACGGTTTTTACTGTTGATTTCCCTTGGTATTACCACAAACATTGCCTGTAGCAAGCACAAATGCATGAAGTCTCTCTTACCTTGCCAAACACCAATATAAATTGTCTTTAGAGCTTAACAACTGCCCTATTTACGAATTTGGGCTACTTTTTTAGCTTTCCGATTCACTAATGAGGGGCACTTTTTCATTTTGATGCCTAGGTCTATTTTCTGTTGTAGTCAGAGACTGGGTCTATAATTTACTTTTATATTTTATTTACACAACTAATGTTCCTTTCATGCTACACCTTAGTTTCAGACGTGTCTGCAACAATAGACAGGCTAGTATGCAAAATGTGTACAGCAAGGAAGGCAGAGTGCCTTTACTGCAACACATCTAATGTAGAATCACAATCTGTCCTTTTAGGAACACTTTAAAGGTCTGCAGACAGAAAGTAAATTACAGCCTTACAATTTAGTTTTTTCTTTGCAAGCTTATATAGTGCAAACTCGACCCAAACGTTTTGGAGGCCTCTACACGAGCATTGGTTACATTACACAGGGACACATTTATTTTTGTAGGCACTGGGATATTACGTGAGTTTACCAGAATCACAGGAAGTAGAGCCACGACTCAAACCCGGTTCCTCAATCCCATAATCAGCAGCTCTGGCCGTTACGTCACATCCTATTTTTTTATTTGACTGGTGAGTAAAATAGAAATGTAAATAATACATTCTTATTGCCTTAAAAAATAGAGCTAGATTGCAGTCTCTACTTGATTAGCTAGGGTTAAATATCTGCCTTACCTTAAACTGCTCTGCAACACAGGTAGAAGGCAAGACCTAAAGTGAACAAAGTTCCATTACTATAACTGTCAAATGGTTTTACTAGTGTTGGCAACCATATTTACAGTCTTAGTAGTGTTCGTAATTGGAGTTCAGTTTTTCGATCCTGCCTAGGCAGCACATGCGCCGTCTCTTCGAGACATGCTGCATCTACTGTGCGCTTGCAGCCCGCCTATTGCTTCTAATTTGTTGCTTTGTGTGTCCTTCGCAAAGGCTTGCTTCTGTGTGGTTAATGTTGGAGATATGACCCCCTTTTTTTGTGTGTCAACCCTGCCCACAGAGCATGCCCCTGTTGGATGAAGGCTTGCCCTTTTGTGCATGTAGGTTTGTTGAAGCACACTACTTTTCATTTTGTTTCAGCCAGTGTATTTGAAATGTTGGCTTTTCTTCCTGTACGTATTCACTCATCCGGATTGCTGTGTGTTTGAAATGTTGGCTTTTCTTCCTGTACGCCTTCCCGGTTCCGCAGTTCCAAAGTCAGCAGCACTGTGTTACCCCACATCTTCTCTCTAAATATTGCTTGGCACAGGCGTCATTATGTTTGGCTGGGAGCGAGCATACGGATAGGATTGGCTAATGGTAGTTTTCATGGCATGTTGCGCCTTGGCCGGATGCAGGCTGTCTGTTGTGCAGACTGTGCTACCATTATATTGCAGGGAGGAGGGCTTTAGGGCCGTAAGGGGTGATGGAAGACTGGCTATATAAAGAGCTATAAACGTTTCATAATCTGTAGTGCTTGAGGTGGCGGTTGTCCTTGTTTAGGTACCTATATAAGCTCTTTCCACTATCAATATTTAAGCATCTTTGTAGTCACGTTAGTTGTGATGCATCTTTCGGCCATTCCTTATAAAGGGTACGCCTTTAAGGAAGGCCTGTACTAGTGGTTTTCTGCATTTGGTAAGATTTGAAACATTTAAAACAACACAGGATGGGATTTCGCAGTGCCTAGTGTCTCAAGGCGCTGCTAGAGGAGTGAGGTGTTCAGTGTTCCTACTATGAAGATGTGAGTTGACCCCGGACCTGGATCATGTTACTATGCTGCTGCAGACCTGGGGTGGACTTATTCACGCTACAGTCACCACACCATCTGTGCATTTTTATTTCAGGCAGTATGCTGTTTACAGACATGTACAAAATTAAGGAAAATTGTAACGGTTAAACCAAAAACATACTGAAACCATTAATGAGCAACATATATTTAAATTGTCTTTTTTGCAGGCATGGGGAGAACCAATGCTGAGACTCGAACCCTGTTCTCCAGTTCAAAAGACGACACCTCTGTATGTTATTCCACATCCTCTCTCCAAATACTGTAAGTTGCTTGGATTTCCAACTTGTACGTGGCTGACAGTGTCAGTGCATTTGGTCACAAGATGGCATGTAAAATAATCATTAATTAACTCTGCTCTTGTTTTTACAGTGCGCTATATCACCCACACGCACCCCAATGACTGGCGCACATATTTAGCTAAAAGGGGTTTTGTCTACCATGAATGGGTGCACTCTGTTAAACCCCTTAAGCTTCTCTTCTCATATTAATTGAGCTGATCATATTGGGCAAATCAGTTTGCCTTTGATGTATTCATAAATGGGGACACCTTGACTGCTTGGGGGACTCGTAGTCCCAGGAGGCCCTGGACACAGGAGAAGGGGCTGCACCAGCATCTCCTGTGCCAGTAGCGCTACAAAGCTCTTTAGCATTTTCTGCGCTCACCAGCCTGTTGCTGCTTTGCCATCAGTAAGGTGGTGTGGAACTCGTAGTCCCAGGAGGCCCTGTACACAGGGAGGCAGGGCTGCACTAGCATTTCCCTCTTCCTGGCACAGATGTGCACAGGACGGGCCCGCCCGTGGCCTAGTCTTTGCCCAGGAGTATCCCACACCGCAGGTGATGGCGAGGCGCTTTTAGCACTAGCGGCGAAGGCTACTCCCTCGTGTGCCTGTAAGAGCCAGGAAGAGGCAGGGTAGGGCCACCCCACTTAGTCCCATTTTTGGGGTGAATCTGGTCATCTTCTGTTCGGTATGCCTTTCTTCTCTGGGCCCTGATCTTTACACTGGTCTTGTTCCCCACCCCACCTGCCTGTTTGTTCATCTGCCCGCTGGCCTGTGTTTTGTTCACACCAGTGTTTATTACTCGAGACTCTTTCTTAACATGATCAAATGAAAGGCGCAAGACAACTCCTTGAGGACTGGGAAGAAGCCCAAATCTGCAAGATGCCATGCAGCTAAGAACTGCACCCTTCAAATAATTGACAAACTGATTGTGGAAGTTGAGGCCTTGATGAGTGGCGGAACTGTCCCATTTACACCTGCCCTCAGTAGCTCCAAATCCATGATCACCCAGTTCTACAAGGAAACATTTATTTTTGCAAACCACTGTTCAAGGGATAAAGTCCTTGCTGAGTGTGAGTCTAATTTGGCGTTAGAGTAAGTTTCAATGGCTGGTGCCACAGCCTTCCCCCCTTCCTGGTCTATAACTGCCCTGGGTTCCCTGCGCACCAAGACGTCACCCATTCATGACCCTCGGGCGGTGCCATTATGATTACCAGTTCCTGCTCCCATTCCTAATGATCTAACTAGTATTGCAAAGCCCCAGGATGTAGAGTTAGTCCCTGCCGTAGATGACTATGCTTGTCTAGAGAGTTTTAAGAATCTGATTGCGCTACTTAGATCTGAACTTAAGCCTGTCAAAGATGCTGTTGTTTCCCTGAGTTCTAGGGTGTCGGACCTTATAAGTATTAAAAATGGTGGTTTAGTGAGGCATGTTCAAAAGCTCATCATGCACTGAAAGCAGATCTTAAGCACTGTCCAAGAGACAGGTCGGATATCCGTAGTGAGAGATCAAATTATAGGGAAACATCTTTTTTTACGACTTTCTTTTTACAAAAGTCGTGGTTAATGAAAGCGCAACAACGCTTTTTTTAACCACGACTCTGTTATTTTGTGCCTTAACTACGTATGTTCTGAAAAACGAACATGCGTGGTTAAGGTACAAAGACGGGAGTTGGTGAAGGAAGACGACGCAGGTGAGAAGGGGTGGACTAAGGTAAGTGGTGGGTTTAGGTTTTGGGGCGGGGGTGGGGGGGTCAGGGAGTTTTAGGTTTTGGGGTGGGGCGTTTTTGGTTTTGGGGAGGGGTGGAGGGTCAGGGGGTTTTAGGTTTTGGGGTGGGGTCGGGGTGTGGCGTTTTTGGTTTTGGGGAGGGGGTGGGGGTTAGGGGGTTTTGGGGTGGGGTGGGGCGTCAGGGGGTTTTAGGTTTTGGGGTGGGGTTGGGAGGTGGGGCGTTTTTGGGGAGGGGTGGGGGTCAGGGTGTTTTAGGTTTTGGGGTGGGGTTGGGGCGTTTTTGGTTTTGGGGAGGGGGTCAGGGGGTTTTAGGTTTTGGGGTGGGGTGAGGGATGTCGGGTGGATGGTGCCTATTACTAATGCTTTTATCAGGAATGCTTTTACAACGAAATATCGTTGTTAAGGCATTCGTGGTAAAATCATTAGTAATAAGAACGAGGTCGGTGTTCCGACCTCGTTGTTGAGGCAGTAGTTGTTTTTAAAGTCGGTGTTCCGTCGTACAATCCAAATTATAACTTGGTAGTGAAGGAGAGGAAAGACTCCCTTAAGGTCGACATTTGGGATCAGTTAGTATGCGCTAGCAATTCTAATGACTATGCAGAGCTCTGCAGAGCTGTAAATCATCCCTTTCTTACCAAGGATACCATATCCAGTTTGGCCACCACTATTCCGGAAGCTAACTGGTTCAACCATTTCCCTCATATTTATTCTTTTAGCGACAGTCATGAGTCAATGACCCCTAACTGGTTTGAAGGCAGTTAGTGTCCCCGTCTCTCCTTTTCTATTGTGGAAGTTTCCAGTTTCATCAGATGTTTGTCCTAAGGCTCCTGGGCCTGATGTTGTGCCAGATGATCTCTTCAAGAGCGACATTGCCACCTGGGAGTCACTGTTGACAAACAACTTGAACACTGCAGCTTCTACTGGTCCTTTAAGTTTTTGGTCACAATCAATCATAGTGCTGTTTTCCAAAAAGGGTGACCAGCGGGACTCAAAATGTTACAGGCCAATTTCCCTCACTGACACCACAGTCAAGGTTTTGGGTTAGGTTGTTTTAACAAGGCTTTCAAATTGGGCCAAAAAGAACATTGTTGTTTATTCTCAGTAAGGGTTTAGGTCCGGCCTGGGTACCATTGAACAGTGTTTAAATTTACACCTCCTGATCCAAAAGTATACGACAGCCAAAAAGGGTTCCCTCTTTCTAGGGATCTATGGACCTCTCTCGCCAGCCTCTGGTCCGGTGACCCGATCAAAGTTGTGGTCCTTAATGTTGCCTTTAGGGGTGGAGCAGGCCCTGGCCTCTTTCCTGGCATCCATATGGACATATACGGCTTTCTTAGATTTAGGGAGGATGGTTCCTGCACAAAACGATTCCCTATCACCAGAGGTGTGAGACTGGTGTATTTTGGCCCCCTTGCATTTCTACATCTATATCAATGGCCTAGAAGCAGCTTTGCTGGAAATACAAGGGGACCTTCTTCAGGCAGATTCTCATGAGTTACCAGTCCTTTTATACAGTGACAATGCTGTCCTCATGTTAAAAACGGCATTGGGTCTTCAGCAACTCAGACTCTTATGCCAAATTTAGGGAGGGTCTGCATCCTTAAGTCAACACCTCGAAATCTTTTGTGATGGCAGTGGGCCCCAAGTCCTCTAAAAACATGAGTCATTACTGCTGATAAGCCAAGATCACACAAGTTTGGTCTTTTAGAGCCAGAAGAAAACAAGTTTTTCAGGTGACTGATGGGGTGCTTGAAAGATCTCCCACATTTGTGGTACATGAGGAAATTGGCCTCTGGTACATTGTGGACATCATTAAACTTAGGCCTATATTTACCTGGCTGACAATATGGTACAAGTGTGAGCCAGCTCTCAACAGCCTGATTATTTGGGGTTGTCTTTCTTTAGCCAACTCTAAGGAAATCCCTTGGGTATGTTACATACAGTGTGCATTGATATCTATGGGCCGTCCCAACCTTTTTACACAGCCTGAGGAAATTGTCAAGGCGAATTACCTATGGGTTAAACAGCATTTTTTATCTTTGCCTTCTGCCTTTAGGGAGAATCAGGAATTGTGTAAGCCAGCAATTTAAGCTTATTGTTTGATCAAAACGGTTAACTTCCTAGAACCATACCTGACCTGAGAAAATAATGTTTACCACCGCCAGCTTTTATCAAGATTCAGGCTTCCTTATACCCCTTATTGGTCAGTTTTCCCAAAGGTTGGGCCGCTGATGGATCTTTAGGTCCTTGTGAATGTGGCAAAGTTTCAGCTCAGTCCATGATACATGTTGTGATGTTCTGTAGCCTATACACCCTTCCAAGAAAAAAAGTTCCTGCTTTCCATCAAGAGAGGCCCAGTTTAAACAAGTTGGGCCCGCAATGGAACATGTTCCTCTCCTCTCTGGGTCATTTTCTGACTAGTATAGTCAAGATCCGTGGGGCCCCTTTAACCTGTTTACACAAATCAAACATTTTATGGTTGGTGGCATATGCAGTAATTGTGCCTTTTCATTCTTCTGATTATGGCTTATGATCTGTGTATTATGCATTTTATCTGCCACAATGGATTTGTATGTTTTATCTGATTTTATCGGTTTTATATCTTTTATGGTTATGTATTTAACCGAGTAAACAGATTTTACTATATTTGTATATTTAGTTGATGCCAAGGTCTCTCTCATTGGCAGTGGACAGAGCTCTGAGACAAATAGGACTGTTGCCAAGGCAACAACTGACAGCCACAACCAACACTTTTATTACAAAATACAAACTGGGGGGGGGGGGGAGAGATCTCACCAGATCAGGTTCTCAGGGCTAATTTCCAAGGTCAGGTTTTAAATCTGGCGGATTTTGCCATCACAATTTTTGCACTAATTTTGTAGTATATGTATTGTGTGTAATTACCTGAAGACCCATTTTACCCCAAAAAATACTTATTGCACATATTGTTTACTTAATTTTCCTCTTGTTGAGCTGTGAGGCCTAGGACCTGGAATTTGTTCAAAATAAAATAACCAAATGAAGCAATCCAGCAGTAGCCATACTCCTTTCCGATCAGTCACTAACCCACTATATTTGTAGGGTCACTTTCACCGGTGGTTTGCCAGCCATGACACTCACATTGCAAAAAATACAAATACTATAGGCCTGATTACAAGGCTGGCAGTCCAAAGACCGTCACAGGGGCTGTTGGACAGCCATGGCTGTGGTGCTCTGACAGCTACATTACTAGGTTGGCGGGCAGACCCGCCAACCTACCGCCATGCCCTCCAGGAACTCAACTCCTGACGGGCTGATGGCGGTGCAGGTTGTAATCAGCCAGAGCAATGCTGAACCCAGAGCTGCCCTGCTGATTACAACCTTGTTCTCCGCCAGCCTTTTCATGGTGGTCTGACAGCCATGAAAAGTCAGGTGGAGAAGGGTGTTGGTGCCCTCCTCCTGCTGAAGCAATGCAGCTGACTATTATGAGCTGGCAACAATGCTGCTGCATCTTTCCCACTGGGCTGACCGGCAGAAACCTTGGTTTCTGCCGACAGCCCAGTGGGAAAGTCATAAAGGGTCCGGCGGGGAGGTCACCAGCATGGCGGTGACCACCCTGTCAGGAGTTTGGTGGACGGGTGTTTCCATCCACCAAATGCCTAATCAGCCCTCATGTTGCAGCAGAGTGCCCAGTGTTTAGGTGGGGAAATATTGACACCAAGTTATATTTATAGGGAGTATGTGGCAATCGAACCCAGCGCTGAGCTCTCTTCAATGGATACCTTGTACACCCAGAAGCCTTAACTGTAATAAATAAAGTACATGAACTAAGAGCAGTCCTTTTCTTTATCACTTCACAAAATTTCAAGCTCAATAATCTTGTCTTTCATCGCAACAATTGCTTTTTCGAGGTTATAAGTTTGTATATATTGGTTTCTAGATTTTCTGAAAATTAATATCTTTACTGCAGAACTCGTCAGTTTCTTGATTTAGTTACTCATTTTTAGAAAACGAAATTTGGAGACTTGCGGGAGAAAAATCAGCACCATTACTCCCTTTTGTGTGTAAAAGGCCACTTTATTGGAAACAGGTGCACTCACAATTTTTCAGCCCTTGGCCTTGTGCCTTACAAAACTAAAGCCTCACTATACATAATCTCTCCTATCAAACACTCCCTCCTCCCCTACTCTACCCTCCCACCTCCCTTTGAACTTGCCGCTCATTAGTCCAGTCCTCCTTTCTTCCTGCTCCTGTTTAATCTGTCTAGTACCTTAATAGTCAGTTGCTAGCGTCTTGAGCGTGCAAGTCTCCAGCCCCTAAAGCTCCATATTATCTTCGTAGCCCTGCTACTGTCCACCCTCCTCCAATCTGCAATTGTCTTGTCATATTTTCTTCCCATCCGTTATCGTCTGTCATGTGCCCATTCTCTGTCTTCGCCACCAGAAAAGGAGAGGAGCAGACCACCAGGGACACTCTCCTTTTCTGCCACCCCCCAATAGACACTAGTCCGCCGCTCCCCAAGGGCGCTTATGCTTCACTAAATATCCTCCGTAAAACCTCTTTCAATTGGAGCAGGTACAATTCCATGCCCACGAAGGACAGGTGTACGCCGTCGCCCCGGAAAAATTCCTTGTCCTCAAACCTGATATCCGTATGTTCCATGTATGTAAATCCCTGTTCTGCGTAATACGTCCGCATCTCCTTATTGATCTTCCTCCTCGCCTTCTCAATTGCCCCCGGTTTTCGTGCTCCCCTCCACATTCGCCGAGGGACAAAAGCTGTCCAAACTACATGGCAACCCTGCTGGTGCACTACACTCAAGTCCTTCTTCATGTCTCGTAAAATATCCAGTCCTGTCCTCTTAACCAAGTCATTTTCACCCAGATGCACTAACAGTACATCCGGGCAAAAACCCCTCCCCTTCATCCTTTGCAGTGTCTCCAACAGTTCGGACCAACACATTTCCCCTTTTTCCTCCCACCGTACATGATAGTGTGCACCATCCAGTCCTAAATTGAACCCCAGTGTAGTCGACCGCGCCTGTCTCCACGCCCATTTTACAAAGGAATGCCCCACGACCCAGATGGATATAAACTGCACCGCTGGCCCCGGAACCGAACCTGCAGCAAAAAAAAAATACATGTTACCTTCCCATAGTCGCAACCTCTTGTCGCACGTACTTCTTATAAGCATTAGATTTCCATCGTCCCAGCTCCAAAACCGCGGCCTTCTGCCAACCCCGCAGACCTGCCTCTGTCGCCATGCCAATTCTAAAGGAATGGCTTCCAAATTGCAAAGCCTTGACGCCTATATGCCTCAAGCATGACCTCAAAACCGCAAGCAGCTGGTACGCGGAAACCGCGTCGCCTCGTAAATGACAAAAAAACAAACCCCTGTAGTTCCGCAAGATCCCTGGCATTCGCTGCGCCAAGTGCACTGGACAAACTTCCCGCACCGGGTAGGCCCGCAGGAACACCTGTCTTCCCGTACCCTACTGATCCGTCTTTGACCGCCGCAAGGATACCCCCACCCCGAGCGACGAAACACACATTCTCCCACCGAACCCCCTCTGAGGAACTAGAACCTAATAGCTCTGACAAATGGAAAGCCCCAAACATCCAAGACATAAGGGTCCGAAACAGAGCGCCCTCAGCCTCACTCCTACAAATCACCTGTCGCCCCCATGAGTTGCTTCAACATACCCAAAGTAATCGGCTGGTGTTCCTGCACTCTGGCTCCCCGTTCCCTGGCCCAACCTTCCATGATGCGCTGACCCAATTCCCCCACCGACGACGCGTAACCCCACAATAGCTTACCCATAAAAGCGGTACCTGCCAATTTCCCTGCCATGGACACCTTCGACAATCTATTGGCCACCATATCCATGATTAAGTTGACTACGTCCCCAATCCGATCCTGCTCGAATTCACAACCAATCGCAGAATCCTCGGTCGCCTACGTTCCAAAGCGACATCTGCATAGCAGTTCTGCTCAAGGGTTCGTCCGCAACCAACCCATGGAACCTCTCCCACTGCGAACGAGAACGCATCCGCAATGTCATTATTCATCCCCGGCACATGCTGCGCCCTGAAATAGATGTCACACCGCAAACATTCCAACACAAAAACACGAAGACGCTGCAGCACCTGCGGTTCTCTAGCCGATTGATCACTTGCACCACCGCCAAGTTATCCACTCGGAACAGTACTCTTTATGCATCAACAATTGGCCCCACACGCACACTGCCACCACCAATGGAAACAGCTCCAAAAAGGCAATACTCCGACCTCCTGCGTGCCATGCATCTGGCCACTGTCCCGCACAGAACTTGCCCTGCCAGTAGATTCCAAATCCTGACGCCCCTGACGCATCCGAAAAAATCTGAACGTCCCATTCGCATAAGGGCCATGCCTGAATCAGGATTCCATTGAAGGATTCCAAAAAGACACAACACATTCTCAGATCTTCTTTCACCCCGGCACTAAGCCGTACGTGGTGATGGGGCATGGTGTGACCCGAAAGTGACATACCGAGCCTCCTGCAAAAAGTCCACCCAGCCCACACAACCCTGCAGGCAAAATTTAAGTGACCCAACAGGACTTGAATTTACTTCACCGTCACCTTCCATTTCTGGACCATGGACCGTCTCCAACATAGTCCGCTTTTTCTCCACAGGCAAGCGAGCCACCATGGCTACCGTGTCTAGTTCGATGCCCACAAAAGACAATGCCGTACAAGGCCCCACCGTCTTCTCGGGGGCCAGAGGCACACCCAGGTCCCCCATGAGTGACTGAAAGCTCTCCAATGCTACTTTACAGGACTCAGACTCTTTCGGCCATGCAAGGAAAAAATCATCTAAATAATGTGTGACCGACGCATGACCTGTTACCGTCACAAAAATCCACTGCAAAAAGGTGCTGAACCATTCGAGTAAAGAGCAAGAAATGGAACAACCCATGGGCAGTGCCTTGTCAACATACCAACTGCCCTGAAATTGAATGCCCAGCAAATCGAAATCCCGGGGATGCACTGGCAAGAGTCTGAAAGCCGATTTGATATCAGTTTTTGCCATGAGGGTGCCCGGCCCCAATGCTTCCACCAATGCCATTGCCACGTCCACCGAGGCATATGACACTTTAGTGAGTTCCTCCGGAATTAAATCATTAACAGTCGCCCCTTCTGGCCATGATAAGTGGTGTATCAACCGATACTGCCCTGGCTCCTTTTTGGGCACCACTCCAATGGGGGATACAATCAGATTCTCCAAAGGCCAATCCAAAAAAGGACCTTCCATCCTCCCCTCAGCCACCTCCTTCTCAAGCTTGAGCCGCACCAGCTCCTCTTTCCTGTAAATGGAACGCAAATTCTCTGCCCACCGCCGCAGCCTCGGTCCATTGTAGCCCAGTTCAAACCCCTCCAAAAAACTCTGCAACAACAACTGTCCCTGACGCTCCAGGCCATATTGGACCACCCAAAACCTGATCTTGTCTATTTTAATTAGCGTAGTAGCCTTTCCTCACACTACCCTGCCCTCTCGGCTTGGCCTGTCCTCGATTCCCTAATGTATTGCCTTCTGATGCCGCAGCCCGCTGCCCGACGCTGGTTCCCCTTGAACAATTAGTAAGGGCATGTTTTTCCCCACACTTGGAGCATTCATGCCTGAACTTACAATACTCTCTAGTGCACAGTCCTTTATTGAAATCCCAGCATGCTCCTGACTTTCGCCCACCCGTACCTGTTGCGCCGGATCCCACTTTCTCCCCCATGTTAGTCCCTGAAATGGCCCCACCCTGGGTGGGGCGATCCCGAAATGGACGATAAATAAATCGGTAATCCGCTCGCAGTGAAAACCGTCTTTCCAAACTTCGCCGGTCCCATCGTATGCTGCCATAAATCGGTATCTATTTCGCCCCACTGAACCTCCTCATCGGCCGCCATGCGGGCTCGAAACTCCTCGTCGTATTGCACCCACGCGTAGCCCCCGTAATTAAGGTACGCCTTTCGAATAACATCCATGTACTTGAACAGAGCCACCGCCCGCTCTGGAAAACGCTCGCAATACACACTGGCAAAAATGAGAAAAGCCGCAGTCTAATTTTCAATTGTCATTGGGACCCTAGGCCGCTTCGCCAACTCATACTCTTCCTCCTTAGAGCCTTCTTTCGCTCGTACCTCCCTATGCAACAATTTAAGCATCTCCACATACTCCCCTTTCCATATTTTCTGTTTCGTGGCCTGCATAAGATGGGCCCCCAAAGGCTTCGCCATCCCCATAAACGGCAAACGCTTGTGCTTCCCGCTTACCTTGCCAACCCCATACTCCTCGCCGGCCTTACCTGATTTTCCTTCCCCCATTGTACTTACATGATCCTTCGCCGAATCTGTGCCTACCCCCACATCTGCCACGTACACCCCTTTATGCAGTCGCTCCCCTGCGACACCCGCACCGTCCTCCATCCCTACCGCCACCTCCACTTGGATTAACACCTTCAGCGGGTTACCTTTTTGCACTGACGGGGGCTGCTCCGAAACCGTCCGCCCTGCAGTTCTCCTCTCTCCCTAAGCCATTGCCCGCACCTGCAATGACTGACAAACAGCATTAGACTCCCCCCTGCGGTCCACCATTCGTCCTCATCCTCACATCTCTCCCTCCTCTGCACTGTCCTCCTCGTAATCCAATCGCTCATGTTCACTAACGTCCTCACTGTCACTGGACACCACACCCTCCCCAAAACGAGCCCTCTTAATGATGTCCTCCACCTGCGCCACCGGTGTGCGCTGTCGCCGAGGGGCCACCTGTGGCCCTCCCCACTGTGCTGCGTGGCCAGGCCGTTTAGCCCTACTCACCAACCAACCGGTGGGCGCAACACCCAATCCAGTCTGGCACCGCCGTGCTATTGCCTTGGCCCGCACTGCACCGCCCCGCCGATGTGCTGTGGTTCCATCCAGCCAGCTTTACTGGGCCCAGCCTTCTCTTCTTCCCAGGGTGCCGAGCCCGCCACAAGCCCGCCTGGGTCCCCATCCTCGCTCCTGTTCCACTCCCCCTGCAAAAATCCCAGTGTATCGGTGAGCATGGGCGCTTCCCCTGGCAACGCCCCCCACACTACAACTTGCCACCTCCCCCCCCACTACCTCATCACTATCTGAACTGCCTGCACCCCTGTCCAACTCCCCCCCCCCCCCACCGGCCTTTCTCACGCCTCCATAAGTATGGCTCGGCAGGCGCACCCTCAGTGTTATTCCATCCTCCTCTACCTCATCACTCCATTCCAGGATATGGCTCAGATCCCTGCCCCTTTTTGAACCTATCCCACTGCTGTCCCCCGAATTTTTCTGCTTCCAAACCCTTGCACTGGTCACCCACTCTCCCCTGGGCCACCCACCCTCCCCTGTCCTGCTCTCTCAAGCACTCCGTGTCTCCCAAAGCACCCCTGTCCGCTCCCCGGATTCTGCCCTTCCCTCTCTCCATAACCCTCTTCAGGCTCCCCTCGCCCTTGTCACTTCGTGGAATGGGAGTGCATGGGCCCGCCTCTCCAGCTTGCCGAGGCCAAGTCGGGCTCACCGCTTTCGTGGCACGGCCCGCTGAAGCCGCGCCTCCCTGCCATGAGGGGCCTGCCTTCTCTCTGCTGTCCCTGTCGACTGCACAAGCTGCTGCGCCCCTCATGTGTTCCCCGTTCCATCGGAACCAGGGCCGCCCCCGGCTCTTGATGTACAGGCAGCCGTAGCCTACTCACCTGCAGCGCTGGCCATCCTCGCCTCCCTCGGGGTGGTGAACATGCTGCGATGGCGGCCGCCACCCCACTCGGCGCTTGCCAAACCGGTCGGGCCCGGTGAGCAGCATCCGCCGCCAACAAATCGAGGCGCCCTGGCTCTTGAAGCAGCTGCATGGCTTGCAGCACTCGACAGTCCATGCCTGCGCGGGAAAACTCGACGGACCCCATCTGCACACGGTAAGGCCTCGGAGTGACGTGCTCACCTTCTACTGTCCCCCTTGGATGTCTATATGGGGGATCACTAGTATTTTTTTTTTTTTTTTTTACTTACTCCACCTACCTACACCGAAAATTCCCCTAACTAGCTACAACCTACCGCCAAGAAAAAATCTGCTGCTCAGAAAAAACCTGCCTCTCACCAAAACGGTCACCAACAAAATGGTGGCAGTTCAAAATGTCCGCCCCATTTATAGAGTAGCCCCAGGCTACTCAAACGCTACCCCATGCAGCCCAAACAGCACCCAAAACCATCTCCCGCAAACTTCCCGGGGGGGGGGGGAGTGGGTGGGGGTTGGGGGAGGTGAGACTGCCGATATCGGCGCTCCCCCCAAAGACCCCCTTGAAAAAGCATTGGAGTTGTGAAAAATGCATTGACTATGACACTATTGTGCAGAAAAGGACCACCTGAGATCGAAAGTACCTCCAGGAACCTTTTTAAGATCAATACACTTTCAGGAATATCAATGTTTACTGTTTTACCTAAATAAGTAATTAAAAAGCAATAGTAGATTATACATATTTAAATATATATATATACACACACACATCTATATATATATATACATATACACTCACACACACATATATATATATATATATATATATATATATATATATATACACATACACACACACACACACACACACACCACGCTACCTGCATCATCCAATCTTCTAAGTTACAGCCAGTTCTTCAAAACAATATTGGGTCCAAAGATGCAGAGGCTCCCAGGTTAAAAAAAAAAGCAAAATGCCCTGAAGAAACTCCCACGTTTTTCCCCTCAATGGGCTAGACAAGAAGTAGTTGGCCCAGGATTGACCTAACGCAATTTTAACTTGGCTGCTCTACCACAGGAAAACCGACCTGCCCTCTTATTCTTCGGTTTGCTAGGCCTTGGGAACACTGCCTCTCGGATTTACAGACTCTGCTACAGACTATTGCTGGCTGGAAAGAACCCTAGAAAAGTTATACACAACCTCAAAATCTAGCTGGCTAAAAGGCTCTCCAGAGCCGGTACACAAGAAACTACGGTATCTTGGAGCAGGAAAGACAAGCTGTCCCGGCAGTGGATCTCAGGTACCCAGACTACAGTATATCTGTGTTTTTAACTTGCTTAATAAAACACAAAGCATTAAGACACTGCATAAGGACAGTGTAATAAAGCAACGCATTAGCAAGTCCTTCTGTCACTAAAAGTAAAGCATTAAACAAATCAAACACCTGATATCAATATGAACAGTACAATTAGTCCACCATAAAAATAAGTAATTTCTGTGATCATTTAAATTTGAGAACATTTTAAGTGCACCTGTGTTAAGCTGGGTAGCTCAGGCCATTATTTAGAAATGATTCATGAAAGACTGCAATGCTTTTTCCTTTGTAAGATACTTTCCTGTTTTGGGCCCAATTCATATTAAAGATGTCTAGTTGAACAATGCATTTGGGTCACTTTTTCAAATATGTTTTAGGGTTGGGCCATAAATAATTTTTGTTTTCAACACTTCTCTGTCTGATGTGCAAAGACCCCTAGCAATTAATGTAGACACGATTTTGACATATGATTCAATCTCCTCATATTAAATGTGACTGAGATGATAGGACTTAGAACCAAAAATTCATAGTCTGCGTTTAGCTAATCTAAGCTACATACAGTTCTCATAATGGCATTAATGGGCCTTTTCCAGTGATCTTTTTCCTACTGAACTAGCAGACTGCTACCACACTATCAATCCAGTTTACAACCACACTGCAACATAAAACGAGCTACACTTCAAGCAACCAATAACGGCCAAATCATCAACAGAAATTATCCACGCCTTCCTTTCCCACTCATCCTCTGCAGCCTTCAACATACTTAAACACCAAGCGTCGATTCACACTCTGGAAGCACGCATGAGATCCTCCTTCACACAAATACCCACCAGTTCATCCAAATGGGACATTCATGATACCTAAAAATCTGTTCCTCGCAGTGGACACCTAGGGATCCAGCCTCTCACCCATCACCTTCAGTCTCTATATGGATCTAGCCCAAGCCATACTCACTGAAAACAACAAGAAGATCCACCAGTATGCAAACTATACACAATTCAAAATGTCCTTGGTCACAATATCCAATTACTCAAAGCCTGCTTCTTTATATCTGACCCGAACTGAATTTTAAATGTTTACCTAAAGTTTAACCCTAAAAAGACAGATTTCATCCTGCTGGCCAATAGCAAGCAAACAATTACCAATTCAGGATTGGCTATCTGAGCCTAGACTGTTTCACCCAGTAATGACAGCCAATGTGAAATCACTTGGACTCAACCTAGATACAGACCTCTCCTCTAACGAGAGTATCACCATGAAAACCAAGACAAAACGGTGAAAGTATTCAATCTGAAAAAATGTAACACCCTTAATTCATGAAACCAACTTCAGAATAACAGTGCAAGCCTCAACCAGCTAGGTGGTGGCAATGCCGTGCTCACCGTGATCACATTGGCACTCCTCAAAGGCATCCTACACACACTGCTGCATCAAAGGCCTGAAAAGCCTGACCACATAGTCCCATTAATGAAGGAACCATGCTCGCTCCTCCTCAAGAAATACATCAACTTCAAGATCTTCTGCTCATCTACAGGTCAATCAGAATTGCTTCTGTGCATACCTAACTGATAAGTGAACCATCATAGGTGGACATTTGTCACATCAAGTGCTAGGAAATCACCAGAATGGAGGTGAAGAACGCATGATGGAAAAGACGGAGAAGATCTTCTACCCATCTAGAATCTGAAGCGTTCCCATTGACATCCGCAGTTCAGATTATAATGAAGACATTTCTTTCATTGAACACCACATGATACAACTTACACTCCACCTGCCTCACTACAAATATAAGTACCACACACTACCTACCTTATTGTAAACAATCTTGAATTGTAAATTGGGGTTCACACCTACTGTTCATCATTCCGATGCTCCACAGCTGGGCTCCCATAAGTAATACTATGTGCATATATGCTCACATGATGCCGCAATAGGCAGTTTTGTCATATGTTACGTATGGAAAAAGTGGCAACTTTTTGCCACATTGAACATGGGAAACCAGTCTTGCACATGCAAAGGTGAGGCGGTTCTAAATTCCCATGAATTATTGCCCGGGGTAGTATGCTAGGTGTTTTGTGGGTTGGAGGGCATACTTTTGGGGTAGTATGCTAGGTATTTTTGTGGGATGGAGGGCAGGAAAGGATGGGTAGGTGCGCAGGGAGGCAGGCTAGCATGGGAGGGTGCTAAGTACACTGGTGCAGTATACAATAAGGAAAATCAGAGTCAGATGGGGGAAGAGTGATAGACCAAGAACATAAATAGTTTAAGGGTGCGGTTAATGAAGAGTATAGGTGGCAGGAGGCAGGTATGTTTTTTATTTAGGGGGAGGGACATCAGCATGGTGGGTGTGCCACCTATTGTTGTACATTAACACCTTTCCCGTTCCCATGCACGGCTTAGCCAAGCTACATGGGTAACAAGTGGGTATTTGGCGGTCCTAAGTGATTGACAATGTAATCTTTGATGTTGCTGTCCATGCTGTCAAAGCATACAATTAACTACATAAAACAATTTAATTCTATATATTCGATGTCTACGAGCCACCACAACCATAAAAAGATTACAAATAGAAAGGCATCAGCTTTTTTCTTGGTTTGCAAAAACCAAGATGTAAAATGTTGCCTTAGCGTAACTGTAACCAATGCAACCATCTTTCTGCTTCCTTGAACCATGCCTTCAAACGGAGCCAGTGTAGGACTTGTAAAGTCCCGCTTCGATGCTTGGTTCTTGGAACGAGGAGTTTTTGATGAGGTTGCTCAATGACGAGTATTAATATTTCTGAATCTGCTTGAAGGACGTCTGCCTACATGTACGTGGCTTCAGAATCCCGCCCCGGTGTAACTCTCGCTTCAGCCCCATCACTTGACCTCCTCTGGAGCCATGTGTAGTTCATGCCTTGACTCTGCTCCAGTATAAGCTGCACATTTGAGGCACTGGATGATCCCCGTTGCCACTTCTGTTACTCACAAATGTTTTTTCTTTTGTTAATAAATATTTTTAGACTTCTAACCAGCGTGCGGGAATATTTCGTTTAATAAAAGCATCATAACGCCCTTCACAAGGGAGGCTGCAGTTATACATGCATTGCAAACGGACATGTTTCTATAGAGGACACCGTAGAACACAAATAGCTGCAGGTGTGTACCTAAGAGGTCCACAATGTGAAGCGAGTTGTCACAAAGCTGGGAGCCCGCGACAATGGCACTCGCCGTTCATTCCTACAGCTCTATGTGTCTACCACAACAAAGGGGGGCGATTACAGTCTCAGCAGTCACGAGTTGTACCTGAACAAGGGACCACTCCAGACTTCAAACCTGCAACAACGGCTCTGAGAGACTTGAGTCTGTTTACAAGTTGCCAATAAACATTATGCAATAGTTCGGTGGGGAAACGACACTGAACTGGGAATCCTTCTATCAGCCAGGGCTGTGCAGGGCTCGTTCTGGCTACTAGCCAGCACTGAAGCAAGAGTCAACGTCAGTACTGGGTTGGCATCAGTATCATAGTCATACTAGTTAGTACTCATCATGTTACAACAGCTAACTTAGTTCAGACTTCAAAGCTGCCTCAAGTACTGTGTAAGAATCTTCTGTCATCAGAAGCGTGAATAAATGAATGAATGAATGACAACAGGTTCGTAAAGTTCAACTGCAATCCTGAGGGGAATCCCAGCACTGATAAAGACAAGAACCAAAAAGCTAGGTGCTAAATGGAGAGAAAGGATGTAAAAAGAGGGTGAGTAATTTACAAAAATGTTTGATGATCAGACCGGGCACTAACAGAAAAAAAACAAGCACTGCCAAAGCCAACAGGGTGCGCCGATGTGAGACGTCAATATACCTGGTCAATTTCCCAACTTAGAAAACATTTCAGATACACCTTTCTGCTATGTCATTCCAATGAGATCCCACCCCAAGTCCTGTGTTCAACCTGAACAGGGTTTTCTTCTCCCCTCCCACAGCAACAGCAACAGCCCTTAAGAAAAGGTCACCATTTAAGTTAGGTTTTACTTTGTCTACATGTCACCCATGTACCCCGGGCAGTACTCCCATTGCCCCAGGTATGAGGGCAATGTTTCCAGGGCACAGGGCTCAGATTGCATCCAGAATTCATAGGCTGGCTCTTGGGCCTACCTTTTTTCTAGTGATTCTGGGGCTTAGGTCTTTCATTTTTATGGACTCTTGGGTATAAGATTTCCACTGGGTCTAGGGCTTAGGTTTCAATTGGTTCTAAGGATTTAGCTTCTAAATGTCCTGGTTACCTGATCAGTAGGGCTTCCCTGCCAATTGAAACCAAAATTTTAAGGCATCCAGGTAAAAGGGAATCAGGTTAAAGGAACGGTTTACTTGAACATTTCAGGGACTGGAAAGAGGCTAGGGCCAGAAACTCATCAAAACTCCAGGTAAGCAACTACTTATCAAAACAGCCAATGTATACTACCACCTCCTAAAGACCATCAATCCCAAGTCCCCACCATCATATACTTTCACAGGGTGAAAGTAACTATGAGAGCTGCAAGTGACCATCATACCCACACTTAGATACTACCCCCTTGGCTAACATTACCCAGACATCAACTATAAAGTCAGCCCAGGAGTAACCCACCTCCAGTTTCACAGGCAATAAAATCACCCTTCAACCACTATCTCACCATTCTGTCAACAGCACCACCCGCATCTACCCAGTGCCAGCTCCACAGGCATTATACACCCCAAGATCTAACAACCAACCCTCACAAGGCTATAAAGAACTTACACCAACGCCCATACCACTCAAACAGCTTCATCCATAACAGCTCCAACCATCCACAAATAAAGCACACAACTCATCAAAAACTATACATTAACTGAAAGTCCAAAACCTAAGCATTTAACACACAATGTTATTTGTCAGGAGGAAATTGTTTTGTTTTTTTAAATGGTAAGTGCAAAGTACGATCTTCCCAGAGCCCACCTCCACACAAAAATTCCAATAACCATACAATACTGCAGCTAGAACACTGCCACCTCACACAAAAAGCCAACACACATACCTACACCCACCTCCCAAACCTCAGAATTCTCTAACCCAACAACCTACCCTACATTTCCACCCCACGCTATACCCAGGCTACCCAAACTCACCCCCACCCATATTACCTATGTCTTTGCTTTTAGATCGCACCCCCTCCTTCGTGAAACCAAGAGGAAAGAGACACAACGAACAGGCTTAGCATTCAGAACAAGGCCATATTTCAAAATATTTGATCCACTTACAGAAATCACACTAGATTCACCTTTATTACAGAAACATGGCTCAGCGAAGATTCCACACCCACACGCCATGACAACCCCCCTGAATTTTGCACCAACAACAAAAATATTTGCAAAGTTGCAGGCCTAGCAGTCATTCATAAAACAAATCACTAAAAATAACACATCGAAATCTTCAGCATGAACAACTGAATCCTTGATGGCAAGACGTCATTCGACAAACTCTCACTTGTTCCTTCCTCTTGAAATAGATAACACCACTTAGAAACACATCCTTTAAAGATATCGGACTAGATGGAATATCCAGGACTCATCTGAACCACCCAAGCCTATACATTCTGGGTGACATTTTATAAGAACAATCAAACTACAACCAAATTCATCATACCTAACCATAAGGCATTCAACTACCAACAAATTGTTTCTGGCCCAAATCACAACGCTGGACACACACTGAACATTATATTTGCCCCTGTGAGACAGGCACAGTCACTTATACTTCTTTTGTAATCTGGAGCGGCCACAACAAAATATACTTTGAGGATCAACATACTTATCAAGAACAATACTTCAAAAAAAAGACAAAGAACAAAACTAGATCTCGAAATACTAAACTCCCATCTTGAAAAAAAGTCTAATAAATATGCGACCTCAAGAGACAGTCAAATAACTGGATTTCCACTGCACTGGACAATCAGATACTGGTAAGTCAAATACAGGGTTAACCGCAAAAAAATAAAACTATCTGGATTAATGACAACATCAAAAGGATGTAAACTCAAGTCCACATACTACAACATAAGTAGAGAAAGTCAGAGATGAAAATCAAAATCATAATCATACTACACCACTAAACCAAACTACAGAAGAGCCACCAGAACTGCAGAGACACCACTATTCCTCACACATACTTGAAGTCAAGTGCCCTTCTGATGAACTCAACAGGATTGTAGCAGAAATCTGCATTCCTGAGTGTAGAAACATAGAAACAGCACAATCACAAAGACTTCTGTGACAAACTCTTCATGGAATTGACCTAAAACACTGAAAGATAGAAAGATATACAGTTACCTTAAGGGAAGCACAGCTAACACCCATCCCGCAACACTTCTTATCACAAACAGTCCTCCAGAATCTCCTTCAGACCCAGAACCCCTAAAAAATGTTAAACGTATCCTTCACAACTTTGCACTGGGACAGTAGATAGATGCTTACTTAATTAATTCTTCAATCGAGGTTCTTTCCCATCAGGGATGAAAACCTCCTACATTGAACCACTCAAGAAGAAAATGTCAATCAATCAATCTGACCCAGCAACCTATAGACCATTATTGAACGCCCCACTCCCAGGACAAATAATTGAAAGATCAGTTTTTACTCCTCCAAGTTAATGGAGGAAAAGGACTTTGCCACACCAACAATCCAGATTCAGACCACAAAGAGGCACATATCCATTTGGAATAAAGTATAATTCAGTGTACATTAATGGAGTGGGCACCGGTTGCTTCTGGACCTATCAGCAGCATATGTCACTGTCCACACCACACCTCACACTACTAAAAGACTTACATCTCAGAGCATGTGAAAATGCTCCAAAATGGATTGCCTTTTAACTCAGAGACAGATTTATGTGAAAATTAATATATATATATATATATATATATATATATATATATATATATATATATATATATACACACACATACATACATACACACCCACACCCACCCACCACCTTTTACATCAGCTCCTCACCACCAACACAGTGGTGTCCCTCAGGTCCATCCTCTCTCTCCTATAATTCCACATCTACTTAAACCCTTAAAGGGCCCGATTTGCTAATTCAAACTCACCTGTTACAACTAAGCAGATGATATGCAAATCATTTTACAAATAGCCCACAAGACCTTTACAAATCAAAACTTGATGATGTTTTCACGCCGCAAATGCATCAATGATGAGTAATGACCTAAAGCTGGACTCCAAAAAGGCAGAGATCATAACCTGAGAAATGCAAAAATACCATTGTATTGCTGTATGGCACAAGGAACTCGAGACCACTGCAACAACATTAAGAGAAGGTAGAAACGTAGGGATAACAATGAATTTGGTGGTTCAATGGATTACTTATACCACATATCTACACGGTCACAAAAAGCAGCTTCTACACAATGAAAACACTTCAACACATCTTCCTTTATGCTGGATATAAACAAAAGCTACAATTGTACTCTTCAAGCCTGACTGTGCCATAAGTCTATACCTTGCTCCTCCCCATTCCATAATAGGCAAAATGGAGCTAATTGAAAACATTGCCGCAAAACTCCTTCTTCACTTCCACCCACGAGAACAGAAGACTCCAGCCCTGGAATCACTGTACGGGCTAGCTGCAGCTAGAAGACCAAGGTTCAACGTACTCTGAATCATCAACCAAGCCTCAACAAAACAGGACATTGTGCTCCAGGCTTGTGCCACGAATCATGATAACACCTTACTTTAAGAAATCCACAGAACGCAGTGCTTTCTCTGTACAAGCCCAGCTCTGGCACTCACTACTAGCCAAGATTTGAATAATTTAAGAGCATTTACATTTAAGAAGAAAGGTGAATACATTGCTATTTCCAAGATAACTACATAATTATACAAGCATGAGATAAAACACAGAACAATCACTCTTTCAAGTACTGTCAGGCCTGACATAATTGGCGTGGTCTCCCCCAGCTTTTTCCCCCCTGACCTCCTGTGCTTTTGACCTATTTTTGCTGGGCTTTAGGGACCTGGGAACTTTACCACTGCTGACCAGTGCTAAAGTGCATGTGCTTAGTTCTCTGAAACATGGTAACATTGGCTTCTCCACACCTGGCATATTTAATTTACTTGTAAGTCCCTAGTAAAGTGCACTGTATGAGCCCAGGGCTTGTAAACTAAATGCTACTGGTGGGCCTGCAACACTGATAGTGCCACCCACTACAATAGCCTCCCAAACATGTCTCAGCCCTGCCACTGCAGATCCTGTGTGTGCAGGCCTAAACTGCCACTTTGACCTGGCAAGGTTGCCCACTTGCCAGGCCCAAACCTTCCTTTTTATTACATGTAAGCCCCCTAAGGTAGCTCCTAGCTAAACTCAAGGGGAGGATGCAGTGTACATAAAGGTTTGGGGATGTACATGTTACGTTTAACATGTCCAGATTGTGAAAAACTGCTCAATTCGTTTCTCACTTTTGCAAGGCCTATTTCTCCCATGGAATAGCATTGGGGTTGCCTTAAAACATTTTTATGTATAACTTTCCAATGGGAGGAGGTAGAACTATGGAGTTTGGTTCCCAGGACTCAATTTAAAAATCATAACTTATGGTGAAGTCAGATTTTAAATTGTAAGTCTGAAAATGCCACTTTTAGAAAGTTGGCATTTTCTTACTTTAACCATTTTATGTACCTCTGCCTGTACCTAAATAAACGTCTGGGATAGATGACAGCTGCGTTCTGTGCATTCCCTATAAACAGGCACACACAAAGGGGACTTGGGTGTGGTGTTAGCATATTGATGCCCCATCACAGGCTGATTGGTCTTCCTGGACTAGGTGGAAGGGTGGAGTCGACACTTGCCTCTGAATAAGGCTCTGCCTCTTCTCACACAAAGGGCTACCTACCCCCTGCGTAGTGTCTGGAGCCGGTGAGACCAGGAAAGGGACCATGGAGACTTCAAAGGAAGATCTGGAAGCTTCCCGACTCTGGCACTAAGGTAGAAGTGCTGGACCCCAAGACCCACAAATTTAGCACTCTACTGGAACACGGACACACTCCTGGGAAGGAGTACTGCTGGGCTCCCAGGAGGGACTGCTACTCTGCACTGCATTGCTGCTTTGGCCTACTGCTGCTGTATGCTGGACTGTAGGAGAGACTGCCACTTTGCTGCTGTCCTGTGGGTTGGCTTGCCCCCTGCTACTTCTGTCCTCCAGGAGAAGACTGGGCTCTCCTGATTGTCCTGATCCCCACTAAGAGACTAAGGGTTTTTGGTTTGCCCCTGGTTTTCCCATGAGGTCCCCGGAACATCAAGGACCTCGCATCACTTCCCAACCCCCTGCTCGCAGTGTGCTTCAAACAGGAGTGTGCCTGGACTCCTGTGAACTCCACCATGCAACAGAAAGCATAACAACTGTGCCAAGGGCAGCTTCCTCTTCCCACCTACACATCCTTGAGGACTGCTGCACTGCGAGATGGCCTCTGCCTGCACAACCCAGGTCAACTGATCGCGGGCCGCACCCTAACTATCGTAGACTACAGCAGCATTCCCCAAGCTTGTCCCTGTCTGCTTTATGCTCTCCGTGGGCCGTGCTCTCTCTCCTGGCAGGCTCCAAGTGCAGCCGCAGGGGTTACTGAATTGGGGCTGCCAGACCGCTTGACGACAACCTTCTCACAGGTAGGCACTGTGCTGTGGATGGGGTTGCCCGCCCCCATCTCTCGACCCATGATTGCGACAGCTGGCCGGAGGCACCCTGTCTCTCAGGAACAGCGATCGCTGCACCACCAGCCATTGATGGGAGGCCCCTCCACTCTCCCAACAGACGGACGTCAAGGAGACGGGAGCTGAAATCTCCCTCGCATCATATTCTGCCTAGCAGGAGCACAGAGCACTGTGCTCCGCGTTCGCTCCTGTGAGCCAAGGTAGCCCCCCAACGATCCAACTCTCAGGACATTGCCACGCTGACCAATACCATACCACCTCTAAAGGGAGTACCCACAAGTATCTACCAGAGAGCCTGTTCCTCGAGGGGATGCAGCCTCCCGGAGACTCTTAACCACCCACACCATTGTAACTTAGGTACTTTCTGCATCAGCAGCTGTATAAGCAGACTGTTGGTTAATCTGGTACTAGTTGACTCTGTCTCATGATTGTATTTTTGTCATTTTGGTCCCAATTTAAAGAGATAACGCTATCTATTTTTCTAACCTGATGTTGAGTCATTTTTGTGGTGTCCTTCATTGTGTTGCTGTAATTAGGTGTTGCACAAATATTTAACACATTGACTTCTAAGTTAAACCTGCCTGCTCTGAGCCAAGCTACCAGGGGGCTAGCACAGGTAAATTTAGGGAGTGTAACTGACTTACCCTGACTAGGTTTGTGGTCCCTACATGGACAGGATGCATACCTCTGCCAACTAAAGACCCAATTTATAGCACGTACAATCTACAATCTTCAGATATGGACCATCCCAAGCAGCAAGATACGCCCAGGTAAGTTTTGAGGCGCTGACCTTTGTGTAGCCTAGATATTATATAGTAATGTCAATTCATATACAGCCCTCCTGGACTGCAACGTTACTAGTACATTAGCATTCAGCGGTCAGGCAGCCAATTTTAGTTGAATCAGGCTGAATAATAACTCACTTCTATCCCAAGACTGAACTTCTACAGGTCATGCCCATCACCCAATGCTCTACCAGTCCACAGCAATAATCCATCTATCACCAACTTAACAGGCATGGAATAATTCAACAGATATACCACATACTGCTGGTTAGCAGAGGACTCTATTCGGTCACTGCATTTCCCTATAACAACTTCATGCCATTTCACAATGACAAGCATACACGGATTGATAGTAAAGTCCATCCCAACAAATGTCTTCATTGTCTCTCCCTCCCACCTGTGTGTGCTCAGGGTCATAAACTTTGCACTAAAATCGCAGAATGGACAACCCAGTGCAGAGGCGTAGACTGTAATCATAAGAAATACCATAAAAGGAGCTGAAGAGCTGTTCAAAGCCGACTGACTACTGAAAACCATAGACTACTCACCTCTCCGAGTTCTTCCTCCATCACACTAAGCGATGCATCCCATAACATGATAACCACAACTCAGTAGTCATCACACATGACATAAAATCACTTTCCAAATACGATCAAAACAAAGACAACACCTTTTCAAACCACACAGCCTACCCAGCATAGAATGCTACCCATGTAGGCAAGCACACCTGTACCCCACACAGGGGTAGTGTAATAAAGTGGATTATTAGTTGGTGTGGGTAGTCACCCATTATCAGGAGTAATAACACTAACTTGTCAGAGTGAACCCTAAAGTTACTAAATTAACCTGCGCTTAGCCTCCTGGTAGCTATGGTACCCAGTACACAGGCTTAACTTTGGCCAATGAGTTAAGTGTTTATGCAACACCAAAACAGTGATAATAGTCAAAAACACCAAACAATAAAATTTGCAAACCGATTTGAAAAGTAAGACAAATGACACCAAAATGACAAATCCAATAAGGGAGAAAACCAGAGATAGGACTTTTTAAAGTTAAGGGACAAAAAGCACCAAAATGCCTAAAAAGAAAAGTGCCAGTGAAAGTCTATGGAAGCTATAGAGTCATCACCAGTTGACTGACCAATGGAAACACCCTCTACATGGGAAATCGAGTCCCACCTAGTTCAAAGACCACACACCATCCAAAAAGACGCAGCATGACATCCTGGTTGCACCCACATCACCACACCTCCCCTTTCAAAAACCTCCACTGGTTCCTGGGTCAGAAGAGATGCCAGTTCAAGCTCCTCACCCAGGCATTCCAGATCCTGCATGACTACGAACCCGTCTACATCAACCACCAACTGAGATTCCATAAACCCTCAAGACACCACCACCTCGCCTCCCTCATGCTGGCCCATAGCCCCTGCATACAATGCAGCAGAGTAGGAGGATGCTCCGGCTCCTACCTCACAGCCAAAGCCTGGAACAGCCTCCAGCTGTATTTCAGGACCTTCCTTCCTCTACAGCAGTTCTGTAGGATGCTGAAAACCTGGCTCTTTGACTCAGACCATGGCCCCGGTCAGGGCCTGGGTACCCTCACAGGTGATAAGTGGTGCGCTACATATTGACTGATTGACTGGTACCGAAGGGAAAGTTCAGGCCAACTGCAACGGAGCGTGGGTCAGCTACACCAAGTGGGTTTGTCAACTATTTTACCTTCTGTCTTAGTCTTTTTATGGGGCTGAAAAACCCTCCAGCTGTGCAAGCCTAACACTGCAGCCAAGAAACATTCAACAAAATCTGACAGCTTTTCCACTAGATCCCCCTAATGGCTCCAGAGGTCTTGGAAGTCAAACATTTTAGAAGCCCAAACCTTTGAGTGTTTCTGGAGTAGTGGACTCGCTCCAGCAGAGACCACCAGCAAGGTCCAGTCCAGGTCCGGTTACCACGGGTCAAGTGGTCACTTTAGGACAAAGGAGTCTTGCAGCTTGTTGTGTCTCTGTAGCCCACACAGGAGGCCAACCAATTGACTCTTTAAGTCACTTCTTTATCTTGGGTGCAAATGGGAGCAGGTCCAGTCCTTCAGGGCTCTGGTAAGAGCAAGAAGGATCCAGTCTTCTTCTAACCCTCTGCATGTTCAGAAAAGTATTCGGAGGAGGGTGCCTTGGGATGTCCCATTTATGGTTAGCACTAGATTGTGGGTGGGTGATGGGGATTACTAACTTCTCACTAACCAAAGGCAACCCTCCCCACCTTTGCAGCAATGCAAATGTCCACATGCAAACAATCCAATAGAGCACCTAAAATTCAAGAGAATTCCTGGCTCAGTTGTACAGAGTCTGTGTGACCACCCAGAAGAGTGTGCAGGGAAGTGATAAGTGCCCTCCTCAGTGGTCAGTTGAAATCAGTTCTGGGGACAGCTTTCATCTACTGAGTTTGGTATCAGCCCGGTTTGGGAGGGTGGGGTAGTTCGGGTGACGGGACAAGAAAGGGTTGCCTTCCCCAAGTTTGACCTTGCACTTACTTGTGAAAGGGCAGGCCCCTTTACAAGTTACTGACATTGCTAGGTACTGCAATAAGAGCAGCTTCTATACCTTAATGAGGCCATGTACTGACAGGGTAGCTGCTGGGGAGCTAATGCAAATTGGCCTCCAGGAGTTTCACACAGGAAAAAATGTTACTTTCTAAAAGTTACTTTTCCTAAGAATTTATCAAAAAACCAATTTCACCAATGAATTCAACTTTTAATGAATATGAAATAATCTTTGAATTACTATTTTAGATGATTCCGGTCAAAAGTTACAAATTACAGGTTGTAACCTGTACTTTGCCATTTTCAAAGATCCAGCTACAGCCCTGCCAGTGAAAATAACTTTTGATGACCAATCATTAAAGGAAAAGGCCAACTTTAAATTTTGCATATGTTCCACCATTTTCAAATATCAGGCACCCTACATTGTGGGCAAAAAGGTGGACTCAATATATAAATTTGCAGGGAAAACAAGAGTGATACAATAAGCTCAACCCATACAGGGTTAAAAAAATGGTAACCTGGCTCTCATTTGGTGTATCTTTTAAAACGGATACAGTTTTATTTATGCAAATACAACTTATGGATAAAGCGTCTTAAAAAAATATATATATGCAACAACTAGTGTCTGAATTCACACATTTAAATTTAATACTTTTTTGTAAAAACACAATCTCAAAGATGGTGCAGTACTCCGTCCCCCAGTGGTCTACTGAACAGAAAATAAATATATTGATATAAATGTTTAGATAAAAAACAAATGACTACAAAAAAAAAAAACAAATGTAAAGCGAAAGTTATCCTAACATAACTCCTCAAGCAGTTGTATACAATACAGAAGTCGGTTTGAGGTGCTGTTGATGGTGTTTCAACCTCTCAATGATTTACTGAGGTGCTCATCAGGACAGGAATAAATATGGGACATGTAGAAGTGAAAGGCCAAATATGTGCCAATACTATGTCCCGATGTGGCCCTCATGTGTAGGAGGTACTGAGCACTGCACTGTTTTTGAGGTTTTTTTTTCCCTACAAAAAACAGTATTAAATCTAAATGTGTGAGTTAATTAACTCCATCTTTTAACAGATACACTGAATGAGTACCAGGCAACCATTGCTTCTTTAACCTTAATATTTAAAAACGCTGTTTCCCGCCTGTCAAAGAGAGATGCATGTTTCACAGCATGTTTTTTGGCTGCTGCAGCCAAGCTGCACAAGGTAGGGCTGAAGTCCCGTTTTACAGGCCCACTCTGTGGATGGCACAACAGGCACTGCAGTCCAGAGGAAGCATTTAGCTTGCACGCCCTGGGTACATTTTCTACATCATATACTAGGCACTTGTAGCATGCTAACCAGAGATACGTATATTTAACCATGTTCGAAGGGATAGCACGGACACTATACTCTTGTTTAGCAGGGTACAGTCCACAGAATTCTAAATCCAGCAAAACACACAGGGCAAAAATTGGGAGGAAATCACGCAAAAATATGTCATTTCCTACAGGTAGTAAGTGCTATATAAATGTTACAATTCAACATCCCACTCGTGTTTTTTGTATTTTGACCTTTACTCCTGCATGGTTACCAAACCCTATTGCCCTTTCTCCTGCCGGTTTCCCATTCACGGTTACCATACCTGAAATGTATTCCCTTTGCTGGTCTTATGTAATCAAATGCCTCTCTATAAACATCGTTTAGCTGCATTTTGGGACTGAATGCGTGGCATAATAGTACCCTAATAAAATGAACAAAATGACTTCTTGTAGGAGCTCTGGTCACAAGACTGATGTCCTGAGATCAGCAAATGTCAAGTGACACATGCAGGTGGGCTGAGTGCATCATCTGTATGTTTCCCCTCCTCACACTTAATAATTTGAATCCAAGACCTGGGCACTGAGCACACCATGACAGCTCCATGCTTTAGAGGCAGGTAAGTGAAAAGAAACTTGTTGCCTGGACTGCCCTGACGGTCCTTAAACAAACCCTCCATAGGACAGAATTTATCACCTGAGGGCGGCTTCAGGGGCCAGTCTGAATGTGGCTTTCAAGGTAGCATGATCTAATTTTTCTCCAGAGCCTCAATTAGCCGCTTAAATTATGAGATTCGAGATGCCATTACTAACAGAACGCGTTTGTGTCTGACTTGCCCTCGTAGTTTTGGGAAGGTTTGTTGAGCCACTTGGAGTGAGACTGTCCGTGTGCCCAAGTGCTCATTAGATGAGCATAGCAGAGAGTAATGGCCTAATCGCTTGTTTGAGATGGCAGACAGGATGATCCGCACAGGCCTGCCATTGATAACAATGACCCGTGTATGTAACACATCTGTGACCGCGGAGCGCTAATGACAGGGGCAAGTGACCACACAGCACAAAGCACCCATTAACCCTCAGCCAAGACTGCGCGCGAGAGGGGCACGTGGCCGCGCGCACGCAGCAGCACCAGGCAGTGAAGTCACGACTGCACTCTTCCGGCAAAGGAGACAAGCAGAGATAAATTATACGAGTTTGCACAGTTAGATTTTGCATTATTTTTTAACTGATGCAGGATGGCTCTGCTTTTACCACAAGAACAACTGCATGTAAAAAAAGAAAACCACATGGAAAAAAAGTCGAATTCAAGCGTGAATGGACAAAAACGTTGTGAAAAACTGCGGCGAACACGTCTTTCTATGTGAAGGACGGTGTTCTAATTACAGAAGTGTAATTCATAACTTGGGGGTAATCACAGTGGTAATCGCAAAGCTTCAGCACAACATTAGTGTTTTGCCCACCAAGGGGAGAATACACAACTGAAAGAGAGAAGATGGCGAATGTCACATGTTTAACAAGCTCTTCTGCAGCAGCCGCCAGTTGTTGGTAATCTGTGCCTTAAGTGGCAATGAGACTTGAGGTTAATTACTGGCATTTATTACATGTGGAAGAGCTATGACAAAGTCTGTTAAACCGTTTATCCATCTATTTTACTACACCGCTACACTACTACTATTCGCTACATGTGTGTTCCACTCACTTCAAACCTCCTTTCCACGGCACTACCTTGTATCCAGAGGTGCAGACTTGGTGCAAAGATCGTTTCTGCATTGAGCAAGACGATACAGCCCTTTAAACGCCATCTCCAATCAGTAGAAGTGACAACACCCAAAGGCTGGGCATTGGTTACGTCCCAATGGGAAACACATGTTGCACAGCCTGTAGAGCACGCGAGAGAGGTCCCCATAATGCACCTGACCTGCACGGAGCAGTGCTGACGAAATATATGTGTACTACCTATCAAACGTATTGTTCCGGTTTACAGATGTAAGTCATACAGTATACAAAACACAGATAATGAATTACAAAAAAAAAAAGTTTAAAGTTTCTAAAAGGGCCCAAGTGGGCAAGTTGTGTCGTGTTGCACAATGCCCCTACGGAAAAATAAAGAAAACCAAACTGTGTATGTAGACCACAATTCTAAAGCAGTTGGAGGTTTACCTTTAGGAAGGACTGCGTCCTGAGTGCACTTCTTCACAGAGCTGGCGATCGTCTGTGCGACATACAAGTGATGAAAGGCAAGTGACTGCCGGTGCCACCACTAATTACTCCAAGATGGGGCCAAACTGCAGAAAAATGGCCCACAAATAGGCCTAGTTGCTGGCAAATGAAACAGAGAAGCAACCAAACAGCAAATTATCTTAGAAAATCCCCGTCACTTTAGGAACACCCAACACTGGTGAAGCAATGGTTCGGACCCTTTTGTGCCAATGAGTGCAAGCAGTATTTGGTCGTGCCACGTTAGCACAATAAGGCCAGATCTGTTGGCTTAGTCTATTCGTGCTCAGCAGCTGTGGTGATCCGTCTGCCCTCTTTGCACACCAGCGGGCAGCTTGCTTTGAAGTGTGCCTGGTGATGCAAGGACATTCCGTAACCCCATAGGGTCACTGGTGGTCTCAAATCCGGAGTAAAAGGAAGAAAAAAAGGCATTCAATGAATGAGACATCTCTGTTGTCTATGCAAATCCGTGCCTCACTGTCAGAAGTAATTGATTTAAAACCTTTGCCCGCGGCATTAAAAGTTTCCCTGTTCGCACCGATTTAATGCCATCGAGCGCCGTTTCTGGAACATTCGTCTACAACTCCTATAGGCGTCTTTCCAGTGCCATATTCTAAAGCAGATCGCTCGGGATTTAGCTTCCCTGCAAGTCCACGCTCCCCAGGGAGGTACAACTTCCCTACATTTGGTTTTCAAGCACCTCCCCTTTACTTGCTTACCTCACAGCTCATGGACAACAGCGTCACAGGCCAAGAAGCCAGGTGGCTCCCAATCTGAAGTCTACCTTGAACGCAGTCCTTCCTGGGTTTTCTAGGCCTGCAGGCACCTGCCTCTTTCAGATAAAACTCTTACACACGATCCTTTCATTTTTACCAAATGAGTCCCGTTGTTTAGTATTCAGACCTCTTTTCTAAATACATTGGCCTACTGTAAAGTTTTTCTTGGTTCACCTCTATCTCTTCTGCTGAGACTCCAAGGCATTCAGAATTCGGCTGCCGGCTAGCACTTGCACCCAGGGCTGGCTACTCCCTTGTGTCAGATGGTCTCAGATCTCCATATTGGTTGGCTAATTCCAAGAGGATAATCTATGATATCCATGTGCATCAGTTTCAAAGCTATCCATCTGTTTAGTCCTGCCTACTATCCTACTACTTGTGTTCCTGTTTACTGAGATCTACTAATGCACACGTATAATCTGCAGGGGCATAGCTTCATGGGGGTGTGACACCCCCCAAATAAATGCATTCTTGGTTTGGAAGCTGGGTCTGGGGGCCACAAGTCGGGTCTGCTATGTTTGTGTTGGTTTTCTTATTCACATTTCACTGACAGGTTTTAACTTTGGCAATTTTTGGATTGAGAACTTAAATGTATATATAGTGACTGGTTTACCAACAACTAGTAACTCTGCACTCCTAAGTATTAATGAATGGGTCCAAATTTACTGCTTTTTAGAGTTCACAAACATTTGTAGTACTAATACTGTGCCATTCTCAGGTTTCCAGGCATACTACTGCCAATCAGACACCCAAAACATAATGGAATGAATGCTTGGAAATCGTCCTAACTGAAAATTGCTTTTGGTAGTATTTTAACTAGGCCTAGGCAAAATAGTATAATAAGCCAGTATAAATTCATGTTACTCTTGTTACATATAATTCCAAAAAATATGCTATTACACCTCTTCACCTAATTATGCACCATGCGTGGTAAACATTTACAGTGAATGGTGCAATTTGCAATAAAAATTTGAAAATGTGAATGCACAGGAACAACAGATCACAAGTGGCTGTTGTTCTTCCATGCTCCTGTTTAAATGCATCCTTGCGGCAAACACTGATGTGAAGATGCATAAAATATAGTCCAAAATGACGGATTTGCATTTCAAGTAACTGCGCAGTAATTTCACGTATTACACCCCCAATTCCAACCCATTATTTTCCGCACCACCAGCCACTTTAGCTAGAGGTCCAGGTAATTTAAAACAGTACTGACCTTGTTCATCATGTTAAGAGTCCATTCCCAACACTGGCCATCTCAATACTTTACGCTGAGCCCCATCGCTTTTTAAGTTGGGAAATTAGAGTTTCACACCCACCAAAAGTAAATCACTAAGCTACATCACTGATGAGCTGTCCCCAGGATTCACCTTGGTCAGTTAAGGGGACAAACCTTTTCAGTTCTCCCAGGCCAATACTGAATTTTATTTTATTTCCATCTTATCTCAAGATCAGCTAGTGACTCATAGAAAATCTTTAAATACACTGGTTTACGGATTAGTTAATTGGGTGCCGTTATCAAGTATTCCTGCATTTTTTTTTCAGAACCAGGATGTATTTTGGGATTTGCGCGCACCCGGTAAATCGCAAATCAGATCATTGTTGAGGTCAAATGTGTTTCAAATCAATGTCATTAGCAGCTTTTTATCTTCCAGACTTCTGGGGTTTTGAGATTTTACACAGATCTTAATTCAGAAAAAGCAATGAAAGCTAATGAATTTGTGCAGCAACCCCAATACACTTTGGGCAGCATTAGCACCAGTCATAGCTGCAGGAGTCATTATCCCTACTGATACACTTCTACTGCATCCTTCAACCATCAGATGCAGTGGCCTCAGATGTGCGATCCCCACATCTCACCGGGCCACCTGAAGCACTCACTCAGCATCAGACTGTCTCGGTTTCAGTGTTACATGTCGCTAACTCACACTCCCCGATCCTTCCTCTGACATAGAACTTATTGAACTTTCACAGATACAAGTCTGGAATGGCGTACTACCATCATATTTTTTTTTAAATATCTACTTATCAAAATACTGAGACCTAAATATGGACTAGCAAGTATTGCAATTGTAAGTTTATACAGGTAAGTATAGGTTTACTATACTTAAATCCCACGTATAGGAGCCTCTACATCCCCAAGGCACACATTTGTGGAGCTAATAGTAAATATATGAATACCTTCACAATATGCTGGCAGGCCGATATTTTTATTCTCAATTTTCAGACATTCAGCTGCCTGATATGGCAGGTTACTTATTTGTCAAGTCCTACCAGCCTTTCAGAGTCAATATCCTGGTTGCATTACACCCCGGTGTAAACCACATCAGCCTTTCAAAGAAAACAAGTGGCCAGACCTATGACGTCTCAGTCCTGATTGTACCCACTTTTCCTTTTCAAAGATGTGACTAGTATGTGTAAATCCCTCTGACAAGCCATGCATGTTACACATACACAATAGATCTACCCAACTTCAAGGCAATATAATGCTTTACCATCAGCAAACCACTGCATCAAACAAGGCCAACAATCATGACATTTTTTGTTTTTTTCCAAATGTGGCCAAGAAATGTATTCTACTGTCCAATTTTGCCTACAGATATCAGCCCGTTTGGAAGAAAGACTCGTGGAATATACCACAGCGTTTACTTTTCTGCAAACTACAGGAGCTTTCTTGATCTCATATTATACGTCTTTGCACCACCTTTTCAGAGATTAGATCACTTCTCCGTTGGCATGTCCCAAAGTGTGGTAAGTACAAGGGTCTGATGGAGGACCTCCATCAAGGGACTGCATACATAGTATGCATGCAAAGCTCTTGCAAGATTAATGATTTTCGGGATCCAGCACATATTGGATGTAGTTTGTAGTTACTGTGTAGCTTGGCTGAGTAGATTAGTACAATTGGCTTCACAGTGTGACATTATACAACACCTTGTCGAATTTCTTACCACCAAAATCACTGGGCTAACCTTCCTAGAATATATTTCACAGTGGCAAGTTGCAGCTTGCTAATTTTAGTGGTGCCATTAAAAGGCGAATTGATCTCTTCAGTTTCAAAAGCTTGAAAACAATATTTTAATTAACATTTTTCTACAGCATAACTGCACTTTAACTCCATTAGCTACCTTACATCAAACAGTGATAAAGTTATAATTGAAATATTCTCAAACTGTGAGCACTCAAAAGAATATAGCTACCAACATGACAACCTAGGAAAATGGCAAAATATATGGGAGGAAAAAAGAGAAGCCTTAAGAGACAGACTCTTCTTAGCCCAAGTAAGTTAAATTATATGGGCTCATGATCTAAAACAAAATATTGTATATCCGATATACTCTCGAATTTTCATGTTAATCATTGACATTCAGTTTTCCCTCAGACAAGGGAGAAGAGACCTTGAGGGGCATGGATGTTCATCTTACTAAGGGGCTACGCACAGCTCTAAGACGGAAGAAAAACACAGGGAGGGTGGTTTAAAAGGGCCGTGGCCCAAGAAGTGTAACTATGAATTCCATCCAAAAGGAGTGGCCTATGGAATTAAGAATGTGGCTTAAAGTATGTAAAATACAATGCTGTGCTTCACGTAGCATGCCACCTGACTGGTATTTGAATAGCTCATTGTGAGTTTCCTGTTATTTCATCAGGTTTGCCAATGCTTGTTATCAACATCAGATAAATCAGTACCAATAATATTGTGAAAAATTAGAATAGAAAATATTTCAGTTCTGAGAATATGCAACTGAATTAAATATCACAGCGGTCGGTGGGAGGAGTGATAGACTTCAAAGTGTCGCAGTCGCTCCTGTTCTCCCCTTCGCTCTGTGGTCTCCATAAGGCACTTGCACCCTTTTCATGGATGTCAATTCACCAAAACAGCAGACGAGACATCATACGCCATTTGACCTTTACTTTCAATCACACACACATACATACACACACGCACACTCTCACATAAACATACACACCCGCAAGCATGCACACAAGATACATTTTAAAGTATTTTTTACTTATCTCAGCTGGCAAGCAGGCCTATATTCCATCTAATTGTACTCCACTTTTTACTACTGATACTGAATGACAATATTATTCACTATTAGATTCAAGCAAAAAATTTACAGAAAACAAGGACAGTGGAGCCCCAACAAAAGTCGGACAGGACGAGCTGCCCCTGTGTTCCTGGCACTGATTTTGCCACCTCCGAGGCCAGGCGTTGGGCAGGCGGGCAAGCCAGGGGTTGCTGCTGCGACCCAAGGTGACCCATAATTGAAGTCCAGGGCCCTTTTCCCACCATATCTTTGTGGCATCCTCATCTGAATATTTCAGTGCTCACATCTTTCCTCTTCTGCACTCTCTTCACTCCATGCTTGGGTGCGCCCCCTTCACTTCACTGTTCCCCACACACAGTCACCTGCAAGAACTTAATTTCTTTTACTTTTAACCTGGTCAATACATCAACAGCTTTGTCCCTTCTCCACACGCCTTTTCACACAATCACAATTACAATTGACAAGTCACTACTGCTTTGTGAGCTCAACCGATGAGCCAAGGAGTAGATAACCATGTATTCTTTATGACCCACTGAGAAAACCTTGCATTGTCTTCAGCCTCCAATCCAGAGTTCAACAGTAGCCGTTATAAACACCAACCCAACACCTGAGCTCACACAAACATCTACAAAGGACCCACTTCACAGTACACAATACAAGATTAAAATGCTGCATCGAAAAAAACTAAAGTAGACATCATCCTGGAAAAAGCAAATACTCTTAGAGAAGTAAATAAAGAAAAACCTGTAAACTGCAAACAGGAGTTAACACAACAAAGATTACCTGCATAGATTTTACAGCCATTGATGAGGTATCATTATTGAGAAGTTGATTAGTGTTTCCCTCGTAAATGACATCAATATAGGGCCAAATAGGGGCAGTTTTCTTTCCAAAGTCAGTTTGTATTTACTGCTGGGTCTGGGACCTAGAGAGCCCCGCCTCACTTAAAGCCCTGAGGCTACAGCATCAGGGCACAGCCTTAGATCAGAAGTTGAAGGACCGACATCTCATCAAGGTGCCATGGCATCACAACCCAACCCTAGAGACCAAATCCAGTTTTGTGAATGGGATCCAGTTGACACTACAAGAAAGAATGTGGTGATGAAAACAATGTCTTGTTTCCTACCCGGTGGCAGTGGGATGAGGAGTTCGGTGTACGCTCCTCAACAGCATGTTATCCCCGGACTGCTATTGCAGAAGAAGAGGCCTTACCATACTATTGCTCTGGCTTCATGCTTGTTTGGATGGTTACAGGCCACGCGTGAAGTTCAGGAGTGATGTATCGCTCAATGCAACAGTTTGCTTCAATTTGACTAAACACAGAGGTGTATGTATACATTTAAAGTTAAGTGATAGAAACCGTGTAACTGGTTTGACGAACCGAAGGACAGTTATCATTCCGTGGGGGGCCTGTTTCTCAGGAATCTGAGCAGACAAGTTCAACAGCTTCTAACCTACTTCTGCCACATCTGTCCTCCTAGAACCCACCCCCCCCACTAACCCTCTCACAAATTACCCAAGACTACGTGAGAGCAAAATGGATGCAGGCGTGAGCAAAAAAAAACCCACAAAAACTAGCACAGAGGTTTGCTTTTAAGTGCCGTGTATGACCATTTGCATCCGGATTTGGTTTTATTTTAAAGGGAATTTTTGACTAGGTTTGACCAAACTGAGACCACGTGCAATGGCGAAGACTCCAGCACAGTTTGTGTAGCACTATCAGAACAGTTCCTTGGCCTATGATGCTGACGCTCAGTAGTCTGGGCACCAATTCTTAGCTTCAGACAGCAGACGCATCTATAAATATTCTTCCAAGCAGTCTAAAGCAGCTGGATTTAAAAGGAATCTCGTACGTGCAGCTGCTGTAAGTAATAAACCCTCGGCTTCTAAGGAAGAACACACAATCTCATTGGCTAATCACTTCCATAAAAAAATGGTGTTAAACCAAGCTTGTAACATCACGGTCCCGTTACCACCTAAGGTTCCTGCTGTAGAGCAGCAGTGTAGTGATTACCTCATGTCTCCCTGGTGAACAGTCTCTTTATTGCAACAAGCAAGAGAGCATCTTCAAGGGGTCTCATAAGTACAACGCTCCAAGGTTCTAGGACAGTGCTTCTTAACCACTAGATTTCTATGGACCCCCAGTAAATCATAGTTGGAAGTTGGGGACCCTGGCGTAATCCATTTCTATGATTTGAACCTCAAAAATATACACAAAACTTCAGGAACAAGTATCTTCAAACAAATCCCCAAAGTATACAAATATTCTCTTCTATTCACAAGTAAAAAAATAAACAATCAAAAATTTAATTTCATCTGAAAGGTTGGAGCTTTTCAAAGTGTGGTTTCTTAAGACAGAGCTATATGCGAGGCTCCAGCATACCTATTTGCCTTTTTTGCTCCTACAGCATTCCTTTTTGTGGGCTAATATTATTGCTTCAGTAGAGGCAACTAACTGTCCAAATTACTGTTTGATATACTTGCACTGCTAACACTAATGAAGGGAAGGAAACCAACCTAATTTTGAGTCTTCAGTTTCAAATTCCTTCTTAAAAAATACTCATTTTAGATTGTGTAGGTACTTTATTAATCTGATATTATTACATTTTCTAAAACAGTCCCAAACCCCTCAGGCATCGCAGACCCCCCAAGGGTCTGCAGACCACGGGTTAAGAACCACTGTTCTAGAAAATAAGCGCCGTCCTGTAATTTAGGTTTAAGCACAGTCTGCAAACAATTCTGTTGTTTGGGAGTTGTGATTTTGAGGAAAACTAGGCAAGGCGTCAAAGAGTTGGTAGAAGTAGGGGATGCCCCTTTTAAAGACCATGAAAGTCAAAGAAACTTGACTGTCACCTGCTCATCAGTGTTATAAGAAGTTGCCATCAGACAGCCTATGACTCCACAAAGAGCATTTGGAAAGTAACCGTCAAGCTGTAGGATAACACTGACAGCTTGTGGCGAAGGTTATTTGCCAAGTCCATACCTGCACATCAAACTTGCACACCTACCAGGATGCAGTAATGCCAATTCTCCAGAGCCGGCAATGGCTGCTTCTGTATTCAAGTCAAAGATTTGGATATCATTCAGGAATCCCAAAACCTGATTTTAGATGGTCAGTGGGCCTCACAAAAAAGTGTAATTTTTCAACTTAATAACCTAATTCTAATATGAATAACCCTCTAAACTGATCTTGCAATTACCAAGGTCTGCAGTTTGAGGCTGCCTATAGTCAGTTTGCAAGCATTTAACAAATCTGTACTCTTCTGCTTATGGTGGCCAACTCTGGTTCCCTGCACGTTTCTGTTATTTTTAGTCTGTAAGATATTTTATATTATAATGTCGTTTGGGTTTCTTTTCTTGTAAAATATTTGAATTCCTCCTGGATTTAATGCTGTGCTTTTTGTAAACTTTTAAAATAATAAGTTGTGAAACACTGACACACCACATAGCTTCACTAAAGGCTGAGCATTTTCAGCAAGTTCATGCATGTAGATGTGTTACCGTGTGTAAACGCATTACTACTTGGACCCCTGTATGCAGTGCAGAGTGCCTCATTTAGTCTATGGAGAGTATTGAAAATATTTCAGTTTCTAGAGGAAAATCTAAACAAGGAGTAGAATTGAAAGATTGATTTCCCTCCAACATAAAATTCATCTGGTGCCTTCTACTGCGTACATAGGGCCTGATTACGACCTTGGCGGAGGGGACAACTGTCACAAATGTGACAGCTATCCCATCCCTTGTATCCCAAGTTACATAGGATATAAGAGAAGTTGTAATAGGGCGGGCGGGATATCCATCACGTTTGAGACGGAGTAATACCCTCCGCCAAGGTCGTAATAAGGCCCTTAGGGTTTCCTCCCGAATTAGAGGGTTTTCAGTCCTCCAAACTCTCAATATGTATAGATTAAAGTTTTGCAAGTTGTTTGAAGGTCTCGTAAGAGTGGCACCTAAGAACAGTGTATTCATGCATAGGGACATGTGCATCCCAGTTTGGGATGTGGCATATCCATGGACTAGAAGCGGAGTGTGTCTAGCAGCTAGATGGGTATATGTGAGAGCGGAAAAATGGTTGTCCATTGCTAACGAGCCTGGAAGGTATAGTGTAATTGTTACAACACATGAGGAAGAATTCATGATAGGTTGTTGCAGTAAGTTTCCAGGTTGCAAGTTTCAGAAGTCACTGCACAGCCTGTATGCGGAGCACGGTGTAGC
Source organism: Pleurodeles waltl (assembly GCF_031143425.1). Lineage (NCBI taxonomy): Eukaryota > Metazoa > Chordata > Amphibia > Caudata > Salamandridae > Pleurodeles > Pleurodeles waltl. Next base: position 152,457,112 of record NC_090440.1, read on the forward strand.
AGTGTCTGTATATTAGAAAAGAGGAGTATGAATGTTCTTCACTTGAGAGATGGGGGGAGCAGCTGAAAGACTGATGATGTAAGGAGTGCTAGGGTGAGAGCCAGCGGAATCTGTCAAGCAGCTTCAGTTAGAAGAGGACAAAGGCCTGTTTAGAGCTATGCAGATGAGATGTCTAATGGCTGGACATCATGAAGAAGACACCACCTCTTCTTAACTATCTTATAAATACCTACGCTCCATCTACAACAAAAATTTAAATATCTGAAATGTGATCATCGGAGCACCATTTTATTTTCTGGAAAACTAGTGCTGGCAAAAACCTCCAGAGAAGAAAAAAAAAAATAGGCATCCTGTTAACTTCATGCATACGGCAAAAGGGTATCTAGTTTTATTATTCATCTGTTACATAGTTATTTTGTAAGACGAAAAATATATGAAATATAAGCCATAATTGCAGATGTTGTCCTCCTTGCCTTACTGAGCCACCAGAACAACCTTTCCTGCTAATGAGGTGGTCCGACTTTAGCTTGAGGCCAGTGATGTGAATGGACCTTTGGATGGGGACTGAAGGTCACATATGTGCAGAGTCCATTACTGATATCATATCCTGATTCAGAGTGAGGAACGGAGATGATAAATGTAGGTTTGCAATAGAAGACCACTATTCCAACTCCTGATCATCCCCTTGAGGCAGGCTCTTGCTGGGACCAAGGACCTTCACATCATAATGATGAGACATCAGCAGGTTGGTATTGTACACCTTGAAGCAAGTGAGTACCTGAGCCCGGAAATCCATTAACAACTCTACGCAATAGATTACCTTGCTACAATACAGGATCATAATCAAAAATTCAAGTACTACCTTGATGAGCCACCAGTCATTCTATAAGGACAGATACTCGCCCACAACTCTGACAGCATGAACCAAACGAAGGCCGTGGTAAAGCCAGAATCGGGTGTGACCTGTCTTAACCAAAGCCCAAAGCCAGAAGGAGCATAGATCAGGCGGGGAGGGATGTGAGGAGCTCAGTAACTCAGTAGGGCCGCAGAGTTGGTCAAGCCCATTGGCGCTGGTACTCATCCAAAGGCTTTCAATTTGCAATTTTAGGGCCCCACTTGTTAACAAAAAGGAGAGCAAGTGGCAGAATGTATTGTACGTCGGCAGGAACGTCGCTAACCCTCTGATTTAGCAGTTTTGGGAAGAGGTAAGTGTCAATGGGCAGTTCTGTGGAACATTAAATATTTAAGTTTTTGTTTATGGGTGTTTGACTTTGATTGGAGATGCATGTCCCCAAGAAGCTCATGAATACAATCTCTGACAGAAAAAAGGAGAAGTAGAGACAGGAGGATGGATGGATGGGCCGAAAAGACGATTAATGAATACAGAGATGGATGGAGAGAGGGTGAATGGGTGATTGGAAATAAGGACGGATACCGCTGGATGGAAAGAAGGAGGAATGGATGAAGATAAAAGACAGTGATGGAAAGAAGGTTGGATGAAGGGAGAAATGTATAAAAGACCAGAAGGATGGATGACGAAGGAACCAAGGAAAACCACAAAGAATGATGAAAAGAAAGATGGAGAGAAAGAAAGATGGAAGGGAAAAGAAGAATAGAAACGTACACAAAGGATGTAAAGAAAGAGGGAAAGCAGAATGGAAAAAAGAATGGTGAGAAAGAAGAAAGAAGAACAAAAGACAGAAAGGAGGACATGTAAGAATTTCATAATTTTGCCAAAGGCAGCAATTTCCCAGATGATTGCTGTATTTGTTTGCTTCATCCACTCGCTCAGAGCTATTTGGGATATGGTTCAAATTAGAGGGTATTTTATTTTTCTGGCTAAACCTTATAAAATGGGCCACAGGCGAGTGCAAATGCCCTGGGGTAAATGTCCTCCATTATCCCCCACAAGTTGCAATGTGTGGTACATGGGCTAATTGGGGTAGGATAGATGCAGAGATATTCCCGAGCTATAGGAAGGCAACAGCCTTTCAAGCCTTCTTGTCACAAAGTGTCATGCACAACTTTGATTTGTCAGGTGGATGAACAGAGCCCTTCAAGTCTTCCAGGGGAAAGGATGTTCTAGCAATAACCAGTCTTAAAGAAGACAGACCGCACTGAACAGAATTATCAGCATTGCTGCTGCATCACTCCTAAAGGGAATTCCACTGTGGCCTCTTCGTGACAGAGGCTCCTTTCTCCTCTCCCCAACACTCCTCCCCCCCCAACAATCTGGCTCATGCTACAGAGCAGAGGTCAAGGTGGGTGGAATCGGCATATATTTTTTCATTTATGAAAAAACGTTTCCTTCCTTTTTGTACAAAAGACAACAGTCTGGGATGGTTAATTCCGATAGATAGTTTAAATGCTTCAGCTGAAGTGTTATTTAGTGATTCTTCTGTGCTGTGAAACCAAGTGGGGCAGACAGCTAAATAAGCCGTACTGCCAGGGTGCCTCCTTGCCTGAAAGAAATGCAAATGTGAGCTACAAGTTAACATGCAAATGTAAAGGGCAATCTGCAAACGCAAAAGATGCTTGAGAGCGGGTACTGGCTTTAGGTGATCGAATCACTTGAAGCTTTGAGAATGCACAATTATTTTGAGTGATAGTGCAAAGATTTAACGAACGACTGAGCTGTGAAGTGTGTGCTTTTAATTGTATTTATATAGTGCTTACTACCCCTGGAGGTGTTAAACGGACAATAATGTGAAAAAACATTATGTACAGTCGGGGTATTACTATAATCTATATTTTGGAAGCACAATTTTATCTTAAACCTTTGTATATTTTGTAGGAGTCTATCTTATACTGTGTGTTGTGCAAGCTTAAAATAATAACTTACATATTCAGAGTGCCTTCTGTCATAGGCAGAGACCTCATAGTACAAACAAATACACAAATCACTACTCTCCACTGCACCAGCCACGATTCAATTCTGTGGCTTTCTGGTAACATACATACCTCTGCAATGCACTCATTAAGACAGCTCTCATCATGTATAATAGTGCATTTCCCAGTGATTAACAACTTTTTAAATTACATTTTATTTAAGCTGCATATTATTTATATGTAGCTATCTGATGGCAAAAGACAGAAAAATAACTTGTAGAATATATATATTTTTTTAGCCACACTTTTGACCCCACCCCCACGCTCACTGACCCCGCCCCCACTGCTCCCGTACTTTTAATGCACTTGGACTGCTGCTACAGGGCATCCAAAAGCTAGAAGGGAAGCAGAGGACTTCCCAGTGCACTTGCAGACTAGACTTGGGAAGAACGGACATGCACCACGCTGGTATGCCTGGAGTGACCTTGGTCCGAAAGTTACCACTTAACAAGATATCAGCGAGATGGAGGATGCCCAGAAATATGCCATCAACTGGTTCACTACACAGCACAAAATATCACTCTGGGTAAAATGGGAGCGCTCCCCTGCACAAGTCCTGGGTGTGTGCTGTAACCACACAAACTGGCAAGTTAGATACTTCAGGACAGATGTACTGCTAAAGGATTTTGTAATTGAAAACCCTGAGATTCTCAAGAAGTATCGTGCTAACCACATGAACTCATGAAATTAATTTTTGTAATGTGCAAACCGGTTTTTACAAGTAGGATTTTCTTTCTGACTGATTAAATGGGTTTTGCGACGCACGCCAAATTGCAATTTGGAAGGGGTGTTCCTTCTAAACTGAAATTCGATACGCACCGAATGCTACTTTGCACCCACAATTCTGGAGAGGGTAAGTGAATTATGGTGACAGCCTCAGGGAGAGTTGCCGGTGGTCCACGGGACAAGTGCCTGCTCCCTCTGATGTTTCCCACCCCCCCAAAAAGTTTCATTGTTCCTGCCATACATAGGGGCCTACAAATCCCAGTATGCGGACATCAGTTGGATGAACTAACACTGGACACAAGTGTTCCTTGTGTCAAGTTGTCCTTAAGACATGGAGGTGGCTCACAGTTCTACAAATTAAGGAGACAGACACCGACAAAAAAAGCAGTGGCGAAGACAAGTGTCTTGGAATTTGCCTGCTGAGAATATTTTCGGAAGCTTTCAGAGAGAACGTGCAATAAATCCAGCAACACTGCAGGTTTCCCTACAAAACATAGCTGTAGCTGACTAGTAACTGGTGCAGGGTTCCCTTCAAGACATAGCTGTAGCTGACTAGTAACTGGTGCAGGTTTCCCTACAAAACACAGCTGACCAGAAACTGGTGCAGGTGTCCCTACAAAACATACCTGCAGCTGACCAGTAACTGGAGCAGGTGTCCCTACAAAACATACCTGCAGCTGACCAGTAACGGGTGCAGGTTTCCTTTGCACGCACAGCACAGGTAAATCCAGTGCAAGTGTCCCTTGCGGTACAGAATGTACAGGATAGGTATCACATGGTCAGAAGCAGCACACGTGTCTCCCGCAGAATGTGTTCAACGTGCAAAGCCGCCAGACAAGAAGCTTCATTCACAATCACAAGAGCAAACTAGGTAACAGCATGTATGAAAGCACCAGTGCTTCAATGTCTGTGTAAGTGCTCACTAGAGAAAGTGGTCACTGTCTAAAATTGTGTTATTTTGTCCGTGTAGGAGGCTGGCCTGGCTTGTAGTGGGTACCAGAGGTACTTACACCTTGTGCCAGGTCCAGTTATCCCTTATTAGTGTAGAAGAGGTGTTTCTAGCAGCTAAGGCTGATAGAAGGTAGCTATGGCAAAGCAGCTTAGGCTGAACTAGGAGACATGTAAAGCTCCTACTATACCACTGGTGTCATATGCACAATATCATAAGAAAACACAATACACAGATATACTAAAAATAAAGGTACTTTATTTTTATGACAATATGCCAAAAGTATCTCAGTGAGTACTCTCAGTATGAGGATGAGAAATATACACAAGATATATGTACACAAACCAAAATTATGCAATAATAGCAAAAGGAAGTAATGCAAGAAATGTAAAGTTACAGTAGATTGCAATAGGAGCACATAGGTATAGGGGCAACACAAACCATATACTCCAAAAGTGGAATGCGAACCACGAAAGGACCCCAAACCTATGTGAGCTTGTAGAGGGTCGCTGGGACTGTAAGAAAACAGTGAGGGTTAGAAAAATAGCCCACCCCAAGACCCTGTAAGGTAGGTGTAAAGTGCACCTACAACCCCCAGAGAGCACAGATGTCGTGATAGGGGGATTCTGCAAGGAAAACCAACACCAGCAATGCAACAACAGTGGATTTCCGGACCTGAGTACCTGTATGACAAGAGGACCAAGTCCAAGAGTCGCGACAGTGTCGAGAGTGGGCAGAAGCCCAGGAAATGCCAGCTGAGGGTGCAAGGAAGCGGTCACCGGATGGAAGAAGCTTGGTGTTTTGGAAGAACGAAGAGGACTAGGAACTTCCCCTTTGGAGGATGGATGTCCCACGTCGTGAAGAAGCTTGCAGAGATGTTCCCACGCAGAAATACCACCAACAAGCCTTGCTAGCTGCAAGGGTCGCGGTTATGGTTTTTGGATACTGCTGTGGCCCAGGAGGGACCAGGATGTCGCCACTTGGATGAGGAGACAGAGGGGGCGCCCAGCAAGTCAGGGAGCCCTCACAGAAGCAGGCAGCACCCGCAGAAGTACCGGAACAGGCACTTGGAAGAGGAGTTAACCGGAGTCCACGCGAAGTCACAAAAGGGAGTCCCACAACGCCGGAGGACAACTCAGAAGGTTGTGCACTGCAGGATAGAGTGTCAGGGGACCCAGGCTTGGCTGTGCACGAAGGAAATCCTGGAAGAGTGCACAGGAGCCGGAGCAGCTGCAAATCACGCGGTACCCAGCAATGCAGTCTAGCGTGGGGAGGCAAGGACTTACCTCCACCAAACTTGGACTGAAGAGTCACTGGACTGTGGGAATCACTTGGACAGAGTTGCTGAGTTCCAGGGACCACGCTCGTCATGCTGAGCGGGGACCCAGAGGACCAGTGATGCAGTCTTTTGTTGCCTGAGGTTGCAGGGGGAAGATTCCGTAGACCCACAGGAGATTTCTTCAGAGCTCCTGGTGCAAGAAGGAGGCAGGCTACCCCCAGAGCATGCACCACCTGGAAACAGTCGAGAAAGCCGACAGGATGAAGCGATACAAGGTTGCTAGTAGTCGACTGGCTACTTTGTTGTGGTTTTGCAGGCATCCTGAGCAGTCAGCGGTCGATCCTTTGGCAAAAGGTGAAGAGGGAGATGCAGAGGAACTCTGGTGAGCTCTTGCATTCGTTATCTAAAGAAATCCTCAAAGCAGAGACCCTAAATAGCCAGAAAAGGAGGTTTGGCTACTTAGGAAGGAGGATTGGCTACTAACAGAGGTAAGAGCCTATCAGAAGGAGTCTCTGACGTCACCTGCTGGCCCTGGCCACTCAGAGCAGTCCAGTGTGCCAGCAACTCCTCTGAATCCAAGATGGCAGAGGTCTGGGGCACACTGGAGGAGCTCTGGGCACCTCCCCTGGGAGGTGCAGGTCAGGGGAGTGGTCACTCCCCTTTCCTTTGTCCAGTTTCGCGCCAGAGCAGGGCTGGGGGATCCCTGAACCGGTGTAGACTGGCTTATGCAGAGATGGACACCATCTGTGCCCATCAAAGCATTTCCAGGGGCTGGGGGAGGCTACTCCTCCCTAGCCCTGACACCTATTTCCAAAGGGAGAGGGTGTAACACCCTCTCTCAGAGGAAGTCCTTTGTTCTGCCTTCCTGGGCCAGGGCTGCCTGGACCCCAGGAGGGCAGAAACCTGTCTGAGGGGTTGGCAGCAGCAGCAGCTGCGGTGGAAACCCCGGAAAGGCAGTTTGGCAGTACCCGGGTTCTGTGCTAGAGACCCGGGGGATCATGGAATTGTCTCCCCAATGCCAGAATTGGGGTGACAATTCCATGATCTTAGTCATGTTACATGGCCACGTTCGGAGTTACCATTGTGACGCTATACATAGGTAGTGACCTATGTATAGTGCACGCGTGTAATGGTGTCCCCGCACTCACAAAGTCCGGGGAATTTGCCCTGAACGATGTGGGGGCACCTTGGCTAGTGCCAGGGTTCCCTCACACTAAGTAACTTTGCACCCAACCTTCACCAGGTGAAGGTTAGACATATAGGTGACTTATAAGTTACTTAAGTGCAGTGGTAAATGGCTGTGAAATAACGTGGACGTTATTTCACTCAGGCTGCACTGGCAGGCCTGTGTAAGAATTGTCAGATCTCCCTATGGGTGGCAAAAGAAATGCTGCAGCCCATAGGGATCTCCTGGAAATTCAATACCCTGGGTGCCTCAGTACCATATACTAAGGAATTATATGGGTGTACCAGTATGCCAATGTGAATTGGTGAAATTGGTCACTAGCCTGTTAGTGACAATTTGGAAAGCAGAGAGAGCATAACCACTGAGGTTCTGGTTAGCAGAGCCTCAGTGAGACAGTTAGTCATCACACAGGGAACACATACAGGGCACATACTTATGAGCACTGGGGCCCTCCCGGTGACACAGACTAAAACAACATATATACAGTGAAATATGGGGGTAACATGCCAGGCAAGATGGTACTTTCCTACAGTCCGCTTCATCAGTATATTCTACTCCTACTACTTTATTCTAAAGAAAAACAGTCAAAGAAAGTAAGGCTCCCCTCTGGTCAGTTTATACATAGAATCTTGCAATCTAATAGGATCTATGCCCACTTTATTCAGTGCATGCTAGGCAAGTTTTAAAAATTGCCCACGGTGTCAGCCAAGGTCTTTCAGCGTCCAAACTGTACATCTGGGTCCCTGCTAAAAGTAGAAGAGAAACGACTTCAACTATACCATCAGTTTATAATATGATCTTGGAGAGGCCTCTTCAGCCTCTCACCATCACATGATTGCATTAGACTTGCAAGAGGAAGTTTGTGTATACATCTAAATACAGAATTCAAACCTGGTTAGTAGCAAACAAGTGAAATACAATTTAAATACAGAAAAGTAGAAAAACACACTACTCACCAACATAAGACCAATTATAATCTGCAGAAAAAATAAGAAACAAAAAGATGAGTCCTGTATATCGTCAACTTCTAAAGGCATGCTTAAAAACACATTTACCTTCAGCAGTAAACCAATGGCTGTGCATTTTAGAAATTGTTAAATTATCAGAATGGTTATGTACAGACTGTCACCCCAATACAATTTAAAAACAAATATGATCGTCAATATGCAATTTGATTTGGCAGGTCCCTTCCATACTCTGAGATGCCCAGCAACGTTGTCTTCTCACGGCACACAGGGACTTCACACGGTATAGATGAAAAGAAAACCACAAATGGGTTATTGGATTATAAAAGTAGCCTATCTCTTTTTTAAACTATTTTAATAGACAGTAGGACTATTAGGAAAATATTGACCATATTGTTGTTCGTCCGTCGTGGTCGACGATGACCAAGAACCTCACTTTGAGGAGGTTGACTGGGTATGGTGTGTCCGGCTGATAAGTCCGATGTGGGCTCGGAAAGCTCTGCAGCACGTCGGGCACAAGTGGTCTGCTGGGTTGGTCGGCAAGGAGTTGGCTATGGATTTGTGCAGCTCATGCTTCTTCTGTGCCTCTGCAGTATTGCTCTGCTCGTAGGAAGTAGCGCCTTTGCTGATACAGCTTCACCGGGGAAGGGGGGGCGGTCTTGCGCTAGGGTTTTTCAGGAGTCCGGGTCAATGCCAAAGCTCTTCAGAGAGACTTTCAATGTGTCCTTGATGCGCTTTTTCTGCCCAACTTGTGTGCATTTGCCTTCCTTTATTACTTTAAAAGGAACAACGCGGATGCACACAGACAAATTATAACATTCTCTACACTAGGATACTAAATCTTCACCTTCTGACTTAATTTACATCCTGACACCAGATGCCAGGGAGCGATACCTGTGATCAAACCCAGTGACCCTGAAAAGAAGACACTAGTGTCAGGGCCGGACTGGAAACCAAAATCAGCCCCTTCTCCCATCCGGTCTCCTTTTCAATATCTCCCTTTCTTTTTGTCCGGAGTATGTAACCCGGAAGCAGGAGGCAGGCAGCAGCCATCGAGCTTCAAAAACCAGCTGCTATGGTCCTCCTGGCCCAAAGGAAATGCCACATAGAATAAGTGGGCAAACTGTCCTGGATCACTGTCTGAGTAGACCTGCACAGAACTAGAAGGTAAAGGCTACTGGCAGGTCAACCTTCGCTTTACGCCAGCCCAAAGCACACAAAGTTATTTAGACCAGGTCCCTGAGACGTACACTTGCTATGGACCTGTTGACTTGCATGATCAGGGATCATCATGAAACGCAGGGGTTTACATTTCCTGTAGGACACCTGCTCATATCACCATATGCAGATGACATTTTCTGTTCGTTAAGCAACCAGAAGATACTCTATTCCATGACTACGAGAAATAGTGCACTTTTATGCCATATCTGGGATTATTATTAATTGGGGAAAGTCTGAGGTATTTCCACTAATGCATGCTATGACTCAGAGGATCCTCTACGCTGTTGCACAGAATCAGTTAAGTACTTTGTAATAATAATCAATAGATGAAAAGAGTTAACAATGTGTAGTAATTACGGAGTAGATAAAACGTCCAGAGATGTCGAGAGATGGATCAAATTGCCTCGGACAACAGCTGGTCAAATTTCTGTCATATAAATGACCATATCACCATACTTTTGTGCCTGTTTTCCATCATCCCTATTCTGCTCCAAAAGACATTTTCACAACATTTGCGGGACACCAAAGAATCAAATAGTCCATGCTCGTCTTTCCCTACGATGGGGCGTTTCTCGGTTTTGTATTGTTAACCCTATTGTGCTGGCATTTCTCTTGTTGCATGTTGTTGCTGAGGCAGATAGCCGGGGAACACTGGCATCATCTCTACATCGTCACGTCATCTGCCAGATGGAGGAAAAGTTAGCTGTACAGTGCACTCACAAGGCATGGGAGTATCATTGGAACAAAGCTGGGGTCCTAGCCCTATATTTGCCAAAGTGCCCAATGGAGAATAACCCTGCCTTCCCAGCTACTGTAGAGCAGACAGTGGTGCATACCTTTACAAATTAGCCACATAAGGCTAGGCCAACTTTTTCAGGATTCAATTTTTCTGTTGCCAGAACAGTTCAAAGATGTAGCCCCTAGCAGCCATTAGGACATTTTTAAATATTTTAAATTGCATAAAGTGGAAAAAACCCTGTACCTAAAGTATAGGCCCTCTTACCAATAAAATTAAACTGAAGGTGCAGGGATGTGTCCCTATACAGGTGATGTGCAGAAAACAGGTGTGGTAAACACTGGCGAGAGGTGGTCAGAAGAAAAGTGGGCATACTGCTGTGCAGAGACTACACTTTCATCTTCTGTCATAGACACAGGCTGATATATTATAGGTTCCTCCATAGGGTATATAGTACATGTTAGATAGTGGGTTTCTGGTTGGCTAGGGTTTGCACCTAAGCCAGGCAGAACCCACCACTATTCAGGGCAATTAGGTTACTCACCAGGGCAAGTAAGTTACACACCAAGACAACCTGTGCTCACCCCCTGGTAGCTTGGCACAGAGCAGGCAGGCTTATCTCCAGAAGCAATGTGTTAAGCGTCTACATAACACCCTCCCACCAGTGACACAATAAATACAACACAAAAAGGAATTCCAACAGGATATGAAAATACGTTTCTTATATTGTACATATATACCATAGATCATAAGCGACAGGTAACCTAAGTACTCTGTATATAAAGCAATTACTGTAATAGGAATCAGTGTCCTTCTGATGCAGGTATACCAGAAGATCAGGAGATACTTTTGCATAAAAAAGGTACAAAAATCACCACGAGTGTACACAATGTGTCTTAGTTGCGAGAACACACAAATCACTGTATGTAATTATGGAGCGCCAGGGCACTTGCGCTTCTGCTAGGCCAAATACAGTATGTTTTATGGGACCTGCTGGAAGGAATATAAGTATTACCAAAGTGTGGGCCGTAGGAGCTCCAGCACGCCCTCTCGTCGGATTACGGTACCCCCGCCACCACTTTCACGGAGCTTCTTTGCATGCAGTGTTTGTGTGGCGATCAGGGCCTCCGTCAAGGTTTACCCCACGATGCCATGACTGGTTAAGCACCCCATAAGCGAGGACCCCGGACACTGCCCAAGGTAAGGAGTGGGGCACGCACCAGATATAGGATTGCGGGGAAACCCTCCTCGGGCCGCTGCATGCAGATTTTCACAGAGGCCACTGCCCGCGCGCGGCACAGCAGAGTGATCAGGTACAGCCCTTCTCAGCGGGTACCGGGCCACGGGCCTCGGGGTGGGACCCGTGATGTCATGCTCCGCAGGGTGGCTTGAGACCGCAAGGACGTCAGCAGGAGTCTCCTGGAGTCTTTGTGTTGACTGGCCAACGCGTCCTCGGAGAGACAGCTTGCCAGCTCAACTTGCACTGTCTGTGCGACGGGAGTACCCCGAGGGACACGTCTGGGACCGGGCAGGAGGTAGTCTTCGGCACTCAGATGCCCGCCCTCTCCCCAACACTTCAGCAATCCCTCTCCAATGCATGAGGGCAAAAAGCAACTCCTGGGCGCCGCGGTGTCGATTGCACCTCTCAGGACGCCCTCAGAGCATCCTTAACCTGCGCTGGTGATCCCTCAGGTTCGGACAGCCGTGATCTATAGCAGCGCACTGTCATTATTCGGGGCGCCGCCGCTTTTGACAAGTAGAGCGTGGGGCCCTCATAAGTAGAATGACAACGAAGCGCTTGAACCCCTGCAGCTTGAGGAAGACCTGGGTGGCCGGACTCGAGAGTCCCACCGCCGTTGCGGCTATGCCTCAGGGGTTACTCTCCAAATCTCGAAGCCCCCCTCACAAGTGCAGAGAGGGGAGCAGTCCATGCATTCCTGGGTAGCTCTTGGGGGCACAAGAGTAGAGGGCAGGCAGCAGTCCAGCACATCAGGGCAAGTCAGTCCAATGGCGGTTTCACCTGGCAGCGGTCATCTGGCAAACCAGAATCAGGGGGGCGGGTGGCAGTGGGGCACCACACAGAAAAGCAATCCAATTAGTCCTTTATGCCAGCAAGAAGCAACAGGTAGCAGGCCAACAACAGAAGAGCTGTCCAGATGAATGCTTTTGCAGCTCAGCAGTCCTTCTGGAAGAGGTTCAGTTCCAGTTCCAAAAGGGCTCTAAGAATCATGAGGTCAGAGCCCCTGTACATATACTCCAAAAATGTCTTTGTTCAAGGGGGGTCTTCAAAGGAACCCTTTCAAGTGAAACACAACAGCTTTAAACCCAGCACTGTCTCCAGACATCAGTGGAGGGTAAACAGCCAACTGTGCAAGGGTGGTATAAAGCCTATTGACATGTAAGGTGTGAACGACTCTTCCGCTCCCCAGCCCAAAATGACTTTCAGTATGCAGATGACTCTCCTGTCACAGCTAGCCCCTCCTGTGTTGTGGCTGTCTGGAAAATATGCACAAAATGTAAATGTCACTCTGCCCTATACGTGGATTGGAGTCAGGTTGCAAAGCACAGAGTTATAAGCACTGAGAAATGCCCACTTTCTAAAAGTGGAGTTTCCAAAGTAGTAATGCAAAATCCAACTATCATAGTAAGCAGGACTTCTCACCACCATTCCGAACATGGCAACGCTACTCCTTCCAGGTCAGCAATTACCACTTAAAAATATATATGGGAATTCCCAATGCTGACCTATGAGAGGTGCAGCCCACACAGTAGTGAAAAATGAAATGGGTTTAAAGGTCCTAGTAGTGACAAACAGCATATCAGTTCATGCCCTACCCTTTACACACAGCACCATGCCCATGGAGCTACTAAGGGCTTACCTTAAGGGTTACTTGGGTGTACTAAAAGGGGATTATAGGCCTTGACAAGTAGTTTGACTTGCCAAGTCAATGTGGCAGTAAATTGCGCATGCAGAAACTTCAGTGGCAGGCCTGTGACATCTTTGAAAGGCTACTTGTGTGGCTGGCACAATCAGCGCTGCAGGCCCACTAGTAGCATTTAATTTACAGGCTCTGGGCATATGGTATACCACTTTACAAGGGGCTTACAGATAAATTAAATATGGTAAACAGGTGTAAACCGACGATACCAAGTTTTAGTAGAGAAAGGACATGCACTTTAGCACAGATTAGCAGTGGTAAAGTGCCAGAGTACTAAAGCCAACAAAAATACTATCAAAACATAAGGAGGAAAAAGGCAAAAAGTTTGGTGATAATCCTGCAGAAAGGGCCTTTCCCAACAGTACGACACAGAGACTACATAGAATTAATCAGGATAATGATTATGCATGTCAGAGATGTGGAATTCACTTACAGGGTTTATGCATTGTGCATGGTCTTGCCTCAAGTACATCAGACCTCTGGTGGGCTGTAGGGAAAGAGCTTGATAAGATGTTGACATATGCACTACCCACCACACCACTAGTTCGGTTACTTGGGCATTCGCTGATGTTCCTAAACCAATCAGGCGACTTACTGCCCTACTGCTGCTACTAGCAAAAAGGCAGATGGCAGCGGGGTAGAGGAAAGGACCTTCTCAAAGAGTAATAAGATGGATAAGAGACGTCCTTGGGTGCAAGTCCACCTCTGAAGTACACTCCATTTTAATACCAGACAAAAAAAAAAAAAAAAAAAGAAGAAGACGACCTAAGGATATTAGTAGACATTCTATGGCTAATGCAGAACATATTGGGCGAATTTGAGCAATGCGGACATCGTGAATAACCGCACATTTGTGTGTGTAACCTGGTTGTACGAAGTTATATGACTGTCTAGTGCACTCTCACTCATCTAATTAACTCTCTTGATGTGCACACAGTAAAATTTGGTCTTGATGCATTGTAATTGAGCAGAACTTGATTATTATGGCCATGTTGGTGTACATGTTTGTTTATACTGTAATGATAAAAAACAAAGCTATTTAATCCAGTTTAAAATCCCAAGAAAGGAGCCTCGTTGTTCAAAGTGAAGGTGTCCGTGCATGAATGTGAGGTGCGTAGCGAGCGCGAGTGTCTCAATAATTGAAACATAACACTGGCAACGAGGGACGGACTCGAACTCACGCTCACCCACCAACAAGGCAGACAGGTGGTGAGGCCCAACAGTGTCGAAATTGCGTCAGGACTAACGTGGCTAACCAGACGTGTGAGGCGCCCAAGGGCCTGATCAGGTCGAGAAAAGGTCAGGCCGCATGCGGCGAGAGCCTGCTTTTCAGGATCACGTTTGGCTGAGGAGAGCTGCTGTTCACTGCATGTCTAGGTGAACATGTCCACGACGTGATAAATCTGGCAACACACGCAAAATGGAAAAAAGAAGAAAAAGAAAAAAGAAAAAAAAAGAGAGAAGAGGGGGCCCAAATGAGGGGCGAACCAGCAGGAGGCAAGGCTGAAGGGGCATGCCAGGCCCTAGTTCAACTGGCTACCACAGGTCACTGACACTAGGGAAAGAGTCACCTCTTAGCTAAAAGAAGCACCAAGTGGCAGACATAAGGTGCACACCACCACTGGTCGCACCCCACGTGGGCCATCTGCAATCAGTGCCGGACAACAAGCGTGTGTGTTGGCACAGCACAGCGTATCGCACATGAACAGCGTGTCGTGACCTGCTGTGAGCGGTAGGCCTTCAAAACTCAGCACAAGGAGCGCAGTGGTCATGGCAGACGACCCGACACCAGCCACAGCAACATTCCATGGTAGGTGCGCTCCCGCCATTTAGCGAGCTAGCAGATCCTGCCACAGCGTCGCCCAGATGGAAGTTGTGGGTCGAGCGCCTGGAGAACTACTTTGTGGCCGCCCGTGAGAGGGACGGAGCTGTCAAGAGGTCCCTACTTCTCCATTTTGCGGGGGATAAAGTGTACAAACTCTTAACATCTGCCACACACAGGCGCCTATGACAACTATGGCGCAGTGGTGAAGGCCCTGAATGCGCATTTTGATCCACAGCTAAACCCTGCTTTTAAATGTTCTAAATTACGTCAGGCACAGCAGAGAGAGGGTGAATCCATCAACCAATTTTACGCCCAACTCCTTGAACTTGCAAGCACATGCACAGAAGATGATCAAGAAGAAGAGATACAAGCGCAAATTATACAGGGGTGTAGAAACAAGATGCTGAGAGGCCTAATACTGAGGCAACCCGGTATCACTTTGGACGAGATCCTCGTCATGGCACGATCCCACGACCTATCTGCAGCCAGAGGCACGGAGATGGATATGGCGATGTCACACATGCCAGAGAAAGCCTCAGTAGTCAAAATGGAATGTGCGGACGCAGTGCAGATGCAACCAACAGGGAGGAAGCCGAGGCAGTACGCCCCCGCCAAGCAAGGAGGATGATGGGATTATTGAGGGAGGGAAGAACACAATCCAAGGGAGTACATGCTCCAATAGCGGAAAACTCGATTTCGCCGCCGTCTGCAAGGGAGGCGCAAGAGGAAGAGGAACGAGAGGGAGATGCCCACCCACCAGGGCGGTAAAACAACTATTGCTAGATGACCCCGTAGCATGTGATGCCCGGTACACAACATCACGCCACACTCTGGAAGAGTCCTCCCCCGCGGAGGAAGAAGTGTTCCTGATATCATTCACAAACTACTTTAAAAAAATAAAAAAATAAAAAAAAGAAGAACACCGGCGGCCACAGCCGACATGCATGATCAAAGTAGCGGGGTCTCCTGTCAAGGCCCTTTTAGAGTCTGAACGTGATGGGCGCGCAACAATACCACTGCCTCCAGCCTCGTCCCCCATTACCCCCATCAAATACCAGGATATTTACGTATGGAAGATGCACACCTTTGCCTCTAAAGGGGCGCATGGCCATGAAGGTTCAGGCGGAGGGCCGAGATATAAACACTACATTCCATACAGTCAACTGGGAAGCTGACACCCTTCTTGGCAGTCAAGCGGAAGAAGAGTTATGCCTGGTATCGTTTGCAAAAAGCAATAGGACATGCCAAATAGATGAGTTACTGAGACAATCCCCAGAGCTATTCACAGGTCTCTGCTTCCTCAAAGCACCTCCAATTACATTACATATCGACAAGGCTGTGAAGCCAGTTGCTCTAAGACACCGAGGATACAGTTTCATCTCAGGCCGCTAGTACAACAGGAGCTGGCTAGCCTTGAAGACCAAGGGGTCATCGAGACAGTATCCGGGCCCACCCCTTGGTTGTCACCCATGGTGATAGCAGAAAAGCCAAAGCAGCCCAGGAATATCTGGCTCTGATTTGACATGCGACTTCCCAACCAGGCCATCAGATGGGAGAGGCACATCACTCCCACCATAGACGACACAATCGCAGATCTCACTGGCTTCAAGTGATCCTCCAAATTAGACCTGAACGTGGGATACCACCAACTAAGCCTAGCGGAGGAGAGCAGGCACATCACTACTTTCTCAACGCACCTTTGGTTGAGAAGGTACAAATGTCTGAGCTTCAGCGTATCATCGGCGGCCGAAGTATTCCAGAACACCATCCGTCAGACTTTGACTGGCTTACCAGGCGTCATGAACGTCAGTGATGACATACTGATTAATTCTGCTACGGCAGAGGACCACCATCGGCATCTGAAGGCTACCCTCAAACGGCTATCAGAGCATGGGCTCACCCTCTATAAAGCCAAGTGTGCTTTCTTCCAAAGGTCAATTGACTTCTTTGGGTAGGTGTTTAACCAAGAAGGCATCCAAGTAGACCCATGAAAATCCAATGCCATTAGACGGGCCCCCACCCCACAAACCGTGACTGAAGTGCGGAGCTTCCTAGGAATGTCGACCTATTGCATCCAATTTATCCCACAGCTAGCCACACTGTCCGAGCCACTCAGAGCCCTCACAAGAACTGATGCACTGTGGGCATGGCGGAGCTGAGAGGAAGAAGCATTCCAAGCACTTAAAGAGGCTCTGCTGTGTGAGACCACCATGGCCTACTTCGACCCCACAAAGAAAACTGAGCTTGTTGTGGACAAGAGCCCGGTAGGACCCTGCACAGTCCTGGCCCAAGAAAGAGAACCGGACAGGTGGGCACCACCAGCGTATGCCAGCAAGGCATATACCCAGACTGAACAGGGCTGCTCTCAAATCGAGAGGAAGGCCCTAGCTATTAAGTGGGCGTGTGGTCACTTCCACCTTTACCTACAGGGAGACCGTTCTGGGTAGTCAGCGACCACCAACCACTCATCCCGTTGTTCAAGGGGACCGCGCCACACCCGCCTCCCCACATTGAAAGATGGGTAATCCAACTCCAGCACTACTGCATGGAAGTGGTGTACCAACCTGGAGCCAAGAACCCCGCGGACTTCCAATCCGGACGGACACCCGTCGGAGCAGGCTCAAACTACCGGTGGAGGTGAAGACGACACTGAAGCGCATGTGCAAGCGCTAGCTCGGGGCAGTTGTCAGAAAGAACTCAGCACCAAAGAGATCTCAGAGGCCACCCGGGAAGATGAGGTGTTGCTGCAGGTGAAACAAGAGTTGGAAGGCGGCTCCTGGAACCTCTTTTTCACAAACAACTGGACTGTGGCTGAAAGAGAGCGGCTGACAAAGCTATGGAGGGTCCATAACAAACTGAGCTTGACATCTGATGGGCTCCACCTACAAAGGACGCCGACTAGTGATTCCCCTCCAGCTACAGCATCATATGATCCTGCTGGCGCACGGACGACATCAAGGAATGACAAAAATGAAAGCGTGCATGAGGAAGAAGGTGTGGTTCCTTGGCCTCGAAGAGGGAGTCGAACAGTGGTGCGACAATGCCCGGCCTGTCAGCTAACGGCCATCCCCGATGTACTTGCCCCAATCATCACAGAAGAATCCTACACCACCCCTTGCTCGCAAATCAGTCTAGACTTTGGGAGTTTTCCAGACGGCCGGATCACCCTACTTCTCGTCGACGGGTACTCCAAATATCTGATTGTGGAGGTCATTGCGTCCACAGCTTTCGCTGGTCCGGCCCTTGAGAAAATCCTTGCCATGTTTGATCTACCAGATGTGATAAAGACTGATAATGGGCCCCCATTCCAAGGAAGTGAGTTTGAAGAGTTGATGAAGTGGCTAGGCATCAGACATCATAAAATCACGCCACAATGGCCTTAGGTCAATGGAGAAGTTGAGCGGTTCAAGCACACGCTCAATAAGGTTCTCAGGATTGCTATCTTGGAAGCCAGTGACCCTCATCTCAGCCTTCATCAGTTCCTATGGGAATATAGAGGGAACCCTCATTGCCCCTCCGGTCAGACTCCTTGGTCAGTGATGCTCGCTGGGCAGAGGCAAGACACCATCCCACGTCTTCGGGTGGCAGCTCACCTCATACCGTCCGGAGCAAACACAAGCTAGGAGGGAAGAAGTGAGGGATAAAGCGGAGCAAGAGAAGGCGTGCTGCGTCAAGAGACCTTCAGATCGGTGATCAGGTGATCAAAGACAGGAATCCAAGTTAGAAATTCTGCACACCATACAAGCCTGGGCTATGGACAATGACTGGGGTGTCTGGGACCATAGGGACAGCAGAAAAGGGGAGAGATAGGGTAATGCGGAATGTCTCCTTGTTTCGGAGGGCAACTTTCCTGGAACCCTCAGATGAGCCGGAAGGCGATGACTACTTCCCAGACTGGTCCATAAACAAGGGGGGGGGGGGTTTCAAGGACAAGAGCATGAGAATGAGTCGCCGATGGCCGCCGGACCGACCCCTCCAAGGCAGCCTGTTACCAGTGCTTTGATGGCCCAGGGATGGTGAGATCAGATCTCAGTCAGGGAGGCATAATCTGAGACCCAATCCCCTCCCCAAAAGACTAAAATATTTTGCATGTACTTTAATGTTGGAGATGTTTGATCTAGTTGTGGAGGGATGTAATGTTGTGCAACGGTCTAGTGGTCGGCCTCTAGACGACCCTGAATGTGCCCAGGAAGACCAGAACTGGTTCAGGGAGACCAGGGGTCTTTAAATAAAAGTGGGAAAAGAAGAGCGGGATCTTCCCTTTCCCTATGTTCCAAGTGAAGGTGTCCGTGCATGATTGTGAGGTTCGCAGCGATCGCGCGCGTATCAATAATCGAAACATAACATATGGGTCGCTACCTTCCTTGTAGCAGGTAAATTGCAAGAGCTCTTTCTTATTTGGGCGCATATAGGCTTTTCTATTTTAATCCGTTTGCATTTATTGCTGCGCTAAGGCGGGCTCGCTCTCCCTCGTCTTTCTTACACCATGAACCTCGGGGGTGTGGCAGCAACTTGGCCAGCTGAGGCAAGTGCGCCACAGAAGGATCAGTAGTCGCCGGACCCGCAGCCAGTGAACGTGCGTGCAGTCACGCGCTAGGGAGGTGCGTTGCACGATTCCACGATCTGAAAAGTGGTGCCAGACCCCTCTCACAGCGGAATCCCAGACGCGTGTGCGTCAGGACAGGCTGTAGCCGGACGTGCACTCCGCTTTGATATGGAAACGTGCTGCTCCAATGGTTTATAGGGACTGCCGTGCCAGGCCTGCGTTCCTCCATCTATGGGCAGGGAGTGCTGGAAGTAAAAGGTGATGTATTTGCGTTGAGTCCGCTGGCGTGCACTGAAGCACCAATTTAAATCATCTTCTCTCACCTTTTATTTTTCACCTCGAACAAGCCTCTTACATGGGGTTCGGGGAGCAGTCCTCGGATATATTGAACCTAGCGTTCTTCACACAAGAAAGTGACTCAGTAAGTGAATGAATTGGGGGTGGAGTGTATTTCTGGGCCTTTTGTGTTTGCCGGTGAACGTCATCACTAAACTTTGATGTTTCCTACGCAAAGTTCCTCTCGTGTCTTTATAATTGTGCTTTTAAGGCAGCTCAGTTTATTAACTTTTCAGTCCAAGCCGTTTAGTTATTCCTAGTTCCAAGGGACATGGAATGTTTGGGCAGGTTATCTGAGTCACTTCTTCCCATGCTTGGTGTTACAGTAGGTTTGCATCAGAATTGAGCCTCCAAAGGAAGATTTGTTTGCACACACTTCCAAAACACACAAAAAAAGCAAATGGCCAAAAGGCTAGCACCATGCTCCCTCCCAGCCTCTCTCCCCATTGTTCTTATACTCCAGGTCCTGAAGAAGATTCAGAGAGGGCAGGTAGAGTTGAGTTTGGTAATGCCTTACTGGCAAACCAAACATGGTTCCCTCCTCTGTATAGCAGGGAAGAAGAGGATTCTCCAGCTGCTTCCTCTTTCCAGAGTTACCTTTGTTCCTCTACGGTCTCTGCAGCGTATAAATCTGTTGGTCTAGAGATTGAGCGGTCACATGGGACCAAGAAGGGTCTTTCTTTCTTTTCCCTCCTACTTCTGGAAGGTCTTGTACTAACAGGTCCTAAAGTTGCCACTGGTCATCTTTTGACAAATAATTGATTAGATTGTCCCTTAAAGTGTATTTAGCAAATTCTCCAGGGTGGGTTTGGCGAAAGGCTTTCTCTGTCAACTTTAAAATAATGGTCAGGAATGAATGCTTTTAGATCAGCCTGGGGTGATTTGTCAATAAATAGTATCTCGTAGCAGGACTTAAGACAAAACACCAAGTTGCCTTTTTCCCTCCTGTAATCTCCCACAGGTATAATTTTTTTATTTTTCACAGGTAACTCCTTTTGAGCTTTTGGAAACCGTGTCAGAACCTTTAAAATCTTCTTGGTAGCCATCACTAGAGCAAGCAGGATAGGGGAATTGAGTTCTGTTCTCTGTCAACATCCACACCTAAAGATTTAGGAAGATAGAACAGTGATGCATTCACGTCTACACTTTAGTCCTTAACACCCCTTTTCATAGAAATCAGGAAATTGTTTTTCCAGTTCTTGACAAAAGCTCCCCCGTGGACTCAAGAGTTTTCTATTCAGTTCTTGGACATGGCAGGAGCTGTAAAGATCCATCTCTAGAGGACATCAGAGTTGATCTGAGTCAGAGTTGAGACAGTCTGACAGTTTGCCAATTTTGGGTCAGGTAGGAAAGGCTGTACGTCATTCAAGGCTACACTCTCCGTATGGATGAAACCAGTTATTTTGCTGGCATTCCTGGATGCGGGTCAGGACCCTCCCAGCTCCCACGAATCTTAGAGCTCTGATGGTGAATGCAGCCATCACCTCTTGTCGGGACTATGCAGTTGCCTAGTATTCAGGACTCCTGGGGATAGATTGCTACATAAGATTCAGCTCATTCAGGACTCCTGGGGATAGATTGCTACATAAGATTCAGCTCATTCAGAATTTTGCAGATAGGTTAATTTTTAACCTTCACAAAATCAGATTAGCAATTTGAAATCCTTCACTGGCTTCCAGTTGAAATGCATATTCAATTTAAAGCCATATGCAACTGTCCTTCTGCCTCTTCTATTAAAGGAAACTTTTTTATTCAATTAGAAGGGCTTTAAAACATATCTATTCTGTTAGGGACTTTGGCTGCTACTGTGTCTGTTTTCTATTAATTCATAGCTCTATGAAGCCTTCTGGCATCCGTCGCACTTTATAAATTCAGTCACTCAAATATCACAGCAGAACAGTACAGTATTTCATAGTATGTGTACAACTAAAAAAGAAGCCCTTCAGGAGTCAAAACGCCGAACCTTAAAAAGTGCAAAAAGATATGCATCATGCTTGCCAATTTTCTAAAGTCAGAGAGCCCTCTTAAAGTAGCCGATATTTTGAGAAGAGTGTCTGTAATGTAAAAATGACTTTCAAACACTTTAGTAGCAAAGAAAAAAATATTCTTTCTAGCCGGTGTGAATTGCATTTAGGTTTTCTATTTTTCAGTTGCAACAAAAACTCTTCTCCTGGGTGCTCATTTAGAGGGGTTTAGGCCACGTTAAATCAACCATCTGTTAAAATATCTCAATAGAGCAATCAACAGCTCAAAGCTAGCCAGTTAACTTCTATAAAGTGACAGCCATGATGTTGCAAAACAAGTTTAGCATTTAAATAACTTTTAATCCATCTCCAACAGAAAGCACATTTATTTTCAATTCCAATCTGCATGTGGACATATCAGATTGAGGATCATGACGCAACGGCAACAAATTCACATTGAAGCGAAAATGGCAGAAGCACTGTGCAACTCTGGTGGAGTTGGCAATGCTTCAGATTTTCCTCTGTGCCTTCTCTTCGTTGTTTCCATGGCACAAGGAACCAGGAAACCTACTCATGAAGCCTATGGTCTGTAATGAGATTATAGGACCAGCAGTGCCAATGTTTTGTCTGCACAGGACACAGATGAATGTGATATCCCAAACTGGTTTTACAGGGGTGATTAAATTGTTACAATGGTCAGAATTCATACGGCTACATAGCTTCCGTATATCATCTTTCTGCAGCACAAACACGGTGTAATACTAGTGCAGATCTCCACTGAAACACCCACCTGTGTTACTAGAATAATATCTACTTCCTATGTAAAGTAAGATATAGGGCATCCGAGGCTGCTCTCGCTTGCCTCAAAGGGCTAAATTACACCAGCAACTCTTCAAGTTCTCATTCCCAAGATGTACCTGTCGCACAGATGCTCTGCTCAACCTTAAATTATGGTCTCCTTAGGAGGAAATACAAAGCCTCTTTGGGGCAAACCCATGTCCATTAGGACACTCCTTATGAATAAGAGTTTACCCCAAAGGTCCATTCAAAGAATGGCCATCAATACAATCTTTGATTCTTGTTTGCTACATCATTAGCCCTTTTTGTGGGGTGCAGGTGAAGCATTTCAACACGCCCGACGTTTCAAAAACCAAAAGACTTCAGCAATGATCTCTGCTGCTTCTCAAATGGACATGGGTCTCCATTAACCACCTGTAGCACATCAGCCATTGTGAAGACCTGGCACCAGTATCTATAGGGGCCTTCCTGGTCTAAGGGTCAGTGGAGTAACAAAACTTGAGCCCCCACCTCCCCCCCTGCAAAGTACATGGAGGGGCCCCCTCCCCCACAAGAGCTCTCAGGTAAGAGGCCCGCAGCCCGTGCACAGTGTACTGTGTTGAGGGGCCCTCTTTGAGCTTGCACCCCTCCGCTCCACGCACTGCAGGGACTATTGTTACGCCAGTGCTAAGGCTCACTAGGGTCCACATGTGAAGTAAGAACAGTCGCACACCCTGCTACCCCATATGACATGCAGTGGCTTTGCACACCTTCTTAGTCTTATATGCCACACTAACATACTGCCTCCCAAACGAGATAAAACCAGGCCATATAAAAATAAGCGTGAATCATCCTGCATGATCACTGAGGATTCATTCATATTTCTATTACTATCCAGACAACCCACTAATTTGGGAAGGAGACAAATCTACATCTGATCAATATAAGAATCACACACCTTAGCATCAGTCAAAGGTGTCCAAGTGTTTAAAAGCCTCTGCATGGACCTCAAAGTGGGACAACTGACTGAAATTAAAGACTACCCTAAAGACAAAAATTTTTAAGCATACTCAACCCAGCATAAAACAAACCTATATCATCATCATCATCATCAGGGTAGTGCATCCTAGGCTTAGAGGCAAAAGTGCGCATACGACAGCTGTGAGAAATTGGGTTGTTGATTGAGGGGGGTGCGAGCCATTCTCAAGCAACAGCCACAATCCACGTTAGGGTCAACCACAAAAGTCACTAAATTACCCTGTGCTTAACTCTCTGGTAGCTGCACACAAAAGTAGCCAGGCTTAACTTAGAGACAATGTGCAAAGTATTTATTCAGTACACAAACATTAATAAATGACAATTCAAGAAGATTCCACACCAATATAGAAGAAACAAAAGAGTGAACTTTCATAAATTATTTGACATAAAAATGCCGAAAATCTCATCAGTAGAACCAGAAATATTCAACTTCAAACATTTAAGGTGAGTTTAGCACCTGAAAGCCCAAGGCACCACTTGTGGTTATCTGGTCATGCAAGACCAGGTGAAAGTCACAAGTTCAGTCAGACCACGATGGAGCACAGATCAGATATAGGGAGAGGTTAGTCCTGCTGAAAAACATATCTTCTCAAGTCTAGTGTGAAGAGTCTAATTCGCGGTGGAGGAGGCTGCAAGGAGAGCGTCACGGACAGTCATTGCTGGAGCTTTGCATAGGCGTAACCATGGGCCAGCTGGTCAGTTTCAGGAAGGCCTCTGGAGCTTATTGTGTCCCTGTAGCTCAGAACTGGAGGTCAGTCAGCTGTCTCTTAAAGTCACTTCATCCTGGGATGAAGGGTGTACATCGTCTTCCTTCTCAGGCAGCTGGGCAGGCCTTTAGCAGAAGGGCAGTCCTTTTTCTGTAGAATTCTGAGGTCTAAGAGTGTACTGAACAGTGGGTCCGACAGTCCCATGTTAATACCTGGCCCCATCTTTGAAGTGGGAGAACCTTCTGGAGTTTCCTCCCCACAGAGGTGTCTTGAATTTTCTACCACCTGTCCTGGTCCCAGCCTGTCTTAGGTACAATAAGCTCATGTGAAGTCCCTTGTGTGTGAGAGCTGGACCAGAGCCTTGGAAGTGCAAGTGTCGTGGGTGACCTCTCTGTCCCCTCGCCCCCATCAAGCCAGTATGGCTCTCTATGGTGATGCTGTCTGGGATGAATACAAAAAGGCCAAATGGCAACCACACTTAGTCATGTGACTGAGGAGACAGGCTACAGGCATCAAACGGCTAGATCAAGAAAATGCTAACTTTCTGAAAATGCCAATTTCAGAACTGGGACTTAAAATCTGTCTTTACCATTAAGGAGGGTTTTCAATAACAATTCCTCAGACACCAACCATCAAATTCATAACTGCTCCAAAACAAATGTTATCATGTATTTAATGTAATAATAAGATAACCCAACATTATCCTATGAGAGGTAGGCCTTGCAGTAGGGAAAAACAAATTGAAGAGTTTTTCCACTACCAGGAAATGTAAAACTTAAAAGTACAAGTCCAACTTTTGAAATACGATGCATTCTGCCCTTTAGATTGGGGGCCTATCCTAGGGGTGGCACATGCATTAAAAGGGGTTTAGGCCAGGCAAAAGGTTTATTTTGGCAGGTCAAAATTGCAATTTAAAACTGCACACATTGTCTGCAATGGCAGGCCTGAGAGATGCTTTAAAGGGCTACTTAAGAGTGTGGTACAATAAGTGCTGCAGGCCCACTAGCAGCATTTAATTGACAGGCCCTGGCTACGTGGAGTACCGTTTTACTAGGGACTTCTAAGTAAATTAAATTTGCCACTTGGAGATTAGCCAATTTTACCATATTGTCAACATCAGGACAGTGCGCGCTCTATGGGTGACAAAAATGCAAAACCCCAGCCTTTATGCAAGAGCATAATTCATGCATTGTGTTTATATGCAGTATACTAACCTTTTGCATTGCAGACCTTAACCTTGAAAAACACTATTTATGGTGTTTGCAATAACTGTTCATTTGTAAGGTATTGCTGCAGACTGACTGAGTTTGTTAGGGTGTGGTCCCTTTCTAGGACCTTCTAGAAGCTTTCTCTGCAGCATGACTGGGTGTGGTTTGTGGTCTGGACCAGACTCTATATAAGGGAGCCAGCCCAGCTCCACATGCTCACTATTCAGGAGGTCCCGGTGCAGAGCAGCAGCAATTTCCTGAGCTCCTGTTCCGGAGGCCTACCTTGACGTTCCAGGCCTGCCCCGCATTATCTTGGTGATCCTTGAGCAGGGTGGTAAGACAGAGGTTGGGCTGGGCGAATCATTGCTCTGATGTAAATCTTGATGTTCAGATCGGCAAAGGCTTGCGCGATCATTGCATGGCCTTTACATATTCTGGTTAGAAACGGCAGTGAGCGCGATTCATTTCCCGCATGTAAATCTTGGTGTGCAGATCGGCAAAGACTTGTGCGATCATTTCATGACATTTACATATTCTTATTAGAATCGGCAGTGTGCACAATTCATTTCCCGCATGTAAAACTTGGTGTTCAGATCGGCAACAGTGTGCGCAATCATTTCATGACAAGTAAAAACTTTGATGTGTAATGTTTGTTGAAGTACACACATTTATCCTGAGTCTATGGGTTTCCTGTGAAGATGATAAATTCAGAATGTGACGGTCTTTTTGTATATTAAGTCCCTAGTACAATTCCAATTGTTTTCCAGGGAATGTTTGATTGTTTTGTCCTCATGTTAAAAATGCAGCGTTTGTTCTAAAACAGTATTGTAGAAAGTTCTTGTATTTCTAGTCATTATGTGACATTTTATGGATAGCTATTATGAAACATGGCATTAATCATTCTTGATTTGTTCCAGGTAGCTAGAGCTCTTGAGATCTAGTTAAAGTCACTTCTTAGATTATCCATGGTTACAATAAGACAATGCTTAGAACCATAGTCTAGTGAAAGTCAATGTTATTATATTCTGATATTGCGTTGTTTAACCTTTTGGTTCCTACAGGTCTCCTTCCCAGCTGTTCCCTACTTAATACCTTTTTCCCCACTTGGACTCTCTTAGGCTCTGTGATTTTTCTATCAGGGTTTTGGAACTGTCTTGTGGTGGACATGTTGGGAACGTGCGCAGACCCAGAGGATCTGGTCTCCCTGACAGAATAGTGAGCACACAAATGTATTATCCTCTTGGTTTGCGTGTGTTCTCAGCATGGCCACATTGGACGAGCTAGTCAAGGTTATCACGCAGCTCCCAGCAGAGGTAGTGTCATCGAAGGATATAGCAGCCAGCTTAGCTGAGAGAGTGAGTCAGTTGCAGGAAAGGGCAGAAAAGAAGGAACAAAGTCCTTTGGGTGTGTCTTGGCCTGGTCCGTCTTGTCAAGCTTCTGGAGGTAATCCTCCTACGAACATTTCCCTCAACGTTCCTTCAGCCATTCCCCTAGCTCCTCCAGAACGTTTTTCAGGCGATCCCCTGAAAGCGCAATCTTTCTTGGTTCAAGTGGAATTACATTTTACCTGCCGACCAAACACTTTTCCTGATGCCCAATCCAGGTTGGCCTTCTTGTTATCTTACCTGACTGGGGACGCAGCCACCTGGGCAATCCCTCTTGTGCCTAAAGACAGTCCCCTCCTTTACAATTGGAGAAATTTTGTTTGTGAGTTCGAACAAGTGCTTGATCGAAGAACTGTGACATTGTCGGCAGATCGTGAACTATTAGACTTGCGACAAGGTAACCAGGATCTAGTGTCTTACTTAGCTAACGTTTATCGGCTGGTAGCCGAGACATCCTGGCCTGAAGAAAAGCAAGCGGCCTTGTTTTACAAAGGGCTCAAGGATGAGTTAAAGGACATTCTTGCTCAGATAGACCCGCAGCCTAGAGATTGTCGAGATCTAATAAATCTTGTTTTGAGACTGGATCATCGTCTAGCAGAACGAAGGGGAACACGCAGAAAGACTGAGAAATATTCCTGGCGTGTTCACGATCATAGAGAATCAAGAACCCAGAAAGAGAGAACTCCAGAACCAATAGAAATCGGAACAATCAGGAGACCTTTGACCACAGACGAAAAGGACCTACGTAGAAAGAATGGACAATGTCTTTATTGCGGGCGCAAGGGTCATTTCGCCAAAGATTGTCCAATCAAACCAAAGAGCAAACGAGGTCCTGTCCAGAAACTTGGAGCCAATGCACAAGTCGAGCCGGAAAACTAAGTCAACCAAGATGTAAAGAAGGGTTGCTCTTGGGTGTCACCGTGGACCCCTCACAGTCTAGACATCAAGCTGGGCATAAAAATTCAAGTAAAGAAAAATAACTATTTCAAGAAGGCCCTCGTAGATCCTGGGGCTACCGGGAACTTTGTTGATGACCAATTGGTTCGCACATGGGGGATCCCATGCACCGAGAAGAAGACTCCAGAGATAATACAAGCAGTAGATGGAAAACTTGACTGGAGGCCCAGTAACTCTTCAGACTATCCCCTTGTCGGTGATCTGTGAGGGGGGAAATCAAAGAACCAAATATGAAGAGAAGCTCATCTTTGACATGATCCATGCTCCTCAGTATGGAATTATGCTTGGCTTAACATGGTTAACTCATCTCAATCCTGAGATTAACTGGGCAGAATGGAAAGTCGTGTTCTCTTCTGCCCTATGTAATAAAAAATGCCTCCAGACGTCTCAAGTCACCACAAATTGCAACTCTTACATAGCCACTGCAGCGGAGAAAGAAGTAAAGTTGCCCAGGCAGTATTCGTCCTATGAAGATATATTAGATGAAAAAGAAGCATAAACCTTGCCTCCTCATAGAACTTATGACTTCCAAATTGATCTAACTCCAGGTGCACTACTCCCTAGCTGTCGTGTATACGCCTTGTCAGAACATGAAAATCAACACTTACGAAAGTACCTAGATCAATTCTTAGAGAATGGCTTCATCCGCCCTTCCAAGTCTCCTGCAGCTTCTCCTTTGTTTTTTGTCCGTAAGGCGAATGGGGACCTTCAAACCTGTATTGACTATAGGGGTTTGAACAAGGTCACAATCAAGAACAAATACCCTTTGCCCCTGATTCCTGTCTTGTTGGATCAAATAAAAAAAGCAAAAATTTACACTAAGCTCGATCTACGAGGTGCTTACCATTTAGTCAGAATGAGAGAAGGCGACGAATGGAAAACTGCTTTCAAGACAAGATATGGTCTCTTTGAATATACTGTCATGACTTTTGGCCTGTGCAACCCTCCAGCAGCATTTAAATTTTGTATGAATGATGTTCTTAGAGAGTATCTCGACATATTTGCAATAGTCTATATCAATGACATTTTTATCTACTCTGACAACGAAACCGAACATGTACAACATGTCAAGAAAATGATCACAGCTCCCTGAAAAGCATCATTTATATTGCAAACTAACCAAGTGTGAGTTTCATGTTACCACAGTTGAGTTTTTAGGTGTTATCCTTACCCCTCAAGGTATGGTCATGGCAGAAAAGAAAGTACAAGCTGTATCTGATTGGCCCAATCCAAAGTCTGTTCGAGATGTACAATGTTTCCTGGGATTTGCAAACTTTTATCGCAAGTTTATAAACCATTTCTCTCAAACAGTGGCACCAATCACCAAGTTATTAAGAAAGAAAGAAAAATTTGTATGGTCTCCAGAAGCTGACCAAGCCTTTTCAACTTTGAAAGAAGCTTTTTCCACTGCCCCAGTTTTGACTCACCCTGATGTGGATCGTCCATTCATAGTTGAAGCCGATGCCTCAGATGTGGCAGTTGGTGCAGTCTTGTCACAACAAAGTAAAGACACTGGCCAACTTCATTCTGTAGCCTACATGTCTCGAAAGCTGAACAAAGCCGAACAGAACTATGTCATTGCTGAAAAAGAGCTTCTGGCAATCCGTGACGCCTTTGTAGAGTGGAGACATCATTTGTTGGATGCCAAGTACACTATCACAGTATATACTGATCATCGCAATCTCCAGTTCATGAGTTCAGCTAGACTTTTGACTCCTCGGCAATTACGCTGGATGCTGTTTTTTGCCAAATTCAATTGTGTGGTAACTTTTCGTCCTGGTAAAGACAGACAATCGCAAAGCAGATGCCTTGTCCCGCTAAGAGTCTACCACGTTGCCTACAGTCCAACCTTCCGGAGCTATCATTGCTCCAGACAAAGACCTATGCATTATAAAATCCGAAGACTTCTTTGAAGACATCGGTAATTCCTTCACCATTGAGAAATGGCAGGCGTGGGCTCGAGCAGATCCCAAAAGATCAATCAAGCAAGGACTACCTTTTCACGACGCTCATTTGTTCGTGCCCACTACCAAGCTTCACAAGTTAGCATTTCATTGGTTGCATGTAATACCTAAGGCAGGTCACCCAGTACTCCTAAAACTCTTGAATTAATCCAACGCTACTTTTGGTGGCCTACTCTGACAAAAGATGTCAAAACAATGGTAAATAACTGCAAAGTCTATGCTTGCATCAAGACTAGTCATTCAAAACCGAAAGGTCTGTTGCATCAGCTCCCAACTCCACGTCGACCTTGGGAACACATCTCTTTAGACTTCATTACAGGACTACCAGTGGTTCAGCAGCACTCCGTAATCCTTGTGGTGGTAGATAGTCTCACGAAATATGGACATTTCATTGCCTGTAAGAAATTGCCCACCTCCAGTGAACTGGCAACCATCCTACTGAATAGAGTGGTCCGTTATCAGGGGCTGCCAAAAGTGATTTTCTCCGATCGAGGATCGCAATTTGCCTCCAACTTCCGGAAAACGTGGTGCAAAACGCTTCAAGTCACATCCACAATATCTACTAGCCATCATCCTCAAACAGATGGCCAAACTGAGAGACTGAATCAGACACTGAAACAATATCTGCGTGCTTATGCTGAGAAAGCACTTCATTCCTGGACCTCAATGCTCTGGTTAACTGAGCTAGCCTACAATAACTCGTTTCACACCTCCACTGGTGTCACACCCTTTTTTGGCTTGCTTGGCTATCATCCTGACACTTTGCCCATCACGATTCTTCGAGAAAGTTCTCTTACACCAGCTGTGTCGGAAACGATTCAACACCTCCACCAAATCCAGAAACTGATTCAACAGCATTTAGAAAAAGCTAAACAAAAATACTAAAAGCACTACGACAAGAAACATTCTGAAGGACCTCAGTATCAACCAGGTGATGAAGTATGGCTTTCTACAAGACATAGACTTCAAGAAAAAGCACATGTTTAATCCCAAATTCATAGGTCCTTACACTGTCCTCCAGCAAATTAATCCAGTGACCTATAAACTGCAGTTGCCCCAGTCACTGCATATTCATCCGGTGTTCCATACTTCCCTCCTGAAAAAAAGCAGTCCAGAAGGTACGCTCCCAACCAGCTCCAGTTCTAGTACAGGGAGAAGTGGAATACGAAGTTAAAGAGGTGTTGGATTCCAAACTTAGAGGTCGTAACCTGTGGTATCTGATTTCTTGGAAAGGTTATGGTCCTGAAAGTAACTCATGGGTCTCCGCATCTGATGTCCATGCTCCACGACTAGTGAGACGTTTTCATCGTCTTAACCCAGGCAAACCAGGCCCTAGAGCGCGTTTGGGAGAGGGGATTACTGTCAACATCAGGACAGTGTGCGCTCTACGGGCCACAAAAGTGCAAAAACCTAGCCTTTATGCAAGAGCATAATTCATGCATTGTGTTTATATGCAGTATACTAACCTTTTGCATTGCAGACAACCTTGAAAAACACTATTTATGGTGTTTGCAATAACTGTTCATTTGTAAGGTATTGCTGCAGACTGACTGAGTGTGTTAGGGTGTGGTCCCTTTCTAGGACCTTCTAGAAGCTTTCTCTACAGCATGACTGGGTGTGGTTTGTGGTCTGGACCAGACTCTATATAAGGGAGCCAGCCTATCTCCACGTGCTCACTATTCAGAGGTCCCGGTGCAGTGCAGCAGCAATTTCCTGAGCTCCTGTTCCGGAGGCCTACCTTGTCGTTCCAGACCTGCCCCGCATTATCTTGGTGATCCTTGAACAGGGTGGTAAGACGGAGGTCGGGCTGGGCCCCCGATCCCATTTTAAAAGACTCTTTAGTTTTTGGCCTACTCGTGAAACTTTCAGAGTACGCAAATCACTGCACTGATGTAAATCTTGATGTTCAGATCGGCAAAGGCTTGCGCGATAATTTCTTGGCATTTGCATATTCTTGTAAGAATGGGCAGTGAGCACGAATCATTTACCGCATGTAAATCTAGATGCTCAGATCGGCAAAGGCTTGCGCGATCATTTCTTGCCATTTGCATATTCTTGTTAGAATCGGCAGTGAGCGCGATTCATTTACCCCATGTAAATCTTGGTGTGCAGATTGGCAACAGTGTGCGCGATCATTTCATGGCATTTACTTATTCTTGTTAGAATCGGCAGTGTGCACGATTCATTTCCTGCATGTAAAACGTGGTGTTTAGATTGGCAACAGTAAGCGTGATCATTTCATGACAAGTAAAAACTTTGAGGTGTAATGTTTGTTGAAGTACACACATTTATCCTGAGTCTATGGGTTTCCTGTGAAGATGATAAATTTAGAATGTGACGGTCTTTGTGCATATTAAGTCCCTAGTACAATTCTAATTGTTTTCCAGGGAATGTTTCAGATTGTTTTGTCCTCATGTTATGTCATGTTTGTTCTAAAACAGTATTCTAGAAAGTTCTTGTATTTCTAGTCATTATGTGACATTTTATGAATAGCTAATATGAAACATTGCATTAATCATTCTTGATTTGTTCCAGGTACCTAGAGCTCTTGAGATCTAGTTAAAGTCACTTCTTAGATTATCCATGGTTACAGTAAGACAATGCTTAGAACCATAGTCTAGTGAAAGTCAATGTGATTATATTCTGATATTGTGTTGTTTAACCTTTTGCTTCCTACAGGTCTCCTTCCCAGCTGTTCCCTACCTAATCCCCTTTTCCCCACTTGGACTCTCTTAGGCTCTGTGATATTTCTATCAGAGTTTTGGAGCTGTCTTGTGGTGGACATGTTGGGAACGTGCGCAGACCCTGAGGATCTGGTCTCCCTGACACATATTTAAAGGACAGAGCACACACGTTAGTACTGCTTGGCAGTGCACAGAGTCCTAAAAGTGGACACAAATGGGTTCAGAAAACAGGAGGTGTGAAGGCAAAAAGTTTGGGGGTGACCCTGCAGAGAGGATCAGGTATAACATCAGTCAACACCAGACACACTGCCAATAGTTCACATGTTAACACTAATGACACCCCACTAACCCACACTTCTTAATGAAGTACCAACTTGGATTAGTAAAGGTGAACAAAAAAGTGATAGCTGGAAATCTTGAATTATTCTCTGTTACTGGCCACACTGCAAACAAATCTTCCTTTGTCCACCCTGCCACCTTAGAAAGCAACCAGGCATATGCTAACCAGTCTTGATTCTGCTCAAAAAGGAATAGTGCAGGTCAAGCTGCCAGGTCCCCTCTGAACGGGATCACTAGCAACCACAGACTGGTTTTGGCCTATATAGGCCTCAACAACAGGGTGCAGCTTAAGTCCTACGACACAGTGAGCACTATTGCTGGGGTGTTCTTGACCACTAGCTGATCACAATCACCAATAAATGTACAACAGCAACAACATAATTGAGGTTTTGTGATGAAACCCTTAATGAAACTTTAAAACAAATCACAGTTCAATATACAGAGCTTAAAAAACAGACTTACTCTGTGAGATCTGCTCTCCTGGTGGAGGTTTAGGTCAGACATTTCCTAGTGCCAAGATGCTGGACATGCAATGTCAGCAACTCAGCAGTAACAATAACAAAACTTGCCCATAGAAGAGTGCAGAGAGTGGATGTGAGCCCCCAAGGGCAAAAAGGAACAGTGAGGCACAGAAAGGACTATACAGGCCTTTTTTCAAGATATGATATGGCAAGCTAGCTAGCTAGCTAAATGCTTGTTCCCTGCACAGCCACGCATGGTCTGTGGAATAGCCTAGTGAGGCTCCAAGGCAGTTATTCATGCTCTAGGTTTAGAGGCTGGTCATGGGCCTGTGCTCATGTCATATTTGTAGGTACCATGGATGCCACAGTGTGGGAGAGGGTCCTACAGAGAATGGCAAAGGCTTGATGATGAAGGTTAATGTGACCACAAACCAAAGTCATCACTTCTGGAAGCTCTCCTGCACTTAAGGAAAATGTTTTCTTTGTCAGTCCTCTGATAATTGAGGAGGTTAGCAAGCATTTCCAGGACCTAGGATGAGGCAAGGATGGCAGTAGGGCTATAAATGGTTTGTTTTGTTCAATTTCTAATTGCGTGTTATGTTCAATTCCCAAACAGAGGTAAAAAGCAGTCCCAGGTAAATGGTCAAGACATGCCTTAGCAGTGCCAACGCAAGTGTTGTTTTTTGGCATACTGGAGTGGGGCTACAGATAATGTCTAGTCAATACCATTTGGATGGGAGCCCACTGTCAATCAGATATCTTCAGAATTTGAAATCCCTTTCACTCAGGTAAAGGCGGCCTTTGGTACAAGCTTTATGGGTAGGGCAAGCTTGTCCTACCAACATGCTTGCAGGAGCTGGGGTCTATGTGCAACCATCAAAAGATAACACCTCTGCATATATGCCAGTACTCCCAATTTAACTAAGGGACTCCAGATTTATTAAGCAGAAAAATATATTTTTACGTTTTAGAGCTTAAAACGTTACCCACTTCAAAACAAATTAATGGGGAAATAAATGCCAATGTTTTTGCTAAATTTGAGCGGATGTTCTTAAATGTTGGCATGTCTGCCTCTGGTAGGATACCTGTGTAGCCCAATCACA
Source organism: Pleurodeles waltl (assembly GCF_031143425.1). Lineage (NCBI taxonomy): Eukaryota > Metazoa > Chordata > Amphibia > Caudata > Salamandridae > Pleurodeles > Pleurodeles waltl. The sequence continues at coordinate 152,491,296 of NC_090440.1, forward strand.
AAGTTCTTGAAGAAGAACCGGTTACTGACTGGGTGGAGGGTGGAAACAAGTTTAGGGTCACCAACAGTGTCACTGGGGTGCAGTACTGTAGTAGTTGTGACAGTGTTACCTTCCCGCTTCAAAGCAACCACAAAAAGGCCTTATGTACGATGCCTTTTTGTGGTGGCTAACGGCGAAAATAGCCGTTTGTGACTGCAAAATGGGCAGGATCGATGTATCATCTCTATTTTGCAAGCCAGTGCGAATTTATCGACTCACAAAATAGGGATTGCGACTCACAATTAGAAAGGGGCGTCCCTTCCTAACTGCAACTCGCTGTGGTACGTATGATTGTTTTGTGACCGTGAATGCGGTCGCAAAACAATCGCAGTTAACACCAATTTCAAGTTCTTCAATCCTTTGTGAATGATAGTGAAATTATTTGTTTGGAGCTCTGAAAAAATACAAAGAACATTAAAAAAAAAAAAAAAAAAAAACTTCTTTATTGAAAAGCAGTCACAAACATGGTGGTGGTCTGCTGTCCCCAGCAGGCCACCATTGTGGACGTAGGTCATTTGCGACCCCATTGGGAAATCACAAACAGTGTGCTTACCACTGTTGTACATTTTGTCTTGCGACTTGCGATTCCCAAATGGATTGCAAATTGCGAGTCACAAAACAAAAAGGTCATACATCTGGTCCTATGTCCAGAGTACAATGATGCTATGAGGTGCAAACAGAAGAGGGGATCTCTTTCTCTCATACAAGCAAGTTAAAAATGGCCTGTCCTATATGTAATAAAGTCATCCAGTACCAGAGATACTGATGTATAAGTATAGATAATACTGCCTCTAATCTGGCTTCACATCACTAATAATGGATGGACACATCAATTTTAAGAGATGGATTTCGAGTTTGAAAAGGATCTCTGTGTTCACAACACCACTTTGGGTGTACAGCATTCTATTATTTATACTTGAGCACTTAACTTCCTATTCTCTTGACTAAAAAAATTCTAAAATGCACACCATTTGTAGCTCGAGTATAACGTGCTAGCGCTGCTTTTCCAATGTGTTGGTATCCATGTGGGATTTTAACCACGCCCACCTCTTTCACGCGATCATGGGCTTGCCTTTCAAAAATTATTTGATGACATTGGTAAACGCTTTACGTTTGTTCCACCTTTGGTACCGACCCCGTTACATGGATAATTGCACATTTGCCCATATGTTTGACTGCAAGCAAACTTATTTTTCTTTTGGGTCTCTCATACGCGCTCACGCTAATGGCGGCCATGGTGCTTTAAATTGACTTGCTTATGTCAACTGTTCTACTTTTCACTTTCAATTTATGTGGCAAGAAAAGTCTAGTTAGGAACTTACAACGCTAATAGCTCTAACTCAAGCAAATGCTTGTTATATACTGCAGATAATCATATTTTGCTTTAGATTTCATGAGTTTTTTTCTGACCAGATAAGTTTACAGAGACAACTGTAATGATGAAACACGAATCACCCCTGTGAAAAGGTAACATTATGTATATACTGCTATAAAGGTGCAACTGTGTGGTATATTTCATTTAAAAAAAACTTATAGTATTTCCATTGGTACTAGAACACCACAAATGTTTCTAAAACTTGCCATCTCATTGGCCTTAATAAGACCCATACAACATTTTCCTAAACCCCATTTCAAAAACCCGGCGAGAGTTTATATTCATATATAAACAATGTGAACCCAGTTTTGGATTCCTTCGCCTTCACCAGCTGGGTGTAAGATTAATTTTTTTTCCTGAGAAACACTGTTCTGTAGGACGATGGGTCCATCCACATTAATAAGTTGTTTACAATATTATTTTATTCATTTATATCCGCATCCCTGAGCGGAGTTGAAAGTCTTTCCTTCAGCTGTACTAATTGCCTCACTACCTGTCTCCATAACACAGTTTCCCAAGGGAACCAACATAACGATTATATACAAATTTCACTGGTCTAAATCCCTCTAGAGCAGGCTGTCCTACTTGCCGCTGTCTCTCAACACTGGGAAATCCTTCTGTCACTGCTGCATTAATAGGGTCCTGATGGTTGACCTGCGATTCTATTTTTAAAAGGCCCATTTCTCACCTCAATGCCATACTGAAGACATGGTTAGCTTGACTTGACTCTTTCGCAAGTTTGGGAGGTAGGGACCTTTTGCATGCTAGCCACAGGAAATGCATTGGGTAGTGCTTTGAGACAAGAACTATCTTTGTACTTTCATAAAAGGATGGCTCTTCAGGGCACCTGGTAGGCAAAACTCGTTAGTCAACGCCCTCCCACCTGTGTCATACACACAACTAGCTTGCAATCCAACCAGCTTCAAGATTTTGTGATGAGATTCACAGGCACTAGCCTAATCCTAGAATTATCCCCGATGAAAACTATCTAAACACAAATACATTATATACCCAGTCAAAATGCATCCTATAAAGAGAGTGAAACAGTAAAATTGGCAAAGCACATTTCGAGGTGGAAGTCTCTCCAAGCGAGACTCACTGAACTGCCCTATCCACCCACAATGATCATTAGAGCTTTTCAGGTGCGGGATTCTCATAACTTTGACGAGGCAAAAGGCCACCATAAGCAGAACTTCAAGACCCGAGCAAGATTCAAAAGGCTCCCCCAAGCCCTAGAGGATCCAAGATGCTGCAGTCCTTTGGTGACCAAGCATGTGGCCTCTGTTGGGAGAGTACAAGGCTCTGAGGTAGTAGGAGTCAATGACTTGCTGAAGATGAGGATGTCCACCACTAAACCAGACAAAGCGGAGCACATATGCCAGCAGTGGGGAAGTGCAGGGAGAGTCATGAGATTCGTACTCCATCTGCCCCCTGCTGTTCTTCTCCCTTCTGTGGACCTGATCCTGCGCCCTATAAGGAATCCAGCCTGTGATCTGAGAAGTGCCACTAACATGCGATAAGGGACGTTTGGAATTCTCTCAGAAGTGACTCTTTGGCCAGCATGTTACATCTCGAAGGACATACAGCTGTGTTTGCCATCTGTGATTAGGACACCACTTGGAGCAAGGAGAATCATGTGACGATGGGAAGGTCAACTGAAAAGTGATCACTACATCTGCTCGTTAGCTACAGAGGTTCATTTTTCAGAGGGGTTGCTTGAACCAACGGAGGCAGAGTGAGTGGGGTGAGGCGTGTGGTTGAAAGCATGGGAAGGGACTTGGGAACAAGAATGCAATGTTATCAAACAAGTTCCCAGTGGGAGGTGTTAGACCTGTGTGGTAATCTCCCAATGTTTAAATTCTTACTAGCAAAAATGGAGACCACATTACAATTGCTGGAATTAAGTGGAGCTTAGGCAGTTGGAACCAGGTGAACAAGAAGCAGATGACTGGTAATCCATGGGACAAGGACTGCTCTATTCTGTCTAAAAATGAGGACATTCTCCTCCCCCACAACCACTTCTTTATCCCTAGCTGGCTTCTACGGAAGAGGCTAATAATGTGCTGGGATAACTTTTAGAGTCTGGTGTTTTAGCCATAAAGGAAATTCCAAGAGGCACCTGTCTAGTCCTATATAATCGCAACCACACCTCTATTCTGGTGACCTTTATTCTCTGCACCACAAATTTTCCAGATTTACTTTTTTGTTTGCAGAGATGACCTCTTTGGCCTATTAACTCCTCCATTCTTTAAGCCTAGCCTCTTTCTTATACCTTTTCACCTGACCCGACTGACCTTCACTTGTCCCCCTTGTTGCTCTGAGAAAGGTGGCATCTAGGCAATCCCAGGGGTTGCAGCGGCACTTCCCTTTGCAGGGTCGCCCTCCTGTGGCTCATTGTGATGGGTGATCCTCACAGCATTGGTTTTTGGTGGTAACCTCTATGGACTTCAAATTGTGCTGTTTACCTTATTAATTTCCTTTTTTAGGTTGAGCGTGCAAGCGCTCTGACACATTGTAATCTATCTGTGGGCTTTTAACCATGCCCATCACTATCATTCATCCATGGGCTTGCCTTTCAAAAATCCTTTGTTATCATTGGTAAATGCTTTAGGTTTGTCCCTTCGTGGGGCGGTTTTGTTACCGCCTTGGCTATCAACTCTTGTTACATGGAAAATTGCACCTTTGTGAATACATTGGACTGCGAGCGAACTTCTTTTTCCTTTAGTCTCTCCCCTCCGCACTCACGCTCATGGCAGCCATGGCACTTTGAATTGGCTTGCATATGTCAACTGTTTTACTTCTCATTTTCAATTTGTGTGGCAAGAAAAGTCCAGTTAGGAATTTACAACACTAGTAGCTCTAACTCGCGCAAGACCCTTTGCATTGCAAATTCTTGTTTCATGGTGGACTCTAGTTGACGAATGTTATGTATCTTTACCTGCATCTTAAAATCTGAGAAGACACATTATGGCCCTTTACAATTTTTGTGGCATTTGCAGTTTTTGTCCATTGTTCCATCAGAGTTCAACAGATTTGTGAAGGAAAGAAATCTTGCTCCAGCATATGTGTGCGATAGAGAACCCACAAGGCGCTGAGTATCTGAACTGGAGGCATTCCTCAGAACAGCAGAGCAACTTTTCACGTGAAAGGACAGCTGAAGCTCAGAAGGTAGAGACTTTCTTTGACACTTGGTTTGAGTAATTGAGCCAGCTCAGGAGCCTGTGTCACTTCACTAAAGTCTTGGGTGGAGAAAGTGGGATATATAGTTAAATTCTCTAAAGAATCTTTGCCAGTCACATACTACCTTCACCTATTAAATTACTCTGCTTTACCCCTGCCCAGGAGAGAGCTGACAGAATCCTAACGAAAATAAGCACTGGAAAAGCAAATGGTGTGGCTTTGGCTGCCGACCTCTCAGGTCTGCCAATGATAATTTTGTTTGCGAAATGTTTATTGTTTGTGTATGAAGGCATGCACTGTATGAAAAAAAGTGCTGCAATGAATCTTTCATTACTGCCATATTACCAATAAATTATGTTTAGCACCATAGTGCACACTGACTAGTTCTCTGGGCCGGGTATTCAAGTGTTGACACACCTGTGAGACCCCCAAACCTGCCCGAACTTAGCGCAGACTACCCTGAGAGGACTGTTTAAGTATATAAAAAAAATAAATGTTACAGGGATGTTATAGTAAGGTTCTGAATTTACTCATACAAAACCATAGAAATTCAGGTGTTGTAGTTAGAGTTATTTTATGTAACTATAACTCGCGCCCTAAGGTAACTATAACTTATACCCCCGACATGCACAGTTCTCTTCAATAATTTGACTGCTAATGTTTTACTGATATTTTCATTGACGTTATAAAAGTTGAAGTGAGTGCTGTAATACCTGGGATAAATCGCAGTGCATGGCAAGGGCGTGAGTTATAGATACCGTAGGTCGCTGAATGTCTATGGTTTTGTACCAGTAAATTCAGAACCCAACTAGAACGTCCCTGTAATCTTTGTTTTTTTTTGTGAATTTTTAAATTCTATTTCCTAACTATAATATTGCTGTAACCTATATTTTTTTCAGTAAATTTCTATGTTTTTTTTTTTTTTAAAACAAAGTAATTTTGATTGTTATACATTAATCCAACCACAGCTGCATAGCCGGGGTTAGCCACAGGGCCTGGCCAGTGGCCAACCCCCATAACCACCCAACCCCCCACCGCCATGAGTTGGCCGCAGGGTCGGTCTCTCTGGGTGTGATAATAGGTGCAAGAGGGTGTCCCTGGGTGTGAGAGTGGATGTGAAAGTATCTGTCTGGGTATGAAAGTGGGTGCGTCAGTGTCTGAGTGGGTCTGTGAGTGTGTGTTTGAGGGTCTGAGTGGGTGTGTGAGTCTGTGAGTGGGTGTGTGAGTCTGTGAGTGGGTAAGTAGGTGCGTCAGTGTTTGAGTGGGTCTGTGAGTAGGTGGATGAGGGTTTGAGTGGCTCTGAGTGGGTGTGTGAGGATCTGAGTGGGTGCGTGAGGATCTGACTGGGCGCGTGAGGATCTGACTGGGCGCGTGAGGATCTGAGTGGGTGCGCAAAGGTCTGAGTTTTTTCTGTGTGTGGGTGCACGAGGGTCTGAGTACATCTGTGAGTGGGTGTGTGAGTGTCTGTAGATCTGTCAGTAGGTGTGTTGGTGTCTGAGTGGGTCTGTGAGTGGATGTGTGAGAGTCTGAGTGGGTCTGTGAGGGTCTGAGTGGGACTCTGGATGCATGAGGGTCTGTCACTAGGTGTGTGAGTGTCTGAGTGGGTCTCTAAATGGACGCCCAAGTGTCTGAGTGAGTCTGAAGATGGTGGAGGAGTGGTGTTTTAGGAAGATTTACCTATTAGTTAGATTTCATGCTAGCCCTTAAGCAGATAATACAACCCTTTCACATTAAAGGTGCCTTTTATTTACTACTGTAGTGTCACTATTGCGCTGTGTTTTCTCATATGTGATTGAGCCTCAAGGGGACAGCACATGGGGGCAAAGAAGGAGAAGGTTTCTATAAAAGGTCACAACAGCAGGAGTCACTAGAGAGAGTGGAGGGGGAAAAGCGTTTACAGCATGAGTTGTATGGGTGACAGCACCCAGGAAACTGCTTAATATCGCAATATTGAGGTGCAGGCACTTGCTATGTTGTATTCATTTGCTGTTTATTTGGAGGCCCTAGAGACATGAGAGCTTTCCTCTACACTATAGGAATCTGCAATCACACTACTCATAGAAACAGGTAAGGACTCCCAGTACTGCGGTTCTTATCAGCTGCTATCACGCCTAAATTTTGATAACATTTTGACCAAATTACTGGCAACAAGACTAGTGCTCCTAATGGAGAAGATTATCTCCCCGATTCAGTCGGGGTTCATCCCACACCACTCCACATCTCTCAACTTGCGAACAGTCTTTTCAGTATAGAATAGAATTTTCCCTACAGTCATTGCCCTTTTTTATGCCAAGAAAAGCCTGTGATTCACTAGAATGGCCATACCTCCACGCCATTCTCTTTAAAATGGGCTTCCCACAAAACTTTTCCTCTTTAATCACCCTTCTGTACACACTGCCGAAAGCTCTGATTAGGGTAAATGGTTCACTATTGCCCCAGGGATGTGGAATTCCTATCGCTCGATGCCTGGGACATATAGTTTGGGGTCAAGGGCAACAAGTTTTCATGTTTATTTTGTCCTTGGGACAAGTAGGCCTAACCCCCTGCAACACAAACCCTTTGGCCGCCAGTTTACACAGAAGGGAATTGTCTGCAGTGTGTCCATTTGTTAATGGTGTTCGAAATTGTATTTATGGTTCATTAATAAAATGCCTTCATTGTGAGGGTGAGCACTGTAAATAAACTTTTTAAAGGTCACACTGCACTACTGGCAGTGGTTCCAATTGAAAAAATATATATATATATTTAAAAAAAAAAAAAAAAGTTTACACACGTTTGAAAAGTTTGACAGTATGAGGCTAAGTATAATGCTCCCGGAATGCTCTGATTATATGCGAATGTTTGCAGAAGCTTTTAAGCAAGAGTTAGGATTCTTTGCTTTTAAAATAAAATGTTCCAAAAAGATGCAAGTAGGAAATTTTAAATTATAGGTGAGATTTCTTTGAAGCGTCACTTACTTAAATGTCTTGATGCTTGCTAGTATTTCCCAAAAATATTGCTAATGGAAAAATCAGTGTGACCATTTTCAACAAGATTATGAGAAGCATGAAAATAAACAAGCACTGGCACAGCCAACCGATACAACATTTTTTGAGAGTCTTTTGGTTTTGTCAATACGTTTCTTGTTTTGACATGGCTTTTGTAACACTTTATTGTTGTGGGAGCTGCCAGACCCTCACCACTGTAACAAACACTGACAAAAAGAAAAATATATATTTTTGGTGTCAAAAAGCACACATTGCCACCAGTGGTGTAACAAGGGCCCTGCAGCCTCCCTCGGAAGGGGCCCCCTCAGCACAGCACCTGCCCTGAGTGAGTCTGGAGGGGGTCCACCATCTTCTTTGCTGGAACGCCCCCCTCCAGTTTCGTTACACTACTGATTGCCACACTAGGTCCTGGCACTGAACCAAACTACTTTGCGAGCCAATATGCTCCATGTGGAAGAACTAATGCGATCACTCACAGTAAAGCCAGGAGATATATAGAGAAAAATAAGTTTAATAAAAACTAAATGTCTTTGTTAACGCCAGACCTAATTAGGGACCCTATTATTAAAGAAAGTCACAAAAGTGCACATATGATATATGTCTTTGAATTAGTGGCTTTCATGAATTCACAAGAACGTACAGTTGTAGACCAGGAAATCAGACTCTTAGAAGATATTTGTGAACTGTAGTTTAGCACCAGCAAATATCCATGTGTAGATTTGCTCATGTGAAAATCTATTGAGCGTTTACAAGTTCACTTTCCCTCCAGACACTTTTTTCCCAACCCTGAAAGAACTTATACTTCTGCTATTGTCAGGAGTAAATTTCCAACCTTTCTCATTATGGGAAAAGATTCGAGAAGAGCTGGTGAAAATCCTTAAAACATGCAAGGGAGTAGGTTTGCAGACTTGGAGGCATTCCAGCCCTCTAACTATTGCTTACTGCTTCCTCCAGCCCCAGTATGTAGATCTGCGGAAAGGTGGCAAAATAAGAAAATTACTATAGTAAGGATTGAAATTGCAAGTATTCAGTGCTATAGTAGTTGCCCTGGCATAATCAAGAATGCTATTATCAGAGCTCTTACATAGAGAGTGCTGTCATAATTTGTCACCGCACCACATGGCACCAAAGGGACAAGTAGATTTTTTTTTTTACAGAACAAGTAGATTTAAGAAGCAACCTGTCCCATGGACAAGTAGATATTTTATTAAATTCCACACCCCTGAGCCCCCATTTGCAGTCACTAGGGGTGACATGACAGGGATGTTCCCTTTCACCATTGCTGTTTATAATAGCGATGGACCCACTTGTATGTCATCTGTAGGATAAACGTTTACACAGAGGCTTGCAATTCAGACCAATCTCACTTCTAATTTCGATCTGTGTGGATGGCAGCTTGCTTTCTTTGTATCACACCCAGTTGAAAATGTGGATCAGATACTCTGCAAGATAGTTAGATATGGGGTACTGTCTGGCCTGAACATCAACTGGACTAAATCTGAATTATTTCAACTCACAGATGCCACCACCCAGGTGCACTCCGACTTCCCCCTGACTTGGTACAATGGCTCAGTCCAGTACTTAGGCATTAATGTTCACTGGGATAAGGAACCGGTAATATGCTAAAACTATGGCCCATCAGTGGATAAACTGACTATCCAGGTGGAGAGCTGGATCTGCCTCCCGTCATCAATAGCGGGACGTATTGCTCTTCTTAAAATGGTGGTACTCCCCCGTTTTTATATATCTTTTTCAAAACATCCCCATTTCACTCACCAATACATTCCTCGCGACGTTGAGTATAAAGCTGCAACTTATATGGGCAGATAAACCTCAGACAGGGTGGGAAACACTCATACTTACTTATGAATGCAGGGGTTTTGGAATTCCTCACTTCTGTTTGCATTATCTAGTGTCACAGTGCCAATTTGCTCGGCATTGGTACCATGCCGATACCCACAACCCCTACTCCAAACCGGAGAAAGATTTTGCAACTCTGACACTGCTGAAAGCTTTACTACCAGCAGGACTTCCAATAGACCCCAAAGACCTACAACCACTGGCAACAACCAGCTGGGCCTGGAAAAGCTTAACTTGTGTACTAGGTAGACAGATGTTATACTCTCCTGCAATCTCACTGGCAGATAACCCCGGCTTTACATCACTCAGGACAAACTGGTACAATGCACTCTGACAACATTTGCTTTGCACACCATTGGGGGCCTCTTCGTTGACAAACGTGTTTTCCATTATGGAAGATGATAGATTTTGAGACACCACCCACATGGACCAATTTGTGCTCCACCACCTTCAGAGTGCAGTTAGAGCTCAAGGTCCTGTCATATCCATTAGCCCCCGACGAGTTTATATCCTTGACACTAGTGATCACCGACAGTGAGGGGGAACAAGTTAATCTCCGAACTACATCACACCTGTCTGGACCTTCTACCGGCCCCAAGAATCGAGGCTTGAAGCCACTTGGAAGGCTGATTTGGGAATGACCTTGACTAACAAGGTTTGGTATGCCTGCTCTACACAGATGCGACTCATTCCCTTTAATCACCGCCATAAGCCTATACACTATAAATTCCTACATATGGTTTATGTCACTCCAGCAATACAGTCTCGCATAGACCCTACTCGTCCCTTGGAATGCCCGAAATGTCGCACAGAGACTGCAGATTCTGCCCACATGACATGGACATGCAGCGTCATTTGCATCATACTGGCGAGAGGTGTTTGATAAATTGACCCTGATGACACACACTGCTCTTGGACCCACCCCATTGCCAGCTCTCCTGAGCGACGTGCGGGACAGACCTAAACTACAGTTATATTGCTATCGCACTGCTGTTAGCCAAACGAGAATAAGCCATAAACTGGGGTAGAAAGCCACCTCCGACTATAGCAGCATGGATTAAAAGTTTACTGGTGAAATAACAGCGAGCTATTTGCATCTCTGCAACCACCCACCTCCAGGCCGAAAGACATTTGGCAGCCATTATGGGATTATCTGCTGACATTAGATTACCAGGACTTCACTCCGCCGGAGGAATACACGCCTGCAGAGAGCGCTGGACCTTATCCATCTTATTCTATACCTTGAACACCGGGTGGGCCTTGGACTTCAACAATCTATCCGCGTATGTCGAACCGTGGTGGAACGGGAATATTCATTGTCATGTTTGCATTCTTGTCAAATGTATTATGCATCCGCAAATTCCTCTACTCCCATGCCGGGAGTCTGTATCTGGTTTTGTATGGTACAAAAAATAAAAACAGTTTAAATAAAATAAAAAGTATGACACTTCTCTCTAGATGCGCATGTTCTCACTTTAAAATGTGTAAGTGTAGGTTTATAGAACCCGCCAGAACCTATCGATTTAAAACACGGGCCAGAAACATAAAGGGAGCGAGAGTGAGAATAGGGTACTCTGGAGAGAAGAGAGAAAGTGGTTTCTGCGTGGTAGACAGCACATAGAAGCAGAGTAACCAGTGTACTCCAGGGGCACCACGAGCAGGTTCCTGCCGCAGGGTGGACTGCATCAAGAAGCCGATCCAGCCTCTGGCAGCGGTAGGTGAACTCATCACCACTTATAGGCAGGCGCCTCACCATCACCAAGTAGTACTCTAGGGCACCGTGATTACGTGGAAATTGTGTGGAGTGAGGACATACCCCTGGAAGTCATCACTCCACAAACAGGGTGGCAGATAGTAGGCGTCAAGATGGTGGTGGTCGTCTATGGGCGCAGAACCCAGAGGATGCACTGTTTTTTTATTTTTTTTAGGAGGAGTGAGAAACAGCTAGAGTCAGAGTCTTGGGTGCAGGATCATGTAGTAGTATCAGCACCGCGAGCCAAGGCTCATGCAGTGATAACAGCTCCCAAGAGCACCGATCGTGCAGACGAAGAGGTTGCAATCAGACCAATATCCAATGGCATGGATGTGGTGGCTCCTGCACAGGGCGGCAGCACCAAGAAACGCAAAGGTGCAGATTCATGTGGGGACGACAGCAACAGGGGCCCTGCAGGGACGACAGGACTAAAGGACACACAGGCTGCAGGGAGCTGCTAACAGACCAAATCACAAGATCACAGAGGGTGAAGGTCCCTGCAGTAACGTAGACTCCTGCGGGGTTGGCAGCTTCTAAGGATACAACGGGTGCAGACGGAGCCCTACTGGGATAATGGACAAATTACAAGAGCACAGAGTGTGGAGGTTCCTTCAGTGGCGACAGCACCCGGGAGCGTAAGGGTTCAGACTCCTGCAGATTGGCAGTGCTGAGCAGCACAAAAGGTGCAGATTCCAGAGCGGTTGATAGACAGACCCCAAGAGGCTCATACAGGAATGACGGAACCCCTAAACACAAGGGGTGCAAGGAAAGACCCTCTGGCAGCGCGCAGGAGTGTAGGAGACAGTTCGTGCATCCAGGTACACTACTGGGGTTTGATGCTGCGTGTCAGAGGACACAGGCAGTAGTCGGTTTTCCTGTGCACCTCCGCGTACAGCAGAAAACCTTCTAGACTTGCGTCCCCTGAAGGTGCAGCTCTAAAAGCGCTGTTTTTGTTAGCTCTCCAGTGTTAAGATGCAGGCGCACATGTCACTAACGGTCACGCATACAGCAGCACTAGTCACCAAGCCCGGGTGCGCACTCTAGGTGTACCGCGAGCCACGCACCACCCCATAACTGTAGCGATGCACACAGGACCCTGGCAAAACGGAGGAGCTGTACGGAGACTTGCCTGCATACGGGGCCAGCAGAGAACGCCGCACTCCCAGGAGCAGTAAAAGCAGCGAAGGGAGGTGGCTCATGGCACAGAGTCAATGATGTCTGTCCGGGTATCCCTTCAGTCCCGTGCTCCTCTAGGAGTGTGGGGTCTCCTCAGACCGCTCTTCCCAGTGAGCCTTCGGGCGCCGCAGACGGGGTCAGTCTCAGCACTAAGAGACCTGCACGTGCCGCCTCGGACGCAGAGCCACAGGTGTGTGCAGCCTCCGGCGCCTCCTCCGGACCCATTATAGCGCGAGCCGCAGGTGCAGCCCCCTGATGTCACCAGGGACCGCGGAGGCAGAGCGGGCGGAACCAGCGCGGACCGGGAGCAACTCACGCCCGGGACGGGGGTGGGGCGACGGGAGCAGCACAGCTCTGAAGGTGAGGAGAGGGTCAGAGGGGAGCACAGGAGCAGCACGGCTCTGAGGGTGAGGGACAGAGGGGGAAGAGAGGCAGGAGCAGCACAGCTCTGAGGGCGAGAGAGGGTCAGAGGGGCGACAGGAGCAGCACGGCTCTGAGGGTGAGAAAGGGTCAGAGGGGCGACAGGAGCAGCACAGCTCTGAGGGTGAGAGAGGGTCAGAGGGGCGACAGGAGCAGCACAGCTCTGAGGGCGAGAGAGGGTCAGCGGGGCGAACAGGAGCAGCACAGCTCCGAGGATGAGAAATGTCAGAGGGGCGGGGAGGAGCAGCACAGCTCTGAGGGTGAGAGAGGGTCAGAGGGGCGACAGGAGCAGCACGGCTCTGAGGGTGAGGAAAGGGTCAGAGGAGCGGACAGGAGCAGCACAGCTCCGAGGATGAGAAAGGTCAGAGGGGCGGGGAGGAGCAGCACGGCTCTGAGGGTGAGGGACAGAGGGGGAAGAGAGGGCAGGAGCAGCACGGCTCTGAGGGTGAGAGAGGGTCAGAGGGGCGACAGGAGCAGCACAGCTCTGAGGGTGAGGAGAGGGTCAGAGGGGCGGACCGGAGCAGCACAGCTCCGAGGATGAGGAAAGGTCAGAGTGGCGGGGAGGAGCAGCAGGGCTCTGAGGGTGAGAGAGGGTCAGAGGGGCGACAGGAGCAGCACGGCTCTGAGGGTGAGGAAAGGGTCAGAGGAGCGGACAGGAGCAGCACAGGTCTGAGTGTAACATACGCCCGGATGGGTGCGGTATGGACCGCAGCTCTGCCCCTGAGGGAGCAGGGGATCGGGAAAAAGCATTCCCATGCATTGATAAAACACGGTACGGGATCCTTAAGGTCTGAAAAAAAAAAATCGACTGATGTGCGCAGTTGACAAGTGATGACTGACAGAATGACTGAAAGGGGTATGCTTCGCTTGTCCATGTTTCTCCTAATTAATTTATGCCAGTGGCCATAAAGTGAGCCCTCTGCATGATTCCTTTTACCCTCTTCCCCTCAGGTTTGAATTGATCAGGCTGCAGCAGGTGCGCGCGTTCTGCTATGCGGAGACGCACCGATCTCCTCAGCTCGCTACCTTTTCCGCAATTTTCTAGACTTTCGTGAGGCACCGGCATCTTATTTTCGAGTCAAGGAGGGGCTTGAATTCTCTGGGTGTTTTTTTAGGTCTTTGATGATCTCCATTATCCAGTGCTTCATCTATAAAAGAGTTAAGTGCAGGGGCTCTGTGTTTTTTCGCAGGCGCCCTCGACCAGCGCGCAGGAGGCAGCTTGTTCCCTTTGAAAGTGGTGGAGCGAGTGACGCCCCCCCTAAAATAAAATACTCCCTCCCTCCAAAACCCCAAAGTAAACCATCCCTCCTTCCAAAAGCCCAAATAAAACCATAACTCGAAGTACAAAATAAACACAACTACTGCACTTACCTTCATTACACACTTACATGCATTACATACATGCATAACACATTTACAATAAAGAAATGGCACTTACCAGCGGGCTGTGTGTCCTCTTTGGTGCTCTTCTCCCTCTCCAATGCCGGAAGAGCTGCCCTAACCAATCCAGACGCTGCTTTCATGCTGTTAACCAGCGTGAGAGAAGTGCCTGGATTGGATAGTGGGGCCTGGCTGGACTCTCCCTCAGGTTCTAGTGGCATGGGCTTGGTTTCCACCTAGTTCTCTTATGACAGCTGCATGGAGAGCTTCAAAGTGTTCATGTAATTTTGGCTGGCACAAAACAGCAGGCCAGTGTGGCATGCGCACTTTCAGACGTCCAGTCGAGCTAATGCTCCAGCCAATCGGCAGCAGAGGACACGCCCACCTTGTCTCTGGGCTTGTGCGTGCTACACCGATAAAAATAAAATGTTAATGAAATCTTTTCATTGCCATTTTATTTTTGCATGCACGGCTCGTAGTGGGCGGTGGGGACGACGCTCCCCCACACTTGAGAAGAAATCTTCACTGCCAGCGTTGTTGAATGGCGAATACCAAGGCTGCCTAGTCTTGGTTTCATATCATACCTTTTTAATTCCCCACCGGGTGCTCCCTCTCCTTTATCTTATTCTTGTGGGTTCTTTTTCATTGCTTCTTCCTCTATTTGTAATTTGTTTCCATATTTCTTTCCTCCTCCTTCACCCTTATGTGTTTTCTCTCGTTGGTTTTTGGTGAAAGTCTGATGAGGGGAAAATAAGGACTGGTCCAAAAAAATGAGTGCTGGTGGGCACCTGCAACCACCAACTCAAATTAGTAATTGCTATCATCAATGTCAATTTTTCCCCCAACACGAGTCCTGCGAGTGTACGCCTGGCCCTAGCAGAGATTTGTATTCAATTCAGTTCATTGTTAAGCTACATTAGGTGTGCAAATCCGTACTACGAATACACTGTACACGTTTATGTGATGTCATACAACAAATATATCTCTCTTTATTGGTATTTATTCCATTCACCATTGGGCAAACAAAATGCAGCAATCCATATTTTACAAAAGAGGAATAGGTTGTCATTCCACATCTCAATCAACAATGACAAGGTTTGGATGTAAATGTTGCAGTAACATGGAGTTGATGTCAAGAAAAAGTAATGATGATCAATATCAGTATAATTTTCTATAACAAGTTACTACATCCTGCCCTGTCCCATGTCTATCCCATATGATTGTGGTAGTGAGCAAAACCTAACAAAAACAGTAACTTTAAAGATACTCTGGCTGGTTGACTAAATGGGAGCCACAATGACTATGTGAGCAAGAGTAATTATGAACAAATTATGCATGCGTAGGTCACAATGAAACAGTGGGCCACCCAGGGGGAGGGCAAAGGGAGAGGCAGCACATCTCCCCTCGCTGTGACGACCGAGGAGGGGGACCTGCGGTTCGATATAATTGTCAGGTTGTGGCAAGGGTGTGAAATATGTAAGTCGAAGGGGGGCTTAGTCTAATCAGTCTCCTGAGTTGCCGCAGGCAACATCACCGTATGGCAGAGGTGGGCTCGTTTTATCAAATAATTTAAGCACATACGTATCCCATATAGTGAAAGTGGCAGTACCTCCTCGTATCCTACAATCGTGCAACATGGCGTCTACCTCCGCCAGGGCCCATTTGTGCGTTACCCAGAGCCAGCATTCCAACGTGGGCGGCTGAGTAGCCTTCTATGCCATGTCAATTAGCCTCTTAAAAAGGGCCAATGCCATGTCAACCAGCTTCGAGTAGTGCTGGTTGTGGTGCGCTTAGTTTGCTTTGTGATCCACAGGAGACAGAGGAGAGGGTCCAGGGGTTGCTGGACATCAATTATCACTGATGAGGGTTCCAGCACTGGGTTCTAGGTGTGCATTAACATTGGGCACTCCCAGGCCATATGAAGAAATGTAGCTGGGGCAGACTGGTGAGGTCACTGGAAAGACCTTATGTTGGCGGTGTGGTGTAAGGTAGGTTTGATGCACAAAATTGAACTTGGTGAATTTTAGGCATGCATTTTGCGAGATCCGCTTCACACTCTCCAATGCCATGGTCCACTGTTTGGTGGTCAATTCTGTGTTCAGACAGATGTTCCATTTGCTTTTGCTTTGACCCGTAAATTTATGACCGTCTCCCTGCAATGCTGCATATAAAGCAGAGACAACTTGCCGGCCCAGCCTGTGTTCCAGAAAACACTGTGGACTCAGGTGTACTGGTGTTTCAGTCTGCCCCAAGGCTCAAACCGCCCCTGTCTCTGCTCTAAGTGCAGTATATGTCAAAAAAAGACCTGCATCGACCCCATAGAGCTACTGTGCTCATTGGAAGGATATCAGGGTCCCATGATCATAAAGGTCATTCAGGTGAACAAGGTCTGCATCTTGCCATTGAGAAGAGTCATGAGCAGTTAGGAGATTCCTAATGGCCGGTACTCACCACAGAGGTAACTGTGGTGCTTAGGGGGTAGCTGCGCATTTAGGTTGGATGTAGCGATTCCAAACCAGTTTGGCCACTCAAGCAAGTTTACTTAGTCCTTTAGCTGCCCCTCTCCCCGATATGAACCAACCATTCCAGTACATCTTTGTCCCTCGGGTCTGCCCAACCCAGGTCACCCTTTATCGTCTTGTCCCTGGCTAGCCATCGCATTGGCCATTACAGTTGTGCCACTGCAAGTAGAGTTCTAAGTCTGTGACTACAAGACCCCTTTCTAGTGTAGGTCACTGAAGCAAGGTAATCGCCACCCGTTTCCTGGTGGTTCCCAAACCAGTTCCAGGGTTTTCGGATTCTTGGAGAAGGATCTAGTGGGTATCACCCTCAAGGCCACAAAGAAATAAAGGAACCGTGGAAGAATCACCATTTTGGCCACCAGGACTCTGTCCATAGGTGAGAGGGGGAGTTGGGTCCAAAATTTCATGGAGAGCTGAATCGAAGTAACAGCCTTGCCATGATTACCTTCAAGCATGTCTCCCTCAGACTGATAAATATTAACACTGAGGTACTGAAAAGTGTAAAAGGACCATGGGAGGCGTCCTGTTCTCGGTATTACTCCGAGTTCCCAGGTCAATCCCATACAAGGGTAAAATACTTGATTTGCCCGAATTTACCTTAAGTCTGACTAGGTCCCTAAAGCGGTCCAATAAATCATAGAGGACTGGCAACGTGTCAGCCTGATCGCAAAGATGTTCTAGCATATTGTCCACATAGAGGGACACAACATTCTAATCGGGTCCCACCTTGATGCCCCAGTCAGGTCCCACAGCATGTAGTAAGGCTGGCAGTGGTTCCATAGCTAGTGCGAAGATTACTGGGGATAAAGAACACCCCTGGCGGGTCCTTCTGCAAATGGGGAATGGGCATGAGATCTGGTGGCCGAGACAGACGCACCTTTGGGGTGTTGTAGAGTACTTTGACCCAACTTAGGAAATTGGGGCTCATCCTGAACCTCCCCAGGACCTGCAGTACGTAGGACCAGTTCAGCGTATCAAACACTTTCTCAAAATCCTGGGAGACTACCACCGGCCGGTTGGCTCCCTCAGACATTGCATCCATAGTATGGGAGAGACGCTAGATGTTGTAGTTTAGTCATCCTGTGGAGCACAAATCCACACTGGTTTGGATGGACAAGGGAGTTAAGTGTCGGGAGCAACCTATTAACCAGGATCTTGATTAAAATTTTATAATCGATGTTCAACATTGATAAAGGTCTATATGAGCTCACATCCAGGGGTCCCGTCCCAGCTTCGGGAGCACTATTAGTGCCTCTCACAGAGTGCCTGGTAATATTCCCCGTCAGTGTGCCTCCTGGACGACCTCGGGTAACTGTGGAGCAAGGGTGGCTCGAAAAGTGGCATAATGCTCCACAGGGAACCCATCAGTACCTGGGTTCTTGCCGCATGCCATCTAGCGGATGGCTTGATAGAGCAACCCCTCCAGGTAGAGGAAGTAAAAGTCCAACAATTGTAATGGGGCAGTCAGGGAAGCGTTATTAAATTCAGGTATTCCAATATTGGTGCCAGATGGGGTTCCGGAGGGGGAGAATATAAGTGTTTGTAGTATTTGACAAACACTTCATTAATGTTTGCTTGTGTATTTCTCAAGCTTCCCTCCTTATTACATATGACACACGCCAGGGTTCTGGGGGACTCGATGTGCAACAACCAGGCCAGCATGTGCCCCAGCTTATCGCCATCCGCATGTTGACGAGCTAAAAAAGATTTATAGTCGAAGGCACAGTTGCTGCATCTCTTCACGATATTGGTGACGAAGGTCTGCCGAATGGTGGCACGCTTCGAGCAGTGTTACTGCCTCATTTTCCAAGGTCGGTATACGCGGCTCTAGTTCCAGCACAGTGCGAGTAAGAGCAGCTCTAGTTCTCCAGGTTGTGGTAATACAATGTCCCCTAATAACCACTTTCTTGGCGTCCCACTGAAGCCCCCATGATCCCACCAATCCAGCATTGTCCTTAAACAAACTAGCAATATGTGTACCCTATGTCTCTTTGTATACCGTGTTTTGTAATGCTTCTGTGCGAAGCTGCCATGTTGAGATAGGTCTCCCTGTCTTCTTCCCCAGCAGTGTCCTGTATGCAATTTAAGTCACCCCCACAAAGCCTAGGTGCTGGGGTGTCCAATAACATAGTCAGGGGAAGGGTTTCTAAAAACGTGGCCT